>NW_005871144.1:944357-971171 GCF_000147115.1 Myotis lucifugus | reverse complement strand
GGACGCAAAGTTCTCTGGCGAGGTGAGTCCCCGGGCCGGCCCCGGCGCCGGGCGGGGTGGCGGGTGGCGGGGCAAGTTTGAGGGGGCAGTGGGTGCGCGGGGAGGCGTGGGGAAGCGGCGCAGGAAGGGAGCCGCGGTCTCCCGGCGCGCAGCCGCCGGCCGAGCGCCCTGCCGCTTTTATGGCTTTTTCTAGGAACGGGAAGGCGGTGGGAGCCGAGCGGGCGGACGCGCCGCAGCGACCGTGCGCTCCCTCGCCTGGCTGTTTACGGCGGGCGAGGCGGCATTGTATTTTGTTCGCGTCGACGGGTGTTTTGGAACAGTAGGGGGAGGAGGAGCAGAGGGTAATAAGTCAGGCGTGGGGAGGGCGGGCTGGAGGGAGGCGCGCGTCTGCGGGAGCCGGAGCAGCTGTCAGACCCACGGCCCTGCTCCCGGCCCGGCGAGGCCCGGACGCCCCGGCCCCCAGACCGCGATTTCCTCGCGGGGCCGGATGGCCTCCAACCTGCCTGCCGCGTCGGTGCCCGGGACTGCTCCGTGAGCGCCGCGGCCGCCTGCGCTTTTGCGCTCAGCTGTCAGTTGCCGCGGGGTATCCGGAACCCCTGAGACTGGCGGGGCATCGAAGCCCAAGTTTAGAGTCCCGAGAAGAGTCAGGTTGGGGCCTCGCAGCGCAGACCTCGGACCGCACGCTGGGTGGAACCCCTCCTAGCCAGTGGCCAGGTTATCGGAATGCGTCCCTGGGCAGGCAAACCGAGAGGCTCGTGCCATCAGAGAGGGACATCTTGCAAGATCCTGCATGAAATCAAAGTGCAACACACACCCCCTTCTCTCTCCACACACACTTCAGTCTACAAGCCCCAGCAGCGCAATCTAAGGAAAGGGGCTTATCCAGGGGACACCTTTCCATCTCCCCGTGTGGAGACGCCGCGTGGGTCTCACCCGGTGGGTGCTCTGGCGCCGAGCGCCCCTGGAGAGGGCGGTGGGCGGCGCTCATGGACTACCCCGGCTGCCCACGAGAGGGGACTCTAGCGAGCTTCTCGGTGACCTCGGGCTGGCCGAGGATTTGCAGGAACTCGGACCGCGGGAGGAAGCTGGCAGGTCCGGGTGTGTGTCTATGAAAGCGGCCGCGCTCCCCTGACTTCGTGGGTCGCGGATACGCGGGGTGTCCCCAGCACTCTTTCGTGTGTGGGCGAGTTTGACAACTTGGGGGAAGTTGGAGCCCGGCGCTGTCGGGATGGTGTAGTCTGTGGCCCGAGAAGGCGCTCCTCGCAGCTCGGAGACCCGCGGCCCCTGGGAAACGGGCGGGACGAGGCTACTTCGCCCCCACAGACTCCCCGGGGACCCGCGGATGGCGAGACGCGGCGCTCCTCGGTTTTCACTTTCTGTCTGGTGCGGCCGTCCCTCGCTCTCCGTGTAAATGTAATCTGTTGAGTCTAACTAAAAAGGGTAATTGCTTTAGATAAAAATCCTTTCCTGCCTAGTGGGAACCTTGGCGGAGATGACGCCTAACGAGGTATTTTGCGTTTGTCTGTTTAGAGTAAAATTAGAGATGTTCACTGATAGCGGTTTTCTCCGGTCGCTAAAATGTAACATGTAGGACAGGCATGTCGAGCTGCGAAGGCTCCGGCTGACATGAAAGAGGCTGAGCGGGAAAGGCTGCGGCTCCTTCGGGGGCGAGGGCTGTTCTGGTGAGACAGAAAAAAGTCTTGCTTAAAATGTGAGATTGCCCCACCCTGCTTCTCCAGCAGCGCTCCAGTAAGCGGCATTTTTCATTCTTGCAGGTAATAATAAACGGGAGTCAAAATGACATCTTGTTAGAATTAGTCTTTAGTCTGTGAAAGCGATTGCTAAATTACAGTGTTGCCTTCAGACTGCTCCAGTGAAAGGTCTGTCAGCATTTCCATTATAAATTCAGTTTTTAGGAGTTTATAATATCACCACAGAACTTTGAGTGGCTGAGATGTTGTGTGTGGGGTTTTTTTTTCCTTCTAGTGTTCTGGTTTTAAAAATGCATTGGGGGGAAAAATGCATTGATTGCCCACTTCCATCCTATTTGCTATTCCGGAAACTTCAATATCATTCAAACAGGAGTCCCAGAAATGGAAGACACAATCATGGAATAAAGTACTTTTGTTAAAGCATACTTTATTTGTGTAGAGCAGTAATTTCATTCTGGATTTTGGAAGGCTTTTAGGTTTGCCATTTGGTAATCATAAATGTGTTGAGTTAATTCTTCTGGTATCTGTCGACTCTGCAGGTGGATTGAAATGTCAGTTCGTATTGTATATGCCAGGGTTATATTGAGAAACAGTCTCCGCATATATGCGTATGTCTGAACTCATCGCTAAATTATGAACGCTCCTGTTAGTTACTTCTCAGTTCTTTGTGTGTTGCCTGTGAGAATCTGCCATAGAGAAGGAGTAAGGCAGAAAGCGAGGGAGGGAATCTGGACACTTTCCCCTCCCCCCACTCACTTTTCAGTATTACTAGTGGCTGGGAGGAAGCCATTTATTCTTTCTATTGAATTATGCCTTTAAGTCAGTGTCTTCAGGCAAGTCCCTCACCTCTGGCTGCTGTGTGAGGGGCTTAATTATTTGCAAACTGCCTTGAAATCCCTGGATGAAAGGCACTGCCTAAGTGCAGAGTATTGTTATTCAGATATGGAATTTAATGATCCATTACAGTTCATCAGGAAAATGCATTTTGCAGTGATGGTAGGAAATGTTTCTACCTGATAGAGGGTAATAATAACTGCCTAAAAGTAGGTTCAGATTACGGATGAGACAATTAACTCTAGCCATGTGCTCTTCAATTTGTTGCAATTCATTTTGTGATCAAAGTGAGTCACAGAGAGCCAGATGGTCAGGTTCATGTTCAGATCTCTCCTAGACCAGCCCTTCACTTCTGGGCCCGCTGTCTGCACAGCCGAGGGGACTTATTCATTAGTGCTTGTGAATTTGTGATCAAGGCTCCAGTGATGCCAACAAAAGGGCTCAGATCAATCTGTATTGTTGGGAGCAGTTTAATTTTACTTGGATTAACTTGTGCTTCGTGTCCCTGGTATGGATCCAGCCTTAACCAGGGAAGAGAGAGCTCCCAGTGGCTCTCCAGCTCAGCTGTGCAGGGGACCACTGCCCTACTTTTTGTACCTCAGATTTCAGGGGCTACGGTGTCTGCCTTGTTGTAAATGCTGGCTGATGCTGAATGAAAGACAGAACACTTAGATAACTAAATACCCTTCTTGTTTGGCTGAGGGGGTGGGAAGCAGGACCAGCTTCATGGGCATGTGACCTGCACCATTGCACAGAGCCCCTCCTCCCCCTCATCTGCTCGGGGAGGACCTCACGCTGGGTTTAATCTTCTGCTGTTGTCTTCTTGAAATCTTTGATAATTCTTGAGCATGGAGCCCTTCATTTTTATCTTTCACTGGTCCTGGTGAGGGAGGGGGGCATAGGGTGGAGTGGCAGGTAACCGATACTCTGCCCCAGCTTCTTTTTGTTGACTGTTGCCAGGCAGGAATGGGTGGGAATACTGGCTTCGTGTTGCTACATTGTCTGATTTTTTTCCAAGGGAAGCTGGATATCTAGACTTTTATGTGGAATCCCCTGATTTTTTAAAATATTGGATCAAAAAATTTAAAATGCTGGATGAGAACATTTAATGGGCTAATACATCTTATTGTTTAATATTTCTGTATGTAGCCATTTTCTAAAGGCCTGGCACATAGTAGAAGGTTTGTAAGTCTCCACCAAGTGAATGATTACAGCTATTGGGGAAATTGAAAGATATAAGAAAAGCAAAACTTGAATCAACCTTGAGTCCCACTCAGGAATTGATAGCTTTCTTTTTAACAGAGAATACGAGTTGAAAGACCAAAAATTAATACCAGGGGTGGCACCATGGGGTCCTCTGCAGGTAAATCATTCACTGCTTTTAAACCATCTGCCCTCTATTTAGTTGTTATGGACCAGATGGGGTACCTTGGCTATTTAATGCCTGAGGATCTCCATGAAAATTTGACATTTGAAAACACCCACTAAAATAATAGCCATGATTTATTGAATGCTCACCATGTGCCAGAAACAGTGCTAACAACTTTACCTACATGCAACTCATTGACTCCTCACAGCAATGCTGTGAAGTAGCCATGGTGCCCGTTCTGCAGAAGAGGAACCGTCTCATTTTATGTTGAAAAGAATGTCATCAAAATGGAATGAGTATTTTCTTGACCAGTTCTCAACCTGTGGGTCTCGACCCTTTGGGGGTCGAATGACCCTTTCACAGGGGTCGCCTAAGACCATAGGAAAACACATATATAATTACATATTGTCTTTGTGATTAATCACTATGCTTTAATTACGTTCAATTTGTAACAATGAAATTGGGGGTCACCACAACATGAGGAACTGTATTAAAGGGTCGCGGCATTAGGAAGGTTGAGAACCACTGGTCTAAGGGATATTTGTCATCCTACATGTACAATCTACCCCTGAGGTGATTAATGACTGGGCGTGGGGTAGAGACCATAGCATATAGAGAACCTAGTCCCTACCCTCATGTACAAGAAACAGAAAATAAAAGATGAACAGATTTGTCAAAATCTGCAGTTTAGACAGCAATCACTACTTCTGCCTCCCTGTGCCTCTCCTTTCTCTGTCTGGATAGCCAAGAAGCTCCAGTGACACATGACCCTGTCAGAGACCCCAGCAACTCAGAAGCCAGGGCTGGCTGCAAGAACTGGCATTTCCCCGGAAAAGGAGCTAACTTTGGGCACACCTGGAGCTGTGTTAGGACAAGCAGCACCGAGGCCTGGGGAACGGCGACAATTGCTCCTGGATTACCAGTGACAGCGTGTGACCTATTCCTGTCCCAACTTTAAATTTTACGTAAATATTTACAAATTGTTCAAGGCCCAACTGAAACCTGATGTGAACTAAGCATTTGGTAAACTCAGTAAGGTTGCCCAGAATATTACTCATTTTTTGGTTGGGTTTCTGGGGCGACATTTAATAGAAAAGTAGTTCTTTCTTTGTCAGTTCAAGGTTTTTTCCTTTTACTTTTCCCGTCCTTTTTTGTTAATTTCAAATGTCAGTCTACCTGAAACGGAAACTTAACCTTTCCATCAGCATGCTACTCAGCCTCCCTAACGCTGGAAGTATCTTCAGAATCACCACCAAGTCCTTTTCAAGGACCATTGCTTTTCTAAAGAATAAGGGAATTGAACCTTGTCCTACTAGTGGCACTGCTTCAAAATTCAGGCAGGAATTTCGCCTTTGTTTTCCTTGAGCTATTTTTTTCCAAAATAATAAATCTCCCCAATCTGAAAGCATTTCACGTACTCGTTCATTGTAGTCATTGGAATTACAGCCAAAATGTCTCAGTCTTCCCCAGTGACTTCATAATCACCATTTCTCCAGCTATTCCCTGGTTAACTTCTCTTTTGTTCCTTAGCCTGATAATAAATTGTCCTTTGGTTCTGAGATGTGTGCCTTTCCTCCCTGACCCTTTTGTGCCTCTCCCGAAGGATGAAGGCTGTAGGACACACTGTGATGCCTCTGAGAGCGGGCGCTTGGTTACAAGCTCCCTCCCATCCTTGTGTCAGTTTTCATTTTCTTCCGAGCACGTAAATCCTGCACGTCCCAGGCCTCCCCTCCTTCTTGTTACTGTCTTCATTCCTTCTGGAGCCTGCAGCTGGCTCCAGGTTAGTCTCGGAAGAAAGCTTTTTGCGTTTCCAAACCCTCCATCGGTTCCAGTCTCGCATCATCCTTCTCTGTCCCCTCACTTTCTGCGGATGCTTCAGGAGTTTCTTCAGGACTCTCTGCGAGTCTAACCCACAGATGGCTTAGCCAGTGATGGCGAACCTATGACACACGTGTCAGAGGTGACACGTGAACTCATTTTTTTGGTTGATTTTTCTTTGTTAAATGGCATTTAAATATATAAAATATAAAAATATAAGTCTTTGTTTTACTATGGTTGCAAATATCAAAAAATTTCTATACAGTTGGGCCTTGGCTTACGAGTTTAATTCGTTCTTTGACGGAGTTCGTAACTCAAATTACTCGTATGTCAAATCAAAAAGTGAACGAATGAGACACGTGATGCTGGGCTGATGTGGCGTTCACTTTGACGTTCACTGCGCCAACTACCGGTGGGGTATATGAAACTGGCTCGTAACCCGAATTTTAGCTCGCAACTCAAAGCAAAAAATCGGCCGAGAGACGGCTCATATCTCGAAAAACTCGTTGGTCGGGACACTCGTAAGTCAAGGCCCCACTGTATGTGACACGGCACCAGAGTTTAAGTTAGGGTTTTTCAAAATGCTGACACACCGAGCTCAAAAGGTTCACCATCACTGGGTTAGACTCTCACCTTGGAGTTTAGAGAGGAGAGAGCCCAGCTTGCTTATTTCCATTCAGTAAGTAGGAAAGCAAAGAGAAGGAACACACTCAGCAAGGGTCCTTAGTATCCCAGTATCCACAAATTGTTGGCTGTTTTTGTTTCCTTCCCATCCTGTATTCTCTTAAGCAGCGGAAGTTAATGGGTACCACCAAATGGGCCGCGTGTCCAGAAATTCCATTCTTTAGAGCAGTGGTTCTCAACCTCCCTAATGTCGTGACCCATGTTGTGGTGACCCCAACCATAAAATTATTTTTGTTGCTACTTCATAACTGTAATTTTGCTACTGTTATGAATCGTAATGTAAATATCTGATATGCAGGATGTATTTTCATTGTTACAAATTGAACATAATTAAAGCATAGTGATTAATCACAAAAACAATATGTAATTATATATGTGTTTTCCGATGGTCTTAGGCGACCCCTGTGAAAGGGTCGTTTGACCCCCAGAGGGGTCGCGACCCATAGGTTGAGAACCGCTGCTTTAGAGGCAGATGCCTCATTCATTCACTAAACAAACATACACTGAATATCTCTTATGTGGCAGGCGTGGTGTTAGCAAACCCAGTCCTGGTCCCTGCCCTCAGGAAGCATACCATCTAGTAGGAGGGATGACGTTAACCAGAGAGCACCAGGTAACCCATTGCATGTTCCCTGAAGGAAAGGTTTCCATGCAGCAGAGGGTGTAAGGGAAGCATGTGAACTGGTTGGGAGGTAGAGGCAGCACTCCGTGAAGAATTGTAGAGTGAGCTGCCATCAGGGCCCATCTAAAACTTAGGGCTTCCTCTTTCTCCATAGCCTCCTAATCCTATTAATTCCCTACTGTCTTTGGCCCTTTGGAGTATTGCATAAACCATGATATAACCCTTTGGGCCAGTTTGGCAAAAAATGGTTCTTGTATACAGAGTCCAGAATTGATTTATTTACCTGTGTCTGTAGAGCCTGATAGAAACAGAATTGTTAATGGCCAAGAATACTGTTCGTTTTCATACTTGGAAAAACATGCCGGTTAGCCCTCTGATTGTGAACATATTTAGGGTCGTTTTGACAATGTTGGAATGACTAGAGGCTACGCAGACATTCCCTCCCAGTTGGCTGGTATGTTAGGACCCAGGCAAGGATCTTCTGTGAAGTGTGAGTCCAGCTTCCTCTGAAGCCCCTGCCTTCCCCAGGGCACGAGGGTCTCGAGGCTCGGCAGACCAAGAACGATTTCTTAGGCTATTTTTAGCACAATTTAGGAGTGTTGGCAGTGTCTATTTAAAACAAATTGACTACTGTATGTTATAACTAAAACACCTCCATTTTCTTTTTCTTTGATGATAGCTAACCTTGGGAGCTTCCTGTGTCTTCCTCAGATTAACTTATTCAGTCCTGGAAACAATCCAGAGCTAGGTGTGATCATTAGAAGCCCAGGGACAGATGTCGCCCAGCTAATGAGTGGTGGAGCTGGGATTGGAAACGAGGTGTGTGACGCTGCAGCCTGCTCTGTAACCACCAGCCCTATCCGCCCCCTCTTTCCTCTTCTCTGGAGGTTGAAGGCTCTCCAGCAGTTCTCAGAAGTGGAAATATAGGCCAGTTCACCAAAACATTGGCTGTTTTGTTGATGTCTCTCTGAAAGATAAAATAATTTCTCAGTGACCCGGAGTGAATGCATCTCCTATCTTTCACACGTCTCACTTTCTAAAATGGCATTCCTCAGGTCTAAGTGTCCATTTGGGGATCAGAAAGTGGAAGTGATGACATGTAAAGACAAAAGAAGAACTAAGTAGAACATGAGTCCCTGGCTCTGTTCCCGAGGTTTTCCTGTAGTTCAGGCTCCTTCCCCCTTGTTACGTGAAACATTTATTTTTTGGTTTTTTAGGTTTTTTTTCTGATGAGGTAGAAAAGGTGAAAGAAACCATTCCTATAATAGGTTGATTATTCTACTGCGGAGGAATTCATTCAGACTCAATTCCATTAGAGCTCCTAATTAGAAATATCAGCCACTAGTAACAGATAAAAGCAGGTAACCTTTGCTCTCATTCTAGTCAATTTCAGGAAGAGATTATCTTGCCAGATTAGCATGTTGCAACTCTCAACCAGAGATTTGAATGGTTTTAGAGGACTCAGCTTTGGCAGTGACCTCAGTTACCTCGAGGTAGCGGGGTCACTGTTTGGAATGCTGACTGAGCTCTGTCCTGGGCAGACACTCTCATCTTTAGTCAGGAGGCATTTTTCTTGGGAGCTGCTGGAACATTAAGTGTCCATTTGTAGCTCAATTTAGGAAAAGATCAAGTGCATGAATGTACTGTGCTTATTTTTCAGTATTTAGTTCAACTCTTGGAGATGGCTAAGTGGAGGGATGCCTAGAGTGTCTGTCACTGTTGCAAGTTTTAAGTGATTAAAAAAATCAAGCAGATGAGTGCATAAAGATATCAATGCAAACAATGATGAGCTTAAATTAAAGCCGCTGATTTAGTATGAGCATTACTTGCATTGATTTGTGGAATGTCTACATGGGTTCAAGATTCCATATTATGCAAATGAATGAGTCCTGAAGAGTCAAACTGTGAAAAAAAATTAAATGAACTCTAAAGGATATTATTACCCATTCAGCCAGAGGAAAGTGTAAACAAACTTAGATTTAACTCCTAGTTTTCATTTGTCTTCTTGGGAAGATCCGCATCAGGGGTGATGATCTTTGCTGCAGTTGAAGAAGCCAGGCAAGGTTTGCTCTCAGTTCTCCCAGTGGCTTCTTTCTGTCCTTACTTCTTCGCTCTGCTCTTTGCTTCCTTTTGACCACCCAGTGCCCTTAACTAGTGCCCCCCTTCCCTTTCAAAACCTATCTCGGGAAAGGATTTTATGAAAAAAGTTTTACTAGGGTATAAATAATGGAGCATATTTAATGAATTACTTCTTTGTGGAAAATCAGCATATTAATAGGAGACAAAGCCAAAGGAATAAAACCCTAAAAATGGGAAATAGTAGAATTCCACACACTGGTAGCCTGGTGATGGGAGAACGTTTCTGAATGAAGAGAGGGCTGTTTATAAACCCAACCTTGGACAGAGAATATAGGCAAGCAGATTAGAGGATATAAACCACTGTAATATTCAAGGTATAAAGGGCAGATGCTTTTTAATGTAATGATATGTTTGTTTGTCAGTGAGCATCACTTTCCCCTTGCCAGACACTGATCTACTCACATAAACCTGTATAGCAAGATTGTGTGTTATTTGACATTTAAACAGAGCTTCAGGGGAAGTCACTGGGTCTATAATTAGGGATTTTTGTCTGTTAGTCAGTAGCAGTGAACCTGAAATACTCTATTATTTTTAAATGTTGAATTTTAAAAGGGGGGGGGAGCAGTGGCTCTCACTTACCTTCGTCCCCAACCCACAGTTTTATTGATAAAAACTGAGTTGATAAATTAATTTCAAAATTGGCATGCCCCATCCAGTGGATGTTGGTGACATCTGGACATTTGCAGAGGTTGATTAATAAAACCATGCTTATTTTAGGTAGAAGTGTTGCCTGCTAAATAATACCCAGTTGTGGGGAGTCTGAACCGACTTTCATACTACCCTTCGCCCACCTCAAATGTCTCCAGCAACCATGCCATGTTGAGTTGATGGCGCCATCTAGTGCTAGTCTCTGGAACTGTCCTAATGGACTCCCTAGCTCATGCTTCCTCTGCTGTGGGTCAGATCACTGAGCTTCTAGCCTGATAAGAGTCTCCCCTCTCCCGTCTGTGGGAGTGCATTGGCTAGTGGGCGACTTCTCTCTATTCCTACTTTACCTCCTCTTCGTAGTTTAATTATCTCCCCCATGCCTTCCTTCCTGCCTGACCCTGTTTCTTTCTGTTCCTCTCTGGTATCCCCTCTTTGTAGCCCATTTTCCTTCCTTTCTTCTCTTCTAACCTGTTTAAAAATTTTTATCTTTAGCCCTAGCTGGTTTGGCTCAGTGGATAGAGGATTCGCCTGAGGACTGAAGGGCCCCGGGTTTGATTCTGGTCAAGGGCACATGCCTGGGTTGTGGGCTCAATCCCCAGTGTGGGGCATGCAGGAGGCAGCCGATCAATGATTCTCTCTCTCTTCCTCTCCGAAATCAGTAAAAAGATACATATTTTAAAAAATGTTATCTTTATTGTTGAAAGCATTACAAATGTCCCTTTTTTTCCCATTGACCCCCTTCACTTCACACCGCCCTTCCCCCAGGCCTTCACTGCACTATTGTCTATGTCCGTGGCTTATGCATATAAGTTCTTTGGTTAATCTTCCCTCCCCTCCCGCTCCCCCCACACACACCCATCCCTCTCTGAGATTTCTTATCAGTTCCATGCTTCTATGTCTCTGGATCTATTTTGTTCATCAGCTTTCTTTTAACTCTTAAAAATATATGTTTTTATTTATTGATTTTAGAGAGAGAGCAAGAGAGAGGAACATTGCTGAGAAACATCGATCAGTTGCCTCTTGCACGCCCTCTTCATTTTTACTTCTCTTTTTATCCATTTGGGGGGGGGGGGATCACAACTGATAAATATAAAGATTGTGCTAATGATAGGCCAAAGCCGGGGACGCCATGCATTTTAAAGTGAAATTAACCATGAAGCCCTGTTAAAGAACCAGAGTGAAGCTAAAGACCTAGTCCACAGTCTCACTCAGAAGTCCGTCCCCTCATCTTCCTCTAGTTCAGTGGTTCTCAACCTTCCTAATGCCGCGACCCTTTAATACAGTTCCTCATGTTGTGGTGACCCCCAACCATAAAATTATTTTCGTTGCTACTTCATAACTGTAATTTTGCCACTGTTATGAATCGTAATGTAAATATCTGATATGCAGGATGTATTTTCATTGTTACAAATTGAACATAATTAAAGCATAGTGATTAATCACAAAAACAATATGTAATTATATATGTGTTTTCCGATGGTCTTAGGCGACCCCTGTGAAAGGGTCGTTCGACCCCCAAAGGGGTCGAGACCCACAGGTTGAGAACCGCTGCTCTAGTTAGACATCTTCTCAAACAGGCTATCAATAGGGTTTTCTTTAGTTTTGGGACTATTGTTAGAGTATCACTTTTTCTTTTTAAATTGCAAATTTAACCTCTCGTTTTAAAATTTGAGACACTTTCATGGAATATCCTGGAACATCACGTCATTGGCATGGCATCGTTTCTATGGGAAAATGTGTTCTGGGTTCCAGACAACCAGTGTTCTTGCAGATTTTTGGATTCTGTGTTAAACGAGAGAACAAAGATGAAAGACTCATAGGATAAAGCCTGAGATGTCACTACTCCATAATGTTTGTGGGATCTGAATTAGTGTACAGGTTTCAGTCTCCCACATCAAACAATAAATTTTAAATTTCCACTTATGTTAAGCATCTTGGTATTGTGGGTTTGAAAGTAAGTCCCCTCTGAAAAACAGGAACTGTGCTTGTCTGTTACCGGTTCTTGTGGTCGATATGGCAACTATTTTGATTTTTTAGAAGGGAGGAAAAACAGTCAAATCCAGTTAAAATTAAAACCAGTTAAAATTAACTAGCTTGTGAGATTCGAACACAGCTGTTCCACACATCACAACACAGACTGAGTTGTTTGTTTATTACCACGATTAATGACTATTTGTTGCTTCTACTACTTCTTAAATAGTCACATAGATTATTTATATTTTTGGTTTAACCTTGGAGCATAGGAACTATGCAAGGGTAGAGAGGCTCCTGTTGGCTAATTTGCATGTACCTTGTTTTTGTTTTTGCCCGGTAGGTGTGTGCACCTTCTATATGCAAGAGTAATTTAGCCTGTCAGCAGTTTCCTACCAGAAGTGCTTGCTGACTCATGCGGCTGGTGCAGCGCTCAGCTGGCCTGACTGTCAACTGCCCACAGTGCCAGCGCTGCCCTGGGAGAGCACCAGGCAGTTTAGCCGCTGGAAGGCTATTTTCAGACCTGTGGTCACTGCTGAGCCGGGTTCCCTTCTTCCAGCAGCCAGACGCAGCCTTCTGGTTGCAGGGTAGAAACTGGACATATTTCTACCTTTGTAGAGGCTGCATTAGAATCAGCACTTCTGGAGCTCTCTCAGGAAAATCGATTTTTACTTCATGTTAGGTTTCTGGGACTCTTTAAGGGGAGCAGGGAAAGGAGAGGTCATAAGGGGAAGGGAATATGCTGTCGTTTTCTTCTTAGCACCAGAAGGAACTTTCATGAACTTTTAGCTTAGGCTTTCTTGGTGTAACCGAAACCTGACCCACTTCTCCCTGGGCGGTGAGGAGAGTGTGTCTTGAATAGGGAAGCGGCAGAGTGGGTGCTGAGTGGCGAAACGGACATTGTTTTGTGTGGCTCCAGTCCTTAAGTAATGACAGCTTTTGTTGGTATCCGTTGCAAATTATTAAGGTTAAGAAAAACGAACACCTGACCTCAGGTCATTTTAAAGCTGGCATCTGATTTCAGAGATAGTTTTGCTGTTGTTTTTGGAGTTCAGTTCTGTTTATTTTCATTGGTCAGTGTGAAATGTAACTTTTTTGAGATTTCTCATTAAGCTTCCTTTTGTAGTTACAAATTGATCAAATCAACCTAAACTGTCTTGAGAAGTGAGATCAGCTGGGGGGAAAAGAAAGCTTTGCACACCCTGAGGAGATCTCCTTCTTGGTCTTTTTCTTTTTCTTTCTTTTTTAATAAGCTTTCTGCAGCCCCTTTTTGACCAGTAATAAAGAAAAAGCCAAGCCACAGTGACTGTGTGTAACATGATGTTGATGTAAGTTCTTGGTTTCCGCCGATACAAATGACTCATCAGTATCAATAGAATTGTGACTTCTAATAATAACACAGTGCAAGACCTTCAAAACATGTGGTTTTAGCCCTAGCTGTTAGTGAAAGGTTGGAAAATATTAGTTTAAGCATTTTTTTTTCTGATCTCTTGATTTCATCCAAGTATAAAGTTGTTTTTTGTAGGTGCGATGATCACACTATTGTTTTTTCATCTTACTGTTTTTAGTTTCGTTATGACTACGGAGCCAAACTCAGATCATTTCATCATTTAGAAATCTGTGCAGTAAGCATCTCCTGACAGGGATGTGTTTTGAGGGAAATGTGGCTGAAAAGCAAATCCTCCCTGAACAGAGAAAGGAAAAAGCTGGTACAGATGACAGTCCACCGAGCGGCTTGCCTCCTACACAGCGTCTATTGCGGAGGGCTGTGGTATTGCTGACTGGCCCTATTGCCCTGTGAGTCATTGCCAGAGGATCCCAAGAGGAAGGCTCACAGAAAATTCGAGTCAGAGGAAGAGGCACGGTGGAGGAGCAGCTATCACAGGAAGGAGGGGGAAGCCTCGTTTCCCCTGCTGAGCCTCACAGGGGGTTTAGGTGTATGCTCATATGTTGCAGCCTGTTTACTTGCGTCTCCATATGGGAGCATTCTTGTGTGTGTGTTTTTTGGTTGTTGTTGTTTGTTTAGTTTTGGTTTGTTGTTCCTGCAATTTGGCCAGACCATTCAAGATCATTATCTTAGCTCTGTCCCACAGCAGTCTTACCCGAGAGCCTTTCCTTTTTGCATTCTGTAGTGAAAGCAACCGAATTTCCAGAACATGAGACCAAAAGATACATTTACATTCATAAAGTTTTTTTCTTTCTAAACACTTCACCTTTAGCAGTGTTCTGTTATTTGTTTCCTAGCTACTAGGGCCAGAGGCCTTTGTGTCTTACTTGCTATGTTAGCCTTGATCTGGGAAATAAAAGCTTTAAAGGGAAGCTGAAAATTAGAATTGTGTACCTGAGAAGGAGTATATCTGCCAAGAAGGACTCCTGGTGGTTAAGTGGGCCCAAATTCATAACCAGAGGCTAGCAGCCATTGCTGATGGAGGCCTTTCACATGTACTGCATCTCAGGGAAAAGTCACAGACTGAGCTACCAAGCCTCCTGCGCTGTATTTCTGTCATCCGGCCCTTATAAAGGAGTTCTTGAAATCATCTTTCAACCAATGGGCTGAGACCTGCCCCTTCCAGTCAGAACTGTGCAACCATATCCTCATCTGTATTTGCACTGACCAATTGGAATACCTGATTCTGACCAATCAGGACCATAATATTTGGGCCAATCAGAACTGTATGATTTGGATTACTCATTTGCATAGAAATGGACCAATCAGAACCAGGGCAAGCACTTTTTCTATAAAAGATGGCCTCCCCTTTGTCTATGGGGAGTGTACTTTCAGTTTCCTCCAGAGGCAACATTTCTCCGGTTTGCAGACTCTTCACTCGAATAAGGGTTCTCCTTTTGCACCTCAGGGTGGGGACATTTGTGGACAGAATTTTGTTCAAATTTTGTCAGTCTTGCCTCTTTCACACTTTTAGATGGATTTTTTTTTAAATTTTTGTCTTGCCATCACCTCAGCATTTGGCATGTTTAGTGCTCATCCTTCCCTGTTACTCTTTTTACCCTTGTGTCTTGCTGCCTAGTAGAGTTCCTTTTCTGGGTGTCTTTTTCTTTTCCCTGTCTTGCATTTTTTTTTCTCTGTTTGTTCTCTTAGATTCTGTTGGCTCCTGCCTGCATGCCCACACATGTCTCACCCCGTTTTTGGACAGATCTGGGCATGGGCACACACATGCACTCACTATAGAAACATACGTGTGTACCCATGTGCACCCAGACGATGCCCCTCTCTGACCCCAGTCTCTTGCTCTTGGAGATACCCCCATAACAGCTTCAGCTGCTACTGTTGCCATCCCTGCCAGCAGCCAGTTGCTAGAAGGGGTCATTGAGGTGGGCAAGAAACCAGAAGGAAAGTCGGACTAGCTTCTGGCCTGAGACTAAGAATGCATCCTCAGAAGGAGGCTGGATTCTGAGGAACCAGGAAAAGGCCCAAGAGAGGCCTGGCTTCAGAGGCCAGGTTGGGGATAAGGCTGGGCTCAGGGATAGCAGCAAAGGAAGACAAGGTGTTGAGGTGGTTCTGCCATCCAGCCTGGAGTTGGAGACCCTGACTTGGTCAGAAATGCATTTGGATGGCATGGGGTGGTTGAGGAGACATTTGGGGGAGAAGGAGGCTCAGAACCTAGGGTGGGAAAGAGGAATAGGGTCTTCGAACTGCCCTCTGGATATTAAAATGTTCCAACAGCCTGGTAGGTCCATGTGAGAACCCACAAGACACAGTGAGGAGTGACTCTTTCCCCAGGAGGCCTTCCCTGACTGCTGGTGGAGTTCAGGGACTTCCTTCCTTTCCCAGGCACCCCACCCCTTCCCTCTCCTTCCTTTTCTCTGTAGATTTCATACCCTCTTACATGCTTTATGTGTTGCTTGCTTGTTTATTATCTCTTTTCCTTACTGTGACTTAGGCTCCAGGAGCTCAGGGCTCATTGTTTCCAGTGTCTGGCACTGAGTAGGTGCTCAATAAATATATATTTGTTGAATGAATGAATGGATGGATGGATGGATGGGTTCATTGACTCTCTTTAAAAATCACCTATGCCTTCTTGCTGACCACAGAAGTCTAAACTTCTTTTTGGCAGAACATTTAAAGTTCTGTATAATCTGTTCCCATCCTACCGTTTCAGATATATTTTTCACCAATGTTTTCTTCATATTGAACTTCAGTTTAATTTCTCTTGAACCAATTTATGTTTTTATTTTGTACAGTTTCCTAATGCATGAGATGTATACATTGAAATTCTTTTAATATATCCTAAAATTATTTCTTGGATTCAGCAAGATTTGGAGGACTAGGAAGCTTTAAAAGGAGTTAGATCTAGTATATGTCCTCAAAATATTGTGGGATTGGCTGAAATGGTCCTTAATTTCCTAGTTGACACTCTTTATGATTTATAGATGTCAGGTTCATCGGCTTTTTTGTTCCATATCAATCATTGTCAGCACAATGTCCCTTGACCTTTATTTTTATTTTTATTTATTTCAGAGAGGAAGGGAGAGGGAGAGAGAGATAGAAACATCAATGATGAGAGAGAATAATTGATTGGCTGCCTTCTGCATGTCCCCCACTGGGGATTGAGCCCGCAACCCGGGGATGTGTCCTGACCGGGAATGGAACCATGACCTCCTGGTTCATAGGTCAACACTCAACCATTGAGCCACACCAGCCAGACCCTTGCCCATCCTTAAGATGCAATGAATGGAGGGATATGGAGATTCTAAGTGCAGACTTATGAAATGCTTTTATAATAGGATGAAAGGTTTAAAATGTATGAGCAGTCCTTCACTTTCATTGTTTGAAAATTATATGAATAGAACTTCTGTTCACTAAAACATGAAGAGTGAGAAAACAAGTCCAAAGTGTTGAAGAAATTTGTGGCACATATATAGGACTGGCCCAGAATATGTAAAAAAACGTATGTATACATCAATAAGAAAAAGCCTGACAACACAGCAGAAAGATGATATACTTAAGCACTTCATCAAAGAAATTTAAATGGCTAGTTTAATAATCAAATACATGCAAATTAAGATAACAATAACATACCATACACATTCTTTGATTGGCAGAAATTAAAAAACCTAACAATACCATGTGTTGACAAGGATGTAGATGGATGGGAGTTCTTGTATAGCTGGTTGATACAATTACATTGGAAAACAGTTCGCTGTTACCTAACTAACACAGTTGAGCCTGCTAATAACTTAAGCAGTCTTACTCTTAAGTATACATATAGGAAAAATTCTTAGTCATGTGCTTAAAGAAACATGGACAAGGATATTCAAGGAAGCATTGTAAGAGCAAAAACCGAAAACAATCCAAATACCCATCAACTTTAGATTGAATTATGCTGGAATACTATTTGGTAGTGAAAAATGAGCTAACACCATGTAGTGGAGGTAGTGGAGAGGGAGCATGCTTGGTGTTTAAGAACAAGGATTCTGCCTGTGTTCAGGATTTGGTTCTGCCACTTATTTTGTGACCGTGGGCAACTTTCTTAACCACAGTTTTCTCATCTGTACATTGGGGAAAATAATAGTGTCTACCAGATAAGATTGTTAGGAGGATTAAATGGGTTAATATTTGTGACATGCTTAGGAGAGTGACCAGCATGCAATACCTTCTGTGTAAGTGTTTGTTAAACAAATAAAAATGCATGCATCAGTATGGATGAATCTTACAAACTTAATGTTGAATGAAATAAGCCAGACAGAAGAATATGCACATGATCCCATTTTTGTAAAGTTCAAAAGCATGCAAAACTAAATGGATTATTTAGGCTGCATATGTAGATGGTAAACTAATAAGAAAATTAAGAGAATTGTTTGTCACAAAAAATTAATATAGCCGTTACTCCCACAGGTGATGGAGTGAGGTATGGGGAAGGGGTTCATTAGGTTTCCAACCTGAATAGTAATTCCAAGGATGTTGTTTTTTAAAATTATGTTTTAAAGCTGTATGTGTTTTTTGCATATGTGTATATGTATGACCTATTAGGTAATTACATGCTGGTCACTCTCCTAAGCATGTCACAAATATTAACCCATTTAATCCTCCTAACAATCTTATCTGGTAGACACTATTATTTTCCCCAATGTACATTTATATATATATTATAAATTTTTATAATATATATATTTCAGAGAGGAAGGGAGAGGGGGAGAGAGAGAGAGAGAGAGGGAGAGAGAGAGAGGGAGAGAGAGAGAGAGAGAGAGAGAGAGAGAAACATTATTGATGAGAGAGAATCATTGATCGGCTGCCTCCTGCAGGCCCCACACTGGGGATCGAGCCCGCAACCTGAGCATGTGCCCTTGGCCGGAATCGAACCTGGGACCCTTTAGTCTGCAGGCCGATGCTCTATCCACTGAGCCAAACCAGCTAGGGTCCCCAATGTACATCTTTAAGGGTTTTTGTGTGTTGTTATTTTCTGAAAATATTTCTCATTTGATCTGTTATTTTAAAATTACTTCAGGGACTGCCAAGCCCAAAGCAGCAAGATGACATTTAACAGGAATAAATGTAAATTCCCACATTTAGGTTTAAATAAATTGTTCAAGTACAGAATTTGCACACCTGTTTGGTACCAGTTCCCGCACAAGGTTGTGAGCACTAGCCCAGCATGGTTCTTTGATTCTTATGGAAGGTGACATCTCCCTAGAACCTCATGAAGAAAGCTGTCCTCTTTCAATCGGGCAGTGCAGTGGTTTTGCTCAATTATTCTCAGGCCTGGTTTGTCTCATGTATGGAATACTGTGTCCTGTCCCAAGGAGCTATTTGGGGAAGAAAGATGTTGACCATAGAGGGAGCATACTTTATGATCAAGATGTTTAGGGATCTGGAACTGGCCAAGGAAGTTGGGATGTTTAACATGGAAGAGGCGATGTAGGGAGTTAAAGGGTGTCTTCTATCATTAGATGAGGAAGCAGACTTTCTTTGTTGCTCCACAAGTAGACCCCTGCATTGTCTATCGGTGGAGGCAGGTTTTGCTCCTAGTCTAAGCTGAGGCCATGGGACCTCTCTCAGGCTTGATTAGAGCCTCGCTAGCTGACATGTAGTCCCTGGACCAGCAGCATCAGTAGAACCTGGAGATTGTTAGAATGCAGAGTCTCTGGCCCACACCACACCTACTGAATCACAATCCACATTTTATCAGGATCCCCTGGGATTCACATCCACATTAAAGTTTGAGAGGCACTGGGCTAAATGTTTCTAAGATCCCTCTTCATAATTTTTAGGATTCAATTATATTATTTAGTAAACTGAAGATTACCAGTTCATTTGTAATATCAACTTAAAATGCCTGGCTATCGTTAATTATAATGTGTTGTATATTTGAAAGTTGCTAAGAGAATAGGTTCTAAAAGTTCTCATCACAAGAAAATTAAATTTGTAACTATATGTGATGACAGATGTTAGCTAGTCTTTCTTATTCTGGTGACCATTTCACAGGGATGGGTAAAAGTAGGTTTACAGTTGAGTATGTGAGTTTCTTTTTGCATTATTATTTATTATTATATTATTTCCCATATGAACAACTGTAAGCCTACTTTTGCCCAGCCCTGTATATGCAAATATCAAATCACTGTGTTGTACATCTGAAACTAATAATATGTCAATTACATCTCAATTACAATTTTTAAAAAAATAAAATGCCCGAGTATATGTGCATAAGCCCAAATAAGTATTTGTTGTTCAATTAGTTAGAAGGGGATTTGTCCATTCTCCCCCTAAAGTAAAAGTTAGGTTCCTTATGTATTTGGGCAGCTTATAGCAATTAGAATATGTGTTTTTTCTTTTTAACATATAGTACTAAATTATTGCTTAAAATTGTATTAATTTCTTCAGGTTTTTTTTCTTCTCTACTCATTAAAATTTCCAGATTAAGATTAAGATTTTGAATACCTGATAAGAATACTCAAAAGTGATATTTAAATAATAATAACTTCTCATTATTCATTGATTTTATACTTAGCCTGGTTTTTTTGCTTATACTTATTCCGCACTTTGACATTATGGGAACCTTTGAAGTCTGAGTATTTTATAATAATTCTCCACAGTAGCCCTTATCTTTTAGATTTTAGATCTGAGATCAGGCAAGTAAAAACAGTTTTATCTTTTTTCCTCTCAAAATACCATGACTAACTTGATCTCATCTCTTTTTTTCCTTAAATATTTTGCTACTTATCCTTTTAAGTTCAGATGGAATCCATGATTCATTTCATATTCCCCCTTTATGTAATTAGTCATTTATTCTTTTGATGTTTATAGTAAAACTAACGTTTGACATGATAGTCATGAAATTCCAAAATAAAGAAGTTCTTAAATGACTTGCAGTCAAGATATAAAATATGGCAAAAATGAATGGGGAAAACTTCTTATGAATAAAAGATGTTCTTTAAGGCCATGTAACCATGAGTTACTTGTTTTACGAACATATTTCCATCTCTGTTTTCTTTAGGCTCATAGGACAAAGAAACTTTGCTCTGATAGGTGGCTTAGATAATATTTGGTGTATGTATCTCGTCTAGATGAGATAATGTATGACAAATGGCCTATAAGGCCATTTTCATAACTTTTGTGCATTGTAATTATGTTTTAATTTTAGTTTAGCAGGGCTTTATAGGACTGGCTTTTAAAAAAATCTTAATTCTGCTTTAGTGAGAGTCTTCCCATTTTGATTTCTTAATTCATAAATGATTATGAACAAATGAACCACGCTCCATCTTAACAGTAACTGGCTGCAAGGTGGAAGACTAGACTTTTTTCTACCAGCTTATTTGCTTGCTTAACTTGTTCATTCATTCATTCACTATGAATATATACCGAGCACTTTCTGTGTTACAAAGCTCTGGGCTGAGTGTTCTGGGAAAGACATCAAATAAATATGACAACGTTAAAAAATTTCATAATTTATAAATTTACTTTTAATAATTGTAGCATCTTACCAAATTTTAGATTATTAGATCACCATTTTGAATATTGAGGAAATAGGAGATTGATGTTGAGCTTCATAAAAATTGCTTGAAGTACAATTAATTTTTAAGAGTGAGGTTTAGGAAGATTATTACATATCCCTATAGGGTTTACCTGATCTTAGTTTTTTCCCAGAATGGTTTGAAATCACATTTTTCAGCCTAGACCAGGGGTGGGCAACCTTTTTGTGAGTGCGTGCCAAAACCAGCAAAATCTCTGACTCAAAATTCTTCTGTGTGCCAACCCTAATTTTTTGAGAACATGTTACGCCTACTTGATATCTTTTAAGGTGTATGTATGTGAAGAACCTTGAAGAAATAATAAAATTCATTTGAGTGACAAAAACACAGTATATGATAATAAAAAATACATTTATTTTTAATGCATACATGTACACTGATAGTCCGACAGAAAACTTTATGACTTCGTTTGATATTATCAGTGGGACTTTTGCTGCTGCATCACTGATGACAGAGATTTTACATCAGGTTTATATTTCGTGACCTTCAGAGATTTGCACGAGCTACTACTTTCATCCTTCAGGCTACTCCTATTACGAGACTTAACAAAATTCATCACTGAGAACAAAGATTCACAAGCGTATGTCGATGAAACCAAAACACTGGTCGGATCTAGGAAGGCAGGGAGAGTTAAGGCAGAGGCATAGAAATTGCTCTTCCCCTCTCTCGTCAATCCATGTCAATGGTCTTTAAGATAAATTGTTATGTAAAATTATTTATTTATCTAAGATACACCTACACTGAATTTATCTGAAAAATAAAAAAGTCGATATTAAGAAAAAAATTGTAAATGGAAGATTATAAGAGAGGGTTTCGCGTGCCAGCAAAAGTTACTGGCGTGCCATGTTTGTTTGGCACGCGTGCCAGGGGTTGCCCACCCCTGGTCTAGACTCCAGTCTGTGCTATCCAGTTTGGAAGCCACTCACTACATGCATTGTGGCTTTTGAGACTTGAAATGTGGCTAGTCCATATTGAGATGTGCAGTGAGTACAAAACATATGCTCATTTCAGAGATACAGTATACAAAGAAGAAAAACCATTTATTTAACAATTTTTCAGATTGGTTGCATGTTGACATGCTAATACTTTGCACATGTAAGGTTAAGTAAAAATGTTATTGTTACCTGTTCCTTTTTTACATTTAAATGCGGCTACTAGACAATTTAAAATGGCATGTGTGGCTCACATTATGTTTCTGTTTGGAAGTGCTGGTCTCTAGACTGTCAAGTGTGGAGTGACAGAGCTCTCAAAGAAGAGATCAGAGCTTAGCAGAGCGCTTTAGAAATGAGATGCCACCGATAGGATCCACTTACTTGAAGAAGTCCCAGTTTGCACCTTTGCCCTACTTTCAGAGATGCTTGCTTTCCTGAACCCACAAAAAGAGCATATTTCATGTAACAGTGATAAGCATTTGTATATCCTTTTTGCTAAAAAATTCACTGTTATGTCATTTAATCTTTGCTGTTCGCTTCATTTTATAAGAGCGAAAGCCAGAGAAGCCAAGATTGCATAATTAACAGTAAAATCTTGAATTTGAGTCCAGCTCCTTAGCTCCATTTTGCGATGCTGAGCCACTGTAATTTTCACACCTATAAATCCATTTCTTGAGAGAAACAGCTAATTTCATTTCATTTGAAATTTAAATTTAATTATATTCTACATTGAGAAAAGTATATACATCACATACATTCATCATACTGATGAGTTTTCACCAAATGAATACTGATCTAACCAGACCCAGGTTGTCACAGAACATGACTAGTACTCGCCCAGAAATCTCTCCTGATCCCTTTTTAACTACCCCTCCCATGGTAACCAGTACTCTGACTTTTAAAAACATAGATTTGCTTTACTGTTTTTAAACTTTACACAAATGGAGTCATATTGCATGCACTATTTTGTGTTTGGCTTCTTTCATTCAATAATATATTTGTGAAATCCATTTATGTTGTTGCGAATAATGGTTGATTTTTTATTCTCAGCACCAAATTGTATTCCATTGTGTTAATGTACCACTATTTATCCATTTGTGCAGTTTTCAGATTGTTTTGGTCATTATGAATAGCACTGCTGTTGAACATTCTAGAACATGTTTGTGTGAACCCACATGCATTTCTGTTGGGCATACTGGTATATGTAGGAATAGAATTACAAAAGCAGCTTAATTATTAAGTTACCTTGTATTTGAGGCTGACATTTGGCTTTGTGAAATTCTTTTGAAGAAAAGAAGTAAAAACTTCATTTTTGATACCTCAAATACTGTACCAAAATAGATATTAAGGCAGCCATTACAACAGGATACAAGGAGAAGGCATTTTACTGCCTTAACACATTTCAGAAAGGAGAATGAAGAGGAAACAGTAAACTCCTTCATCAAGATAGAGTTTGAAAGGTTAAGATATTGAAATACAGGCATACTTTGGAGATATTTCAGGTTTGGTTGGTTTCAGACCTCTGCAATAAAGAGAGTATTCATAATCTTTTTGCTTCTGGAGGGTTTGCCTTCAATTTGTAAAAAAAAAAAACAACAAAACACACACACACACACACACACAAACACACACAAAAAACAAACCACAAAAAATGCAACATCTGTGAAGCACAATAAAACGATAGTGCAATATTTGTATCACTCAGATTTCTCCTACAGTTATACTTTTTTTTTCCTCCAAGAGAAATTCTGGCAAATGATAGAGAAAAATTAAGATGAGATTGTTACCAAGATGCCATTATCCGTAGAATAAGGGATTGAATAACAGGTTGTCTTTATTGGGGGATGAAGAAATGGAGGTGAGGTACATGGTTGGAAATTACATCCCAAAATCTATAACGAAGGCTACAGCTTTCAAAATTTTAATGAACTTTCCTCCATCCCTTTCTCTTTTGTTTAGGGTAATCTGCAGGCAATCGAATCTGCATTCTTGCAAAGAAAGCAATTATAGATTCCCCAGCCTGTTTTTAGAAAAAATGTTAAGGCACCTGTTTATCCAGTGGCATCCTGTGAGGGAAGTGTAGTTCCAGGATTTGCCAACACAGAGTCTACCTCTGTAGTTCATTAACATGAATGATGATCACGTAAAGATGTGTACCTTGTATTTAGATTTATAAGAGTAGTCTAACTTAAGCACACTGGGCAGAGGAAGAAATCTTACAGTTTCCTGTGCTCGGACTCAAGATGGCCCTAGGCAAGATACATGGGAAATGGAAACAAGGCAAGAAATACTCTGATAGTTCCTTTGGCCTCCGTGGACAGAGAAGGTTGTTGCTATTACTGGTGGTAAATTAAACTTATTTTTCAGTGGAGAATGTTACATTAAATTAAGACATAGCTCTCCTGGACGGAAAGTTTTGTACCTGTATTGCTGTGGTGGCTATCCCTGCATTTACAGAAAGCCCCTCCTATTATTGTGAGGTCAGCATGATTACCCCATCCTCCAAGTACTGGCTGAACTTTGGATTATGGGTATATGTTGAAAAATCACATTTTCTTTAATACCTGTTCATTTCTTTAGGATTATAAGTTGTGGGTCCAAATTTTTGCTTATTTAATTTTTCTTCTTGCTTTCCAATTAAATATAAAATGAGAGCATAGGGGGAAATCAAATTATTTTTAGGTTATATCTGAAGAGCAGGTGTGTTCTCTCATGATTTACAGCGCAGGTGCATTTTTATTTAACTGCTTAAAATTATGATTAAAATATTATTCAAGTGGAACAAAGCAAAGTTTAAAAAATTACTTGAAAACAGTCGTTTTAATTTTTTTCTGTTTTTTTCTCCACTTGACTTAAATAATGTGAATTTCTGAAGCAGCCCTCTTCAAAGAATACTGCTCCCAATGTATGAATTACATTCATTCAATGAGATGCAGCCTTTTCATCTGTAGGACAATGTGAGATCCCAGGCCATGAGTCTTTTCTTTGTCTAGCCTGATTCTAAGGTGGGAGCAGTCCTCTCTGCTTTTTAACATATTTTCAGTTGTCATTGAACACCAGGGGGAGGAGAACTACAGCCCACAAAGTACCCACCCTGGCCCCTCTACCCTCTACCAGAGGACTTGCTGCTTCAGCCTTTTAAGTGCCCCCAAAATTTCATGTTTGGATCGTGCACTTGTGTAGCCAGTTATCAGGGTTGTGTGGGTGTGCTTAGAGGGGTCCCCCTTAGCTTAACTTCTTGCCTTGGTAACAGAATCTAAATAACACAGGTTACTCATCAGGAGCTGAAGATTTTCCCCTTTTCATATTGATGCTTCTGATACAGTTTTATACGTTGGCTGATTATGTGTGCGTACTTTGTGGCTCCAAGATGCAGCTGGAAAGTGTGTGGGGGTTGTCTGCTTCCTCTGAGGCTGCTACAGGTGGTCAGGTGGGGGCGGCCGTGATAAAGGTACGGCACCCACTTCCGGCAGCTAGTCTTGTGAGTGCTGTAACCCACTGCCTGAACCCGAGCTGCACTTCAACCTAATTCTCTCCTGGGTACTTCATCTTTCACTGCTTCTGATTTGCCTGTTGAAGGTTTATGACTAAGGTTGTGGTTAAAAATTCCCTTTTTAGGTATGAAAAATCTTTCAGGTTACTTTGTGTTGCAATTGCTTTTTCTTCTTTTGCTGTGGACTTTCTGCATTTTATAAAAATGAGTCCTAAGTTAAAAAAAAAAGAATCTTAATATTATCTAAGAGTTAGAGAAAGGTTAGGTGGATAATATATTCCCTCATTAGAGCAAAAAGAAAAATCAGTGTAGGTTCTTGGCAGATTGAATATGTTAAAATGTATTTTATGATTTACATTTTATGATATGGAAAAGCCCATTTCAAAATATTGTCATAGACTCCTTAGATTTGGAATGCGTTAATTTCTTCGGCCCGCCATGCACCTACATGTGGTTAATTTCTGCATAGTTCTGTCCTTGGAGCTGGGAGAATCGTGAGCTTCCCTCGGTGGGTTTACAGTCTCGCTGGAAGGGAACAACATTTACTCATATGCCTGATGAAGTGATAGGGACTTGACATGACCTTATTCAGTCTTTGAGAAAACCTTCTGAATGAGATAATATTATAACTTTTTCAGAGAACGAAGCTGAGGTTCAGAGACATTAAGCACTCAGGGGAACCCATTGTCAAGAGTCAAGCCACTGGCTCCAACACCAATGCTCTCTAGAGTGTGGGCTGCCTCTCACACTTGCTAATTTAAAGAACAGCCTGATTTAGGGACATCCAATAAGTACTATAGAAGTTCAGGGGCAGGATCGATGGGGTGCAGTGGGAGTCACCAGAGACGAAGACACTCCCCCCCCTCCCGCCCCATTAGGTGGGAAAATATCAAAATGCCAGGGGTAGTGATTGAAAGATCAAAATGGCAGCAGCAAGTTTGCCAGTTCGGAAGGAGACCTGATCCTTGACGTGGGTAGGATTTGTATAGAGCTTCCAGGAGGAGAAAGGGTCTCCCGCATAGTAAAAGCTGAATGCAGGCAGGAGTGATAACAAAGGGAGAATGGGCACACACGTTTAGGAGACACTGTATAGGCCGATCTAACTAGGAGCCATCAAAAGTTAACACTAAACCAAAATTATTCCAAATTCATCACATCTCTCAACGAAGAGCAGGCCTCTGAGGGCGATATTGTGATTATCAACTCTATTTCACGGATGAGGAGGCTGAGGCGCACAGCCATTTAGTGGTGGCACTGGAATTCAGAGCCGGGCCATCAGGCTCCAGAGTCTGAGCTTGAGGGGACTCTGCTCCATTTACCCCTCATTACTAGGACATGTGGGTGTTGATGAGGGTCCTTGAATTGCTGGGGACAGTGATGGGAAGATAAAAATGGCAGGGGTGGTGATAGAAACGTCAGAATGGCAGCAGCAAGCTGGCCCATTTGGAAAGAGGAAACAGGAAAAAAGAGAAGCAGTTACTCTGAGCCAAACAGGGCCTGGTCAGGGCAAGTAGGTAGGTGAGATTTAAAGCATCAACA
The DNA here is from genome assembly GCF_000147115.1 of Myotis lucifugus. Taxonomy (NCBI): domain Eukaryota; kingdom Metazoa; phylum Chordata; class Mammalia; order Chiroptera; family Vespertilionidae; genus Myotis; species Myotis lucifugus. Next base: position 944,425 of record NW_005871144.1, on the reverse strand, counting down.
TGCCTTGAATGATTGGAATTGTAGATGAAGAAGGAGGCTCTAAGATTGGGAGACTGGGTGGCTGGGAG
>NW_005871144.1:818770-944257 GCF_000147115.1 Myotis lucifugus | reverse complement strand
AGAATGAATGGGGCCAAGAGGGAAGCTCTTTTGTACACGGCAGTAGCACCAGGGCAAGAAGTGAAGGCTTTTGAATGGGTTAAATGTGCAGTGGAGGCACCACATGCTAGAAAAACTGTTCACTGGAGAGTTGAAAATAAGGGAGAGTCCAAGGGAGAGGTGATTTGCAAGGAGAGATATAATGAATGATTTCTGAGAGGGATTGATGGAGGGACAGAGGCGGGGAGGGGAGGAAAGGGACGCGGAGGGGAAGGGAAGGAGACAGAGAGAAACTTATGCCCTTGGGAAGTGCCCTTGGTCAAGCAGAGGAAGGAGAAAGGAGAAGGGAACCATGAAGGAAATGGGAAAAGCAGCTAACCATAGGAGAGAGGATAATTAAAAGAGAAAATAAAAAGCTGCTGAACAGTGTCAAATGCTGCAAAGAAGTCAAGGGGAACAAAGACTGAAAAGGGCATTCGATTTGACAAAGAGGAAGGCCATTTGTGCCCTGCATGGGAGGCCAGTGGAATGGGGAGGGGAAATCCATCCGGACTGTACAGATTTTGGTGTTGCTGAGTTCTTTCTCAGTGGACCTTTTTTGAGTGCTTAGTAAATACCACTTAGTTGAGTGATATTGCAGTTAGTTATACTGAGCTACCTTACCTAACACTTTGTCATTCACATAGCTCCCAGGTTCTGACGGTGGAGGTGTTTAATTGATCACCACCTATTGAAGACATCATTTTGGGGTCAAGTTGATGAGCTCTTGAAGCAGAGGTGAGGTAGAAGACCGTCAGTTTTGAACCGTGCTTTAGAAGTTCATATAGCAGCCCAACCCCCCAGGGCCATGGGCTCATTTGTTTCTAAGCCTCTTTTTATTACACTGATTGTTACATGGCATCCAAATGATATTATAAGATCCCTTTTGTTTTCAGGTTTCTTTGTCATGTAAAGTCTAACTGATATGAAAATAGCAACAAAAAAAATGTTTCCTAACTTCCCAGAAATCCTCAAAATACCAAAATGTGTTGTAGATCCAATGCCTGCTTACCCTTTGGTGAGAATCCAGGACTCCCTTATTTCAGCCCACAGCTTCAGACAGTGGCACTCACAGTTGCTTTTATTAAAGCTGCCAGATTTGGAGATGCACCCCACTTTTGCATGAGTTTAAACATTTTAGGGAGGAAAGAAGAAATTTGCATTTACAAATGATCATATATTTTTTTTTAATTTTAGCTTTTGGCTAGAAGCCTATTTGGTCCTTTATTGTTCCAGCCAGTTTTTGTTGGTAATGGTAACTTGGTGCCTTCTGATTTTAGAAAATAGGTCGCCACGTAGAAAACTCAGAAGACTTAGGAGAAGGTAACTTATTTCTCTCCCCTCGGCCCCTCCCCCCAGCAGAGAGTACTTGTAAGTGAAACTTAAAATGGAGTCAACTCAGGAGAGTCAGACCCCCACCTCCTGCCCCATCAGGCCCCCTTGCTTCTCTTTCTTACTATCTTCTGTGGTCATTAGCATCTTGACTCAGAAGTATGAGAGGGGAGAGAAATAAAAATCAAGTTAACTTTGTTTCTTAACTATAGTTTTAACAAAAGTTAAAGTGTCTCTGGTTGAACCCTTGGTAAGTAGTTTTTGGAGTTGTCTGGGGTCTCATTTATTCTCCAGTCTTCGCTTGTAAATAAAATTCGGAGTTCATTGTTCCTAACAAGAGAACCAGCTTAACCATTTACTTAGAGTAGTTAAAAATCAGTTCTGATTACCAGAAAGTTTTCATCTAATCTATTTGGTATATTTTTATATTTGATTATCTTAATAGAGTCCAAATACGTTTAATAAAATTTAATCTTCCATTATTAAAGTTCCTAATATCTTATATTGCCCTATTTTGTCATTAGGAACATCAACTCTCATTGTTTAAAATTGTGCTTCTCTGTTTTGTTAGAGTCATGAACTGATAATTTTATAAAACACAATAAAAATTAATTAGTAGAAAAATGAAATTAAAAAGTCATAAAAACACAAGCCTGATTCATTTTTTAAAATTATTATATTCAATGGACATAAAATTACTCTGGCAAACTGCTATATATGTCTCTAAATATCTACTCCCAGTTCCTGGATTGGATCTGGGATGGGTCTGCAGGTCCCACTGTGTGGACAGAATAGAGAGTTTAGGAGCCTGAAGATGAATCTCAACTAACCTCAGGACATACCCTCAGAGTAGGTTTTTGGAGAACTGTCACTATATTTCTTGCATATATGTTCATCACTCATATAAGTCAAATGCAGAAAAAAATGCTGTTTATTTAAACTTTGTCTATTTTAAAAAACATTACAGGACAATAGTGATTATTGCAATGTTTCAAACAATATACAGATGAATATAGAAAAAGTTCATTGTGTTTCTCTCCACTTCTCAGATTATTTCTTTTTCTTGCTCTTTATACAATATATACACAAACATATAATAATTTTTCCTCCTTCTATAAAATAGAATGGAATCATAAATGATACTCTGCAACTTTATTTTTTACTTAATAGTTAGTCACATTTTTCCTTAACAAATATAAATCTAATGCCTTTTGAAAATATAAATGTAATGCTTATTATGTTTACATTTGTACCATAGTTTATTCAATTATTTCTCAGGTGATGGGCATTCAGGAGCATTCTAGGTTTTTACTACTCCCAACCACACTGCAGTTAAAATTCTTATACTTATATTCTAATGTATGTACTTTGATATTTGAAGGATAGATTCCTAAAAGCTGAATCAAAGATAATACCAGATGGCATTTCAAAAAAGTTGAAGTACCTGGTTGCCTCATGCAGCTAGGTATTGGGAAATTTAAAAATTTTCCCTACTTCGATGGATGAAAAGTGATTCCTACTTGTTTTAGTTTGAATATCCCTGGTTACCAGCAAGATTGCATCTCTTTTCATATGTTTAAAAACCTGTTGTATCCTTTTATTTAATTTTGAGGGAACAAACCACAGCAGATTTCATTTTATCATAAGGTCTTTACCAATTTTTCTGTATGTGATGCACTCTGTGATTGGAGTTTGTTTGTTTTTGTGGGACGGAGGAGATAGGAAGATGACAAAGATACAGTGTTGAGTTTTGTTTTGTTTTGTTTTGTTTGAGATGGCTTAGTTCTCATTTTCTTTCTCTAACATTTTTTTCTTCAAGATCAGCTGACTTACAGGAAATCCGTCTGTCTATTTGCGTGTAATGTAAAAAGAGCCCAGGGTGGGGCACCTCTATTGCTTGGCACACTGTACATGGTTATTCAAGACTGCCCAAGGACTGTGCATTCATACTTGTACATTTTTTTATTGAAGTCAATTCACATAACATACCATAACATTAACCCCCTTAAAAAGTATACAATTTAGTGTTCAACCACCACCTCTATCTAGTTTCAAAACATTTTCATAACCCCAAAGGAAGCCCCGACCCATTAGGCAGTCACTTCTCATCCCCTAATTCCTCATGCCCTGGAAACCACTACTCTGCTTTTTGCTTCTATGGATTTACCTCTTCTGGATATTTCATATACCTGGGATCCTATCATATGTGATTTTTTTTGTATCTGACTTCTTTCATTTAGCTTAATGTTTTTGAGGTTCATCATGTTGTAGCATGCATAGATCAGTACTTCAGTCCTCCTTGTGAGTGGAAAATATTCCATTGTATGCCACAGATATACCACAGTTTGCTTATCGATCCACCAGGGGATAGACATTTGGGCAGTTTCCACCTTTTGGCTCTTGTGAGTAGTCACACATGTAAAGTTAGACCCCAGTTAGTCATACAGAAGGATGGACGAAGGACAAGAAGGCAGCTGAGAAGAGCCTTTCAGTGGTTCTTCTAGAGCTTTCTTCTCTCTTGATGATTGGTCATTTACTGGATCTGTAGAAGGCTAGTTCAGTCTTGAGGTCAGATTGAAGATTAGTATTCATTGGCGTTAAGATCTAGGTTAATCTGCAAGCAACTCAAAACCTCCCAATTGATCACATCCTATTTATTTATTTATTTATTTATTTATTTATTTATTTATTTATTTAAAAATTCTCACCTGTGGATATTTTTGTCATTGATGAGAGAGAGAGACAGACAGACATTGATGTGATGTTTCCATCGGTTGCCTCCCCTATACACCCTGCAACCTGGGTATGTGCCCTAACCAGGAATCAAACCCATAACCCTTAGATGCTCCAACCAACTGAACCACACCAGCCAGGGCTACATCCTCTGGGTTTAAAAAGGAATTTACTTGCCACATCAGGGATTATTTTCCCCATCCAGGCACTGGGTTGCTTTAGCCTTAGTGGGTTCATTGGCTAGGAGGTGATAGTCACAGCTGTTCCTTTTATGGTGGGTACCTTCAGCTCCAGCTTCTGGTTTGGAGCTTGTGGAATGTGACCAGAGGGAGGAACTGTGCCCATGTTGTGCTTGACATAGATGGATTCAGTTCCCAACTGAGCAATCTTGGTCAAGTTTTGTACCTCCCAGTTCTCTCCTCTGTAAAATGGGGTTACTGATACGTAGGTAGGTCTTAGGGTTGTAAAGAGAGCTAAGTGGGAAGATGTATAGAGAGCACTGCTACAGTGCCGTATTACTAGTGCTTCATAAATGTTCTTTTCCCCCTCAGAGCTTCCTTGTCCTCTCCTCTCTAATGCCTACCTACCTCACTGTGTGGTAATAAGAATAAAATGAGCTGCTATGCATAGATTGGTTCCTAGCTCCACGCCTGCCACATAAGTAAACACTCAGTGTAGATAGATGGAAAGATACCTTATCTTGCTTTTGTGTCTCGTTGGAAAAACACCATCCAGTTAATTACAAGCCATTTAAACTGCTCTAGATGGTACAGATTTCACCTGGGTATATTGAGGTGTTCTGTACTTTTTTGTCTTTATTACCATAGCCATATCAGGCTAATTAAAAGATAATAATATTCTTGATAGATAGACTCTAGCTAAGATCCTGATGTGTGAGTTAGGAATTTAGCATCCTACTAGCACAAATACATTAAAGAAAGTTATGTTAATGTCAAATTATTGCATCCCAAAGAAAATAGCCTGTGGACAGTGTGAAATCATCTCTTTTAGAAGCTGACACAAGACCTGGACTTCAAAATGGTCATTTAGTGCCCTGTTTTGAGTACTGGTTTTGGTGCTGCTATTTCAGAATCCTGTTTTAGGGCAAATGGAAAGTGATTTTAGAAAAACAGTTGAAGGGGAAAGAATTCTGCCACCCTACCTCTCAAACTGTGTAACAAGCATGCTCTGTAGGGTTGACATAGACCACCCATCTCGCCTGATGTGAGGGCATGTTTATCATGCTTCTTGTCACAGGTGCCAGGGTAATTGAAGGAGAAAGATAGTTCATGTTTTGTCAGAAATGAAGTATTTCTGTAGTTACAGTCTTTAGTTTCTCTGACCAAACCTATACTGATTATAATAGCAGATTGCTTGCATAAAATTTGCACAAATAACTATTTGAAAAAGCCTGTTAGACTCAGCTGAAATTTTGAAAGCATTTAAGAATATTTAGAATACAAATATTTTAAAATTAATAGGTCTGACATTCAGTTATTTATTTGGTATATGTGTACCAGGTCCCCTTAAATCCTCACTGATTTCCTAGACACTTCCCAGGAGACACTGGTGAGCACTAGAGAGAGGGTGAGTGGGCCAGGATCTCACCGGGAGATAGAGACCAAGAGACCCTGCAGCCCCAGCTCTCTGGGGCCTTTTGGAGGAAGATGCCTGGATTATGGGTACATTCATCATGCTTTTCACCTCCATCTCACAAGTCAAATCACAGCCACTTCCAGAATGTGCAAATTGAATAAGGTTGTGCCTGTAGAAGACAATCAAATGTGTCTTTTATTGGTCCGGACATATCTTTAGAATAACTTCCCCCAAGTTTTAGATTTGTGATGCTAAAGACATGCATTTACAATTTGAAAAGCTGGTACTCATTAAAGTAATTCTTTTAAAACTTTTGATTTCTTTTGAAAAAATTCAAACCTAGAGGGAAGATGAAAGAATAATATAACACTTCTACTCCCTCAGTTTACATTCACCAATTATTAACACTTGCTATTTTATCTCTCTATGTGTAGTTTTGTGTATATGTATTGGGGAAAGGCGTTTATGTTTTTAGAACCATTTGAAAGTAAGTTTCATACCTCGTGAAATTTTGCCCCTAAACGCTTCAGCATCATCTCTGAAGAATAGGAACATTTTCCTACATAACCATAGTACTATTATAAAGGAATTCTTCATTGAAAACTGCAGACAAAGAGCAAAGAGCAAAAAGGGCAGACATTGAACAGTACTGAGACTGAACTTGAAAAGTATAAGGAGAAATACAGGGAGGCCATTAGAATTCCTATTTGGTTTGTTAAAGAATAAATGTTGTATATACCACTGAACCACCCAGTTGATGCAGAATTTCCCCAAATATTTATTTAGTTCAAGGAGTTCCTCCTGGTTTTCTGAAGCCATTTAGTATTTTGACCAGGGTTATAAGCTTTTAGCCTGCAAATGAATTTCTTTAGCATCATCAGTCTCATACCTGAGAATCAACATCTACTTAGACTTGAGGTTACGAGTAAATTCTCAATGCCTTTGCATTGAGAACATGGGCCCTTCAGTGATTACAGTCAAAACTGTTTCCTAATGGGCAGTAGGAGTAAACATGGAAGTCCTTTCCTGACATTTTATTTATGTTGGAGTAAAAGCTGATGTATTAGGACACTATTTTGAGAAATAATTTTACCAGCCTGGCAAAATGTTAAGCTTCATGTCATCACAGACCTTTTGCAGACTTAGGCCTTAGGAGTCAGTTCGAGGAAAATGCTACTCTTATGAAGCTGAACATCAGGGACTCAGTCAAGTGGATGTTACATATAAGCACCACTGAATTGTGTATTTTAAAACAAGGATATATATTTTCTTGATACCATTAGCTCATAGAACATTAAGTAAATTAAAAGCTTTCTTTGGACTGGTTCCCTGAAAGCATCTATCTTTAGCAGGATTTAATATTTTACAAGAACTGTTTGGGGATTTTTTTTTCAAATAAAAAAAAGCTTATTTTCTCTAAACTTTGGGATGGAAACATGTTAAGCCATCTCTCTGAATACAGAAGTGGGAAAGTAGGTTTAATGCAAATAAATAGCAAAGTAATTAATAAATAATGCAAGAATAAACTGTTTCATGTACTCACAACTGTAAAACTACTTTTGCCTATGTATGTAAGTATATCAAGAATCATCATGTCAAGTATGAGAAGAAAGCATGTTTCCTTTATTTTTATCTAGTTATTTTTAAAGATTTTTTTAATTGATTTTTTTAGAGGGGAAGAGAGAAAGAGAGAGGGAGAGAGAGAAACATCAAAGTGAGGGTGAAACATGATTGGCTGCCTCCTGTTATGCCCCCTACTGGGTATCGAGCCAGAAACCCAGGCATATGCCCTGACCAGGAATTGAACTGGCAGACTTTTGATGCACAGGATGACACCCAACCAACTGAGCCACACAGGCCAAGGCAAAAGCACGTTTCCTTTTAATAGCAGTATATGTCATAGAGATGTTGGACCTATGATTTTTCATGAAAAGGTCCATTTTCAGTAAATTCTTGTGTTTACCCAGTGCATTGAATTTGTTAACTGGCCTCCTACTGATCAGGCACGTGGGAGATGCATCCCAGAGAGTTCGAAACTGTGTATTTTATCTTTCATTTCCTTTTTTTCACTCTTTTACTATTCAGTGGCCATGGAGATTTCTAATTTTAAATTCCTATTTACATATCAAATTTACAAGCTATAACTTTTAGAATAATTTCTGTACTATGTTCTGTGAACAAGTTACAACAGCATTTAATGTAAAATGCATGTGTGGCTTCTTGTGTATCAAAGCCTTGCTTTCCCTTTGCCTAGCTTAACAGTCCCCTGTTTCCAATTTGTGTTAGAAAGTTCTGTGTGAAATGTGAACCCTGCTTTACACAATTACTAAGAATGAATGCATGTCCCTTGGGATGATAGCCCTTGAGCTATCTTTGTGGCAGTCTTATGTAGAATATTGGAATCTTTCTCCTCTAATGCCAAGTGCTTACTTTTCACATGTAAATTGAAGATGTCACTGCTTGAACTTGGCTACCAGTGCGTGCATATAATGTTGATTAGCATCATAATGGTTTTTGGCCACTCTGTGAGAATTTTGTTTTTAAGAGGCACATTTTATCATGCCAAACTCAAGATAGAAGATTGGATTTGCTCATCATTCATTCTTTCAGTCAGTAAACATTCATTAAGTGCCTACTCTGCATTATGCTGTTCAAAAAGGAACAGGATAAAATTGCTGTCCTGGAATAAATGTGGCAGCTGCCATGACAGATACTAACAAGATACAAAAGCCACTCGAGGAGTCTAGGGTGGAAGTGTGGGGATGGTTAGGGGCCCCATAGAAAGATGAGTTAGTCAATAAAGACATCACTGAATCCTACACTAAATATTGAAAGAATGTGTTGTAAATTCTCCCAGAAGGAGAAAGATGGAAGATACATTCAAGGCAAAAGGTATGTGCAAAACCGTAGAAGCACAAAAACACAAGATGACAAAGTGTAAAATCAATTCAATATGACTAGAGTATGGGGACATGGAGAGAGTAATGGAGGAAGGATGGGCTAAAACATAGTTGGGAGTCTGGTTATGAAGGTTCTTATATACCAGTGGTTCTCAACCTGTGGGTCGCGACCCCTTTGGGGGTCGCCTAAATACATCCTGCATATCAGATATTTACATTACGATTCATAACAGTAGCAAAATTACAGTTATGAAGTAGCAACGAAAATAATTTTATGGTTGGGGGTCACCACAACATGAGGAACTGTATTAAAGGGTCGTGGCATTAGGAAGGTTGAGAACCACTGTTATATACCATTCTAAGGAGATTGGCTTTATCCTGTCCACAGTGAGGAATCACTTCTGGAATTTTAATGAAGACATGATTAAATTTGTGCTTTAGAAATATTGTCTTACAGTTATGTGGAGATGTAACAAAGGGGAATGGCTAGAGGACCAATTACTATGCTCCTATAGCAGTCCACAAGAAAAGTGATGGGACTAAAGGTATAGAGATTAGCAGATGATGGTGGTGAGAGCCAGTTGAGAAGTAGAATCTTCAGAACTTGTTTTGAAAAAGCATAAATAACTGAGGCTACTCCCAAGTTTCAGGTTAGGATGAGTGCCTGGGTGACATTATCAGTGTATGGGTGCTCAATTAAGTCATGAGACTTGGGGGTGAGAGATGGAGAATAGAGAGAAGCAATGGTAGAAGCTCTAGGAAGTGGACATTTAAGGAGCAGACCAATAAAAAGAAGCCTTAAAAGAAATGATCTGTGGGGAGGAGGAAAACCTAAAGATAGGGTGTCCCAGGACCCAAAGCAGTAGTTTCCAGAAGAAAGGAGTGGTCAGGAGTGTCAAACACTCCAGAGAGGTCAAGCAGGGGTTCTGAGATATGTCAGCTTATGGGTTCATGTAATCCTAGTGAGAGCAGTTGTTACACAATGAAAAAGAAGAAATGAGACAGTCCACTTACACCGCTCTTGGAAGAAGCTTAGATGTGAAAGGAAGGAACATATTTTTTCATCTTAGTTTTTTTGTTTTGTTTTGTTTTGTTTTTTGGGTAATCTTAGTTTTTAAGGTTGAAAATCTTGAACATGTTTACATACTACAGGATAAACAGAATCCAAAGAGAGGAAGAGGAAGGAGATAACAGAATAATGTCTACAAGAAGATCTGAGGACATAATAGCTAGAACACAGGGAGAGATTCGTCTTGGGCTAGAGAAAGACCAAATCTTCTTAAAAGACGGGAGGAAAGGCTAGGTATTAGGTATGGACCTAGATAAATAGAAGGAGGGAAAGGAATGTAGGACTTGAAAGTTTGAGGAGTGTGGTGTCCATGAATATGAGCTGCTCTGATCTGCAGCTGGGAGCATAGTTGACTGATGGCCCAGCTGCTATTCCTCTGGAACCACCTCTGCACTGGTGCTGAGGCCACACTTAGCCCCTGGGGTCCTTGCAGTCAATGGCCGAGCACAATGAGGGCTTCTTTTGCAGATTCATTCCTGTGGGACCTAGGACTTTTATAGTATGCCACGTTGGCTTGAGAATTCTTGTTGGCTTGACCAGACCTTTCTTGGAACTTGCAGTCTGAGACTTCCTGTTCATTCCTCCTTTCTTTCCTTTCTCTGTGCATAGGTGTGGTGTGAAGGAACTCTTACTCCCTTACCCCCCAAATCTTTTATATTTCTAATCCTGTCTTGGCGCCTACTTCTTGGTAGACCAATACTAAATCAAAGAACATGGTGTTTGTGTATTATTAAGATGGTGCTAGCTGCTGTGGAAATAAACCCTCAAATCTCACTGGTTTTAAAACAAGAGGAGTTCCTTATTTGCATGAGGGCCAAATGGGTGTTAATGAAAGATAGGTAGCATTCTTCCTGGTAGTCCTTCAGGAGTCCAGTTACTTCCGTTTTGTAGTTTCTCCATTTTCAGTGTATTGCTTCCACAGTTGCTGGACTTGTTTGTATCACATCAAGAGAGAAGGAAAGAAAAAAAAGGAGGAGGAAGAAAGAACATGGAAGATCACCCATGGAAGGTTGGTTTTTAATGGACCAGACCTGGAAGTGAGCATAATCACTTTTGCTCACATTTCATTGGTAGAACTCAATCACATGTAGCCAACCAACTGCAAGGGAGCCTAGAAAATGTGATGTTTCCTATGTTGAAAATGGGAGGGCCAGCTGAGTAAGGGGACCTAATGCTATGAGGCCTGCATGTACCAAATCCCATAATTATGTGACTCCCGCCTCCCCCCCACCCCACCCCACCCAAGTAACTTCAACATTCAGTAACCTGTGAAGGAGCAGAAAAAGCAGGTGGTTGGGTTCAGATTTTGAGGTTGTGTTATTCTTTTAAAACTGAAGAGTTTTAAAAGGAAGAATGAGACAAGTTTCCGTTGGTCAATGTCTTTTCAAAGTTTTGGTACATTTTGGATCAATGTGAGAAAGGCCTAGTCGCTACATATGTCCCTCTGGTTCCTGGTTTTACTCCTGCACCTGGACAGCTGGCTGGGATTTTCCTCTCCCTCTTTCTTCTGAAGCCAAGCACTCAGCCAGAGAGTATGACTGACAGAGAGAGGAAGATGATTTTTTGTACCCTGTGAAACAGCTGATCCTTCAGATGAACCATTTATCTTGCACCTTTCTCTATCATGGATGAATGAGCTCTGCTTCTAGCTAGTAACCGTATTTACCTGCTCTGGTAGTATGAAGTACTCATTGCAGGTTTTGCTTTTCCTGATTTTGCTCATGGCGTTTCCTCTGCTTAAAGTTGGCTTTCTTCTCCATCTTTTCTTCCCTTTAATCTTTGCCAATCAAAATCCTGGACATCCTTTCCTCTCAGGCTTAAGTCAGATGATACCTCCTTCATTATTTCCCCTCATTTATCAGAGCTGAGCACCACCTCTGTTCTCCTTGGCCCCCATGAATCTTGGCTTCACCATTCAGGTGCCACTCGGATGCCTTGTGAGTAGATGATTGTGTATGAGTCTTTTACCCACTAGTAAAACTTGTTGATGATAGGACTACAAATACCTCGTGCCACCTGTCCCTGTCACAGTGTGTCTTATACAGAGTAAAATTTTAATAAATAATTTTTGAATGTCAATGAATAGATTTTTATGATTTTGGAGAGGCAGTAGTACGCAGATATTGAGGTTCAATTTGGAAAACCAGTCTGTGTGGCCACAAGTCACATGAGAAATATAAACTATTTTTAAGACCCCTCAAATAATGTGTTAGAAGGGAGGGAATGGTGTATATTGATTTCTTACCTCTCTACTGGTTATAGAGATATAATTTGTCTTATTCATGGAGCTAGACAGGAGATACATTATGGTTTTGAAGTCTGAATTCTATATCCACCCACCTAATATTGGGTAGATATAGAATAAAAGCCAGTCAATTGATTGGGAACCCACTGTTTTTATAATCTTCACTTATTTTAGAGTGTTAATGGAGGCAAATTGAGATTTTGCTTGGCTGTAGGGAGTATAAGGTATATTAATGCTCAAGAGAATAGTTTTGAGTTTGAAACATTATAACAGCTCCTTCAGTCCTTTTAAAATGTAAAATACTTGTAAGTGGAAGATAATGAATTGACAAGAGACCTCTTTATACAGCTAGACTAGATCAAGTTGTTACTTTTCTATAAATCCCCCAGCACATGGATTTTTGCTGGCACCATTTTTGTTGTTTCTTGTAGGTTAAAAGTCCAAGAAGAAATAGTTCTTAAATAAGGTATTACTCTAAATATAAAATACAGACACCCAGTGTAAGGAATACCCTTCCTACTCCAGGTCATTTTTATTTTCTTACAGCCAAACATATTGTGGGTTCAAAGAGGTGAAGAGCAATTAATAAAACCTGGCTTGAAATCACCTTTCCTCTATTAAGTATAAGGACATTACACCTTTGGGTGGTCCAGTGCTTATACACAGCAGAGTATTTTATTGCTGCTCTTATAGAACAACGGGTCAGTCTACTTCATTTTATAAGTGTGCTTTAATGTATCGGGTTTTTAAAAAATATTTTCAAGTAATTTAGAAAAGATCTAGGAAGTCTCACATACTCAGTTATTTTTCACAAACAAATTATGGTCTGTATTTAATTGAATCTGTCAGTAGGAAGCATTTATTTCTATTCACCAACTGTTCGCCAGGCTCTGTTAGATATTGAGATTACGGTCTGTTGACTTGCTTTTCTCTAGTTTTCTAATGTCTTTTTGGATTTTTTTTTCTGGCCCTAGATTCTTTTACTTAAGCTCTTTTAGCTGCTTGTGATTTGTTGCTAAATTACCTGCATTTAAATTTTTATAACGTAGATATTTGAAAGCTATATTTTTAGGATTGTAAACAGTAAGACAAAATAAAGATATATTGCATTACTGTGTACATATGGTCTTTTGGAATAAGAATTCTTTGTATGTTAAAAGCAACTTGTGCAATGATAGCTTCTAAAAATAGTTACCTGTGATGTTTTTATTTATTCCTATGTACACATTGTGTGTTTGACCACAGAAGTCCTTTATGATAACTAGGGCTTCTGTGTGGTCAGTTTCAGAAGAAATATGAAATATATGGTGTAGCTACATCTCATCCATGAGATGTATTAAAAATACTTTGACATCTTCATTTCAATTTGTGTTGCCCTTTTACTCCCTAGCTTGGCTAGAAAAGAAGAACTCCTGCAATGCATGATGAAAATCTCCTGGTGCACCTCCAGGCACTTCTTGGTGTTTGATTTCATGAAGAGTATGGCACTTTCCCCCCATGTAATTACAGACTGTTAGAGTGGGCAAGACCTTAAAGCTCTTCAGGTTCAATACCACCCAATGCAGATGCCTCATCTAAGAGATCCTTTTTTTCTGCATAGTAAATAAGTCTATCAATTCACGTAGCATATCTTAAGTTATTTAAATAAAGACAACACCATGACTTTTGTAAGTCATCTGTTACCAAGCTGGTTATGTTCAGTTCCTTTTAATATTCCTCATAGGATATTTCCTTCATCATTGTTTCTCCCTGCTCTGAACATTCTCCATTTTATGAGAAATTGTCTTAAAATGTAGTGGGCAAAATTTCAAGCTGTTCTCCATGAATAATTTGGAGCTAATTGTGGTGGGACTTTTTGGCTTCACTGGTCTTAAGAACAATGCCTTTAGTAATGCAACCCAAGAGGGTATTTTAGCAGCCCTGTCACACTGCCTCTGTTGAGTCAGGAAGCCACTGGGCCCCTGTGGACTCACTGTGCAGAACCTTATATTGAAGACTAATAGACTTGACCATATACATTTTGGCCCATTCTTAACCTTGCAAGAACTTTTGGAATCCTGTTTCTGGCCTCCCTAAAATTGCGTTTTGATACCAATGTCTTTTGGATCTTTTTTTTTTCCAGTCATTAACAAAAATAAATTAAATGCCAACCTCTGTCCAAGACAATACCTACTTACTTTTGCTTTGGATAGAGTCTTACTGTTGATTATCTCTTTGGGGGAGCCAGAAGAAGGCATGCTTTCTGATAATTCCAAATTTTACTTCTAAGGAAAGAGATTTTTAAAAAGTTAAGCTAAGTAGGAAATTTAGATTTTATCTGCATTGTCTCATACATCTTAGGAGACCTAAAACTATCAAATGGAAAAGCATGGTTTCTACTGGAGCCAGTTACAACCTTTCCTTTGGGGGCTCATAGCTATATATAGGATTACAGATGGATGATTCTAATAGTCTAGGTTTGACCAGGACTATCCCTTTAATCCTTTGTCCTGGATTAATTGATAACATCCCCTTTCACTCTTGAAAGTGTCCCATTTAGACAATCCATTACGTATTCACACTAAAGCTCTGCCTTTGTTGAGTCTTTTTAACATAGATGTTTTTAACCACCTCTCTTTGGTTGGGGTCAGAGACCCAAGGAATTTTGATTACAGCAAGTGAGGTTATAGAGTCTTCATCAAATTTGACTGGAAAGAAGAAGCTGTTTGGTACCCAGTTGTGTTAATCTTGGTATTATTAAATAAGGATACCCTGGCAGTCTTAAAGCCAGTGCCTCATGTTGTTTGGGCTTTACAGTTCTGTGATGTTTATGTTTGTCCAGGCTGGCTACTTCAGTTTTGTTACAACATAGTGCTGTTCACACCATAGTTGAAAGTTTGATGCTAAAGTAGTGGAACATAGTAAATTCTAAGTAAATTATTTCTTTTTTTCTCCACCTTTCCCCTTTTCCCCTTCTCATGTCCTTATGAAACTTATGGATTTTACTTTCCCATCCCTGGAAAAACACCTGTATCACCACCGTCACCTTCCTGTATCCGCACAGATTTATGCCATGCGTCCTCGTATCGCTTCTGTAAGTGGCAGAACAAAATTAACTTCCCATTAAAATCCCAGCAGTTGTTATAAAGGCTCCTGTCTGGGAGGTGTTTCTCACGTGTTGAGGGGAAAGTTGCATCTTCATTAGTTACCCATGACTTAGTCCAGGTGTCACCTTCTAAGTTAGGAAGTGAGGGGGCAACCTAGCACAAAACGCCCTGGTGATATATTTGGTTTTTAAGGGAGAAAAAATTCTGAAACCGAAAGAGTTTTCTTTTTTTATGTGACTAGCAAAATAGTGTTGATTAAGATGAGTCAAGCAGGTGCTGGGTATGCGCTAAGCTGTTTAATGATATTCAGAGGACTGAAGGGCTATTTTTAAATGTTTCTATATTATCTCGGCCAAGTGCTGGATGAAAAGTACAAAGGGCTAAAAATATTTACAGTTTCAGTAATGTCTGTTTTAAAAGAAACCACCCTGTGTGATATTTTTCCATTGGTAGGAAAAGAATATTATGGCTAAAATAGAAGCGGTAAAAGCAGATTGTTTAATGCTTAGGTTTTTAGGGGGAAAAAATTAACCAAAAGGACAGTAAGCTGGGTTAGAAATCATTAAGATTTTTAAAAACCAAATTGAAGAATGAAGACAGGTGATTACAATTACTTTTACTATTACTGTGCTTTTATGACGATTTTTACTATTCGAATACGATTAACTATAGTTCCAGTTGAAAATACTATTACTTATTTTCAAAACTTTTTATGTATAGTTAAGAGACAGGTTTCTGGTGTCAGATCACTTGGGCTTGTACCTCAGCTCCATCCCTTGGACATGTGATCTTGGGTAAGTTGCTTAACCTCTCTTTGCTTCAGTATACCTATCTGCAAAACAGGGCTGGTAATAGTGCCTGTCTTCTAGGTTTAAATGAGACGTAACTCTGATTAGAGTAGAACCTAGTACATGGTAAATACTCAGTAAATATTGGCTGTTTATTTTTGACCTTTTTTAAAGGATTTATTTAATTTTAATTTTTTAATTGTGGTAAAAAAAAAACCCACAAGATAAAGTCTTAATCATTTTTAAGTGTGCAGTTCAATGGTGTTAACTGTATTTACATTGTGTGACAACTGTTTAGAATTTTTTCATCTTGCAAAACTGAAATGTTTATTTATTTTTTAAAGCTTTTTCCTCCACAGCTCTATGGGCATGACATGAGAATGCAAGCTCCTTTGGGACAGGGATTTGAGACTGTTTGGTTCACTGCTGTGTCATCAGTGCCAAGCCCAATGCCTGGCCCTTAGCAGGGGCTCAGTCAGTATTTGTTGACTAGATGGATGATGTATGGAAGGATGGAAGGATGGATGGAGAACAGTGAGGCTTTATTTGACATAGTAGATGTGTTTTTGAAAAATTACTTCTTAAGCAGTTAATCCATTTTTATAAGTGATCTTAAATATACATGGAAAACTATCTCCTTTATAAGGTGACTGGATTTTTAAAACAAATAACTATTTCTTAACTATTTACTGGGGGAAAGGAGTATAGTGTATACACGGTGAAAGGAAAAAAGGATATGTTAAGTGATTTGTCTAAAATTGGAACAGGTTCAAGCCTGTTTTACTTTCTTTCAGATCTGGCCACCAGACCTACTTTTTCCTTAGGCATATGTGAATCATCTTGTTCTTTCTTTTAGAAATCAAAAGTTCAGGTCTAGATCAGTATTTACCCAAACTGGTGGAACACTTCCTTTCCACTGAGAGTGTACATCACCTCTTTTTGAATCTTTTAAAAGAATATCAATTGAACATCGTCTACAAGTGGCCCAAAATCCGTGGGTGGAGAGAAAGGAAGAACATGTCTCTCATTTAAAAACCTGCTACTTATAAATTTAAATGATCTATTCTGTTAGGATAGACAAGGTAAATTTTGTATAAAACACTCATTGTTACTTTTTATTACTTAACCTTAGATTTTACTTTTATGACATTTAAATACCTCAGTAACATTTTATTTGTATTTAGGTATTACTGTTAGGCAGTGAGCAAAAACTGTGGCATACACAGAGGTCCACTTCCCTGTCCCAGGAGAGGGGACCTTGCATTGCCGTGGACTCTGAGGTCCTGGCAGCAAGATGATAGGAAGCCACGCCACCTGCCCAGATTTCTATTGGGACTGCTCCACATACAGCACCTGACAGTAACCAGGAGCAAGAGTGCCTCTCTCCTTTCAGCTGATGATACTTGGCAAACCCTGCCTCTGTTCCCACGGCAGAGACGGTGGCCCATCTTCCAAAATGT
This sequence comes from Myotis lucifugus, assembly GCF_000147115.1. NCBI lineage: Eukaryota > Metazoa > Chordata > Mammalia > Chiroptera > Vespertilionidae > Myotis > Myotis lucifugus. The sequence goes on along the minus strand of NW_005871144.1, from coordinate 927,030 downwards.
GGTTCTTGAGTCATTTCCATTATGATTCCGTTATGAGTCTTTTTCAAAAGTGATGAAGGAAAATGATCTTACCCAGTCATTCTTTCCCATGCCACAGGACAGTGTACCTCTGAAACGGAGACCATGAGTCTTCTGAAAGGCCATTGTATCTCTCAGTTAATATATTTTTTTAAATATTTGAATTCTCTGAGAGCAGGAAAGTATGTAAACTCTTCCCAATTTTTTTTTCAATTCCCTTTTGATTCCACACCTAAAGAGGAACATACAGTGAATAAAAGGCAGTTCCACAGTCTGGACCCTGAGGAGGATAGTAGTGGAGCAGTCAGCTCGTCCTGCTCCTCCTCTGTCCTAGCATGGCTTCCTGCAGGCAGAGAATCCAGCATCCTCCTTGGAGCCTGCAGTGATCTGCTGACCTGGCTGCAGCCATGCTCTGGGCCAGTCTCACTGGGCCCTTTCCCCTGCATTAAGCTCACACCAGCCACTCTGACCAGGGGCCGGGCTCTTCCTGGAGGCTGCTGCTTCTACCTGAAATCCCCACTGCATCCCCACTTTCCATTTTTCTAACTTTTGCTCATCCTCCAGTCTCATCTTAGTATCACTTCCTCTGAAAAGTCTTCCTTGATCCCCACCCTTAATGAGCACCCTCAGTTGTTCATACTTCCTCCTCTTCTGTCTTCCTTAGCCCTTATTAGAATTTTAATTGCATATATACCTCTGGGTTGTATATTGAGTTATTTTCACTCTCATTTGTCAGTAAACCCCATCAGGGATCCGTGGCTATTTTGTTTGCGTTTTGTAATAGCCAGGTAACATTTTGAAGCATAAGGTAGATGATGGTGAGTAGGAAGTTCTCAAACTGAGAAAGTAGGTAGGGGCTATACTTGAAAGGAATGAAAAAATCCTCCGAGTTTGGGAAAGGATTATTTTAACTACCTCAAATAATGAAGTAATGATCTTAATATTGCTGTTCGGTAGCTCTTAATAAATTAGTACCTGACTGAATGCATTGAGTGCCTGATTTACTGGAGCAGTCTTGTCCAAGAATAAGAAGTCGGGCTTTTCAACGGCATCCATGTTCTTGTTCCAGCAGAGCATGCAGGTCAGTAACTTATACATGGTCTTGTTTAGCATTTACCATAAAAGTAAAACCAGTAAAAACATTTTTGTGGTAACCTGCATTTCAAAGCCCTTTTCACATTTGTAATATCAAAAACTTGACTCCTTATCAGAGGGTAAGGGGGCTAGGGGGAGTTTGAAGAGGATAAAGGAGGTAAAATATAGAGTGAGGGAAAGACATTAAGCGTTGGGTGATGAGCACACAATGCAATATACAGATGATGTATTATAATATTGTACACTTGAAACTTATAAATTATTTTTTTTAATCTTTATGGTTGAGATTAGTACAGATGTCCCTCTTTACCCCCCCCCATTCCCCCCCTCCACCCGGGTCCCGCCCTGCCCCAGGCCTTTGCCATCCTATTGTTTATGTCCATAAGTAATGCATACCCTATATAATAAAAGGGTAATACGCAAATCGACCGAATGGCAGAACTACTGGTTGCTATGACACACACTGACCACTAGGGTGCAGATGCTCAACTCAGGAGCTGCCCCCTGGTGGTCAGTGCACTCCCACAGAAGGAGCGCCACACAGCCATAAGCCGAGCTGATGGCTGGCGAGTGCAGTGACCGTGGCGGGAGCCTCTCTCACCTCCATAGCAGCGCTAAGGATGTCCGACTGACGATTTAGGCCCGCTCCCTGGGATTAAGTCATCAGTCGGACATCTCCCGAGGCCTTCTAGACTGCTAAAGGTTGCAGGCTGGGCTGAGGGACACCCCCCCCCCACGACCCCCAATGCATGAATGTTGTGCACCAGGCCTCTAGTATGCATATAAGACCTTTGTTTAATCTCTTCCTGCCCCCACCATCCTCCCTTCCCTCTGAGAATCATCATTCTGTTACATTTCCATGCCTCTGATGATATTTTATTCACCAGTTCATTCTGTTGATTAGATTTCTTATTTATTTTGATTTTTAGATTCAATTGTTGATAGATATGTATTTGTTGCCATTTTGTTGTTCATATTTTTTATCTTTTTCTTCTTCTCCTCTTCTTAAAGAATATCTTTCAACATTTCATATAATGCTGGTTTGGTGGTGATGAACCCCTTAGGTTTTTCTTGTCTGTGAAGCTCTTTATCTGACCTTCAATTCTAAATGATAGCTTTGCTGGGTAGAGTAATCTTGGTTGTAGGTCCTTGCTATTCATCATTTGAAATATTTCTTGCCACTCCCTTCTGGCCTGTTTAGTTTCTGTTGAGAAATCAGGTGACAGTTGTCTGGGCACTCCTTATAGGTTACTAACTGCTTTTCTCTTGCTGCTTTTAAGATTTTCTCTTTGTCTTTAGCCTTTGGCATTTTAATTATGATGTGTCTTGCTGTGGTCCTCTTTGGATTCCTTTTGTTTGAGACTCTCTGTGCTTCCTGGACTTGTAAGTCTATTTTATTTCTTTCACTAGGTAGGGAAAGTTTTCTGTCATTATTTCTTCAAATAGGTTTTCAATATCTTGATCTCTCTGTTTTTCTGGCACCACCATAATGTGGATGTTGGTACACTTGAAATTATCCCAGAGGCTCCTTACACTATCTTCATATTTTTGGATTCTCTTTTCTTCTTGCTCTTCTGGTTGGGTGTTTTTTGCTTCCTCATATTTCAAATCATTGATTTGATTCTCAGGACCCTCTAGTCTACTGTTGAATCCCTGTATATTATTCTTTATTTTAGTCAGTGTATGCTTAATTTCTGACTGGTCCTTTTTCATTTTTTTTGGCATTCTCACTAAGATACTTGAAAGTCTCACTAAGTCTCTTGGAGCTTTCTAAAAGATTCTTGAGTAACCTTATAGCCATGATTTTGAACTCTACATCTAGTAGTTTGCTTTCTTCCATTTCTTTTATTTGTGACATGTTTCTTTGTCTCCACATTTTGGCTGCTTCCCTGTGTTTGTTTCTATGTATTAGGTAGAGCTGCCATGTCTCCTTGAGTTGATAGAATGGCCTTGTGTAGTAGGTGTCCTATAGGGCCCAATGGCTTAGCCTCCCCAGTCACCTGATGTGGACAATAGGTGCAACCCTTTGTGGGCTGTATGCACAGTCTTGTTGTAGTTGAGACTTGATTGCTATTTGTGTCACTGGGAGGAATTGACCTCCAGGCCAATTGGCTGTGAGGACCAGCTGTGAGTACAGTGGGAGAGCTCCTATGCAGGAGCCATCCCTATGGAACAGGACTTGCTTGAGTGGGAATTTGGTGCTCACTGAGTCTGCCCCTTGAGTGTATCACTTATGGATGTGTAGAGTTGTAATCTGGTATGGTCTCACACTGACCACTGGGTACACTGGCTCTTGGGTCTCCAGGGAGGTTCAAAGTCAACCACTGTCTGGGGCCACCCAGCAGGAGCTACAGAGAGATCTGCAGATTCCTCCTCTTTGTATCAGGTTTGGAAGTGCCCAGACGAGGCCCAGCTGTGAAGCAAGGCAGGCTGGTGCTGGTGCCAGGTCTTGGGCCTTTTACTGATAGGTTTCAGGCTCCCTGAACCAGCTGCAGCTTGTTTGACAGATTGTAGCCTGAGCAAGGATAGGCCATTCATATGCAAAATCTGCTGCACACAGGTTGGGCAGGGCTGCAAATTGGATGGGGCGGGGACTCAGGGAATCACCAGGGTGGAGCAAACAGAAATGGCTGCCAGTCAGCCCCAGGACCGGGAAGGTCCCAGCATAGGAACAATGAACGCTGCAAGCACTTCCATCTGGGAGAAAGCCACCCCCGAGTTCCTGCCCCGATGCCAGACAACCCAGTTCCTCCTCATATGTGTCTGTGTTCCCCAGAGCCTTGCCCTGGTGCTGGAGCTCAGAGGAAGCAAGACCTTGTAAGTTCAGTTTGTGTGCCGGCCTTTTAAGAGGAACAGCTGGGTCTCCAGCAGCCTCTGTGTCACTGAGTCCTAATCTGCACCAGTTTTTATAGCCCATAGTTATGGGGATTTCTTTTCCCAGCTCTGGGACCCTGGGCAGGGGATCTGGTGTGGGGCTGGGACCCCTTGCTCCTCCAGGCGGCCTCCACAGAGACGATCTCCCTCCTGATTAAAAAAGCGGCACAGGTGGGTGCTAGACCAGCTCCTTCTGTGCCTCCGCGTCTCCTACCAGTCTCTGTGTGCTTTCTTCTTTACTTCTCTATCTATAGGACTTCCATTCAGCCAGCTTTCTGGTGGTTCTGGATTATGGTTGTTCTGTATTTTAGTTGTAATTTTGATGTAGTTGTGGGAGGCAGCAAGTACAGGTGTTTGCCTGTACCACCATTTTGGTCTCCTCTCACTTATAAATTCTTATTAACCAATGTCACCCAGTACATTTAAAAACTTGACCCTTAATAGATACCCTAAATAGACAAATATGCTTTCTATATGTATTGAAAGGGAACTTTCATAGAACTTTAACATCAAGTTTCTTTTGATTACTGACACATGCTATACCTAACAATTTCACTGTAAATTTTCATTTTCCTGATCAAATTCTGTTTGCCATATTGGTGTTTGAGCAGAGGTACTCTGCTTTATGGAGTATCTGTGTTCTTAGAGAGTTTGTTACAAAATAATGATTTTATAAATCAGATTGTACAATAATATATTGGGTCACTTTTTATTAAATAATCCTTCAATAAACTCATTTATATCATCTAGTAGTTCATCTTTTATAAATTCAAATTTTAGTAAGTACACATTTTTCTTGAATTAGAGGTAACCCTATAAACAATAAACTAAGTAAATGATTTTTTTCAATCTATATCTTTAAGAGAATGTGCTATTTTGTTTCAGGTGAATGTGTGTTCATACACTACACTACTTCAGATAGTCAATAGGGAGGGACAGGGGAAAGGGGTTTGGGAGGGATTGCGGAGGGAGGCAGAGAGAGCTCAACACCAACATAACTGACTTTTTCTTTTGTCTGGAAGCTTGTTGAAACCTGCCTTAAACAATTCCTTGCAGAAATTGAAGGATGAACCTGAGGTTTTCAGATTATTTGGAGGAGATCATTTTCAGTGGATGGCAGTAATATAAAACTGGAACAATTATACTTAAAGAAGATATTTTATTGTAACTTTTAGAAATTGACCATTTCCACGGTACACATTATAAAAATACAGTTACTTACTCTATTTTATACCTATTTTGTGCAAATTATTTGAAGGGCAAGAAAGTATGGTAGAGGCACAGACTAAAATCAGAACCCTAGGGCTTATGTACATTTAAGATGAATTTGAACTTAGTTGTTCCTGCTTCTCGCCATCCTGGGTTGAGTACTGTTCCAGCAATAATCACTCAGACTCAACCTGCCAATTTGTCCCTCCAGTTGAACTTCGGTCTTTTCTTCCCTTGATAGCTTCTTTAGCTGTCATCCATCCCACCCCCGTGTGTCTCGTTATTCTGTCACTGCCACCTCCTGTCACGGAATGAGGCCTGGAGGCCTTTGAAACAGATTCCTGAAGAGTGAGCCTTCATAGACTTTTGTCAACTCTTTCTGTTTCTACCTCCTTTAAAAAAATTTAAATACTAATTTATTTTATTTTGACTTTTCTTATTTCAAATCGAATTATTTCAGGTCACCTCATAGCTAGGTCTGAAGTTCATCTCCATAGGAATGGAGGTCACTAAACTAGTGCATAATAAAAATGAATGTGTAAAGGATATGCTTACCTACTTAAGAGAACAGATTACTTTCAGCCAGAGTCCACTTACTTTAGGAAATGCATTATATTTTAAAGAGGAGTTTTCAGTGCTTACATTTTAGCAGTTTATTTAAAAATCACTAAAAACTATTTTTAAAGCAAAACTTATTTTAGGCATTGTTTATCCTCTATAGTTCTTGCTTGCTTAATTTCAACGGATTGAGGAAGATTACCTGGAGCTAGAAGGGGCCTGTGAAAATAGATGAGCTAGTTACATTTTGGAGGCTGTAGAAATCAGGCGGTTTGCTCAAGGGGAGATAGGAACAGCTTCTGGGGGGAATCAAGGCCAGCAGGTGAAACATGGATTGTGCCAAATACAGTACCAGACAGTGGTCCCTATAGCATAGGCAGCATCTATGAGGCACAGCCCAGAGCACACACATGGGCATGGTTATGTATATGTGCTCAGGTATGTGCATGGAGAGGGGGTCCTGACAGGTGGGCGGTGTACACACTAGAGACTCCAGAAGCCATTGATACTGGTCTGTCCAAGCAGGCAGCAGTGTCTATCCACCGGAATTTTGGACCCACCCCATTACCCAGGAGCTCCTGCGAAGGAGGTTGGAGAGATCACAGAAGAGCCCCTGCTTGCCTTTTTTTGAGCTTCAACTTGTGATTCTGTGAAATGGAAGAGATAATAGTAATTACCTAAGGGGATGGTTTTGAAGGCGAATTAAAAGATTATACATGGAGATACTAGAATAGCATCTGGTACATAGTAAGGACGTAGTAAATGTTAGCTATTATATTCACATGAAAGTAATAAAACCATTTCTTTTCAAGTGTTCTAAAACTGAGTTTTATTGTTCCCCAATTCGGTTATTTGAGTCAATGAAATTTTCCTACTTTTTAGGAAGATAACTTCTGGAGGGTTTTTTGCAGGGAGGAGGGGCTGGAAAGGGAACTATTTCAGTAGTAAATTTGTTCATGACAAAGAAAACTATTTTTTTAAATATATTTTATTGATTTTTTACAGAGAGAAAGGGAGATGGATAGAGAGTTAGAAACATGGATGAGAGAGAAACATCGATCAGCTGCCTCCTGCACACCTCCTACTGGGGATGTGCCTGCAACCAAGGTACATGCCCTTAACCGGAATCGTACCTGGGACCTTTCAGTCCACAGGCTGACGCTCTATCTACTGAGCCAAACCGGTTAGGGCCAAAGAAAACTATTTAAATGCTGAGAAAAAATAATTGATTTTCCTGGGGGGGGGGGGGCAATCTGTAGTTTTGCTAAATCCATAGAGTTCTTTCCCAGGGGGGCCAGACTTCAAAGTTCATGGGAAAGAGTTCAGTTACACCATAATATCAGACAAGGTGTAGAAGTAAGGGATGAACAATCTGTAAAGACCATAAGTCTAGTCAGAAAATGTCTCCAATGAAAAGATAAGGCTTTCTTCTGCTAGCAGGACAAAACTTTTATGATTTAAAACCAAAACAGTAACAAAAACAACAGCTCAACAAATCGATGTGACTTTCACTCTCCTTATTATTAAACCTTTTCTCCAAAATCTCAACTACAGTTGGTTGAGGTTTCACTGAAAATGATACTGAAACAAGTTAAAAGATGAATTATTGACATCACAAAATTTATAATCGCCTTCTTAATAATTGCATAAAAATCAATAACTATAAGGAACTTTTTAAAGATGATCTTCATGACTAGTTACATTTTTGAGGCTGTAGAAGTCAGGCGATTTGCCCAAGGGCAGCAGCCAGGACTCTTGAAATTAGTCAGCTTATCTCGTAAGTTTGGTCATAGTACTCTGGAAATTAACTGTCCTTCACTTAGGTGATCACGTAATGTACTAGGAGTATTTATAGTCAGTTTGTGTAGATACAATACGATGGACTTTGGTACATGGGTTTTTAAATATTACAGAAGATAGATTGGTACAGCCACTTTGGAAGACAGTCAGGAATTTCTTACGAAGCTCAGCATAGGCTTACCATACAATTCAGCCTTTGCAGTTCTAGATCTTTACCCAAATGCGTGGGAAAGTTATGTCTGCACACAAATCTGCACATGAATGTTTATAGCAACTTTATTGATAACTACCAAAAACTGCAAGCCACCAAGGTGTCCTTCAATAGATGAATGGATAAAGTGCTATGCATCCTTGCAATGAAATACTACTTAGCGCTAAAAAGAAATGAGCTATCAAGACACGGAGGAACCTTAAATACATATTAGTGAGTGCAAGAAGCCAGTCTGAAGACTACGTACTGGATGATTCCAACTACAGGAAAAGCAAAAGTACAGACAATGAAAAGAGCAGTGGTTGCCAGAGGGTCAGTGGGGGAGAGACAGGATGAGTAGGTGGAGCACAGTGGATTGTTAGGGCAGTGACACTATTCTGTGAGGTATTGTGATGGATAGACATAATGCATTTGTCATACCCATAAGACTGTGTAACTCAAAGAGTGAACCTTAAAGTAAACTGTGAATGTTAGTCAAAAATAGTGTACCAATATTGATTCTTAGTTGTTACAAATATACCAAACTAAGGCAAAATGTTTATAACAGGAGACACTGGGAGGAGGGGGACCTTTCTGCTCAGTTTTCCTATAAAATTGCCCTAAAGAATAAAGTCTAGCCCAGACAGCATGGCCCCATGGTTGAGCATCTTCCTATGAACCAGAAGGTCATGGTTCAATTACCAGGCAGGGCACATGCCCAGGTTGCGGGCTCGATCCCCAATAGGGGGCATGCAGGAGACAGCCGATTGATGATTCTCTCTCATCATTGAAGTTTCTATCCCTCTCTCGCTCTCTCTTCCTCTCTGAAATCAATAAAAATATATATTAAAAAAAGAATAAAGTCTATTAATAAAAATACACTAAAATAGAATTTAAAAACTAGATGGTAGTCAACTTCAACAGAACACCCTAGGTATAACTTCTGTTATAAAGTCTACCACTCCCCCATCCCCTACCCCCATCTACCAATGAGTAGTTAAAAGAATAAGAAGCCAGTTTGGCCATTCCCTGTGGCAGTCATTTCAAGTTGTCAGGGGCAGGTTGAGAGCAAGAGAACCGCCCACCATGTGAGTGACAGGTTCCCTTCTTCCTGCCCACATCCTGCCCTCTTTTCCACTCACCCTAGCTTTAGCTGGGTTCCACCTGGCTTTTGATAGCAAACAGGAATTGAAGGTGAAAATGGGGGCTCGTAGCTATTGTGCATTTAGCATTGTGCTGTATGTTTTAACCTCTCAGCAATTCCCATTTTGTAGATGAGGAAATGGGACCATGGAAGGAGAGAAGATCATACCCATGTAATCTGACTGCTGTTGACCACTAGGCAACATGAAGGGGCCAGACTCTCTGTTGAAACCTGTCCCCCAACTGCCCATGGGAGTAGGTGAGAATGGGAGTCATTTGGAGAAGTTGGTCCCACCCCAGGTGTCACTTAAGTGATCAGGTAGCAGGACTTGGTTGATTTTAGCTGTGGGAGATTGAAACCACCCCCAGAGACCAGTTGCTGCCATTAAGAAGTATCATCTCAGTACTTTTAATCTGTTATTAAGTGATATATTATCATCATTTATACATATATAAATACTAGAGGCCCGGTGCACGAAATTCATGCAGGGGGGTTGGGGGGGAGCATCCCTCAGCCCAGCCTGCACCCTCTCCAATCCGGGACCCCTTGGGAGATGTCCGACTGCCTCTTGCAATCTGGGACTGCTGGCTCCTAACCGCTTGCTTGCCTGTTCGCCCCTAATCCCTCTGCTTGCCTGCCTGATCACCCCTAACCACCTCTGCCTGCCTGCCTGATCGCCCCTAACAGCTTCTGCCTTTCCCCACACCCAGGACCCAGGATTCCCTCCTCTGGCTGGTCACAAGCACCCAGGACCCGGGCTTCCCTCCCTCTGGCCGGCTGCAGGCACCCAGGACCCGGGCTGGCTTCGCGGGGCGGGCGGTTTGTCCCTCTCCCGGGCTGCAGCCATAGGTGCTGGCGCCTTGGACCACAGGGCGGGCAGCTTGTCCCTCTCCCGGATCGCAGGCATGGCTGCTGTCACCCGGGACCGCGGGGCGGTCGGCTTGTCCCTCTCCCAGGCCACAGCCCCAGCTGCTGGCATCCAGGACCACAGGGAGGGTTGCTTGTTCCTCTCCCGGGCTGCAGGCGCAGCTGCTGGCTCCTGGAACTGCGGGGTGTGGGGCTTGTCCCTCTCCCAGGCCGCAGGCGCAGGTGCAGCTGCTGGCGCTCGGGACTGCGGGACGGGTGGCTTGTCCCTCTCCGGAGCCACAGTCTGGCTGGTCCCCATTCCTCTTGTGAGCTAATTTGTGCCTGGCTAGTCCCCAGTCCTCTCTCCCCAGTGTTGAGTGTCTGAGCCGTTATGGCGTGACGGCGTGAGGGCGTGATGACCATTTGCATATTAGCTCTTTATTATATAGGATAGTATATATTGTATATGAACTGTACATTCATTTAGTGAACTCTAAATTTCTAGTCTCATAGAGAAGAGTGATAGAGTTCCACTATAATCTATGTGGTTTTGGAAATAGCATATTTATTTTAGTGGAACCTAACAGATTTAGCTTCTTAATTGTGCTTGGCTGGATGCAATACTAACATTTGGTTGTCTTTTGTAGCCTGAAAATGTTTGTGATGCAGGAAATAGGGACTTGGTCCCTGGCAGGGTAAAGCAGATGTGGCAGTCAGAGCTCACTCCAGCTAAGCCACAAAGTCCGTATCTACATGCTGGGGATTAATAATTGATTTTGTGTAGACTGTGATTTTTTGTTTTGTTTTGTTTTTTAAATATATTTTATTGATTTTTTATAGAGAGGAAGGGAGAGGGGTAGAGAGTTAGAAACACTGATGAGAGAGAAACATCGATCAGCTGCCTCCTACACACCCCCTACTGGGGATGTGCCAGCAACCAAGGTACATGCCCTTGACTGGAATCGAACCCGGGACCCTTCGGTCCACAGGCCGACGCTCTATCCACTGAGCCAAACCGGTTAGGGCTAGACTGTTGTTTTGAAAGTCAATTTGCTTTCTTATTTTGTGATAAGTATTTAAGATTTTTAACTCTTATTTAATATGTGACTTCTCATAAGGTTCTAATATAGAGGAACAACCAATACTCTACCTGTGTTGTTTTTTAAAAAATATTAAGGATTTTGTAACACAGACAATAGCAGGGTATTTCCTGACTAAATATTGTAGGTTTAATTCTAGATCAAAGCTAAATATTTTCAAAATGTTCAAAAAATTTATCATCACATAAGTTGTACTTAACATTCATATAATTTAAATTAAAAATCTTGAATGCAGGTAGTTAACCTCCTTGAAGCATAAAACATTCTTCATATGTTAGAATTACATTACAACCAATTTTACATTTTTATGAGGCAAAATAAACTTTCAAAAAGATTAGCATGTATTAGGCTTTTTAATAACAATTACAATATTGAAAAAAACACAGTATTTTTTATTTAGTTCAAAATGTTTTGAATTAAACTTACTATTTGACCTAGTAAATAACTAGTACAAAAGTTGAACTTTTAAAGGTTAGGACATACCTGTGACCTATAAGATTAATTTTTATGCCTTTAGTTTACTTAGCGAGTCTGAAGTAGTAGAGGTATACTCTGGGATTGATTCATATATTTATTTTCCTAGTCATCTCACTGGACTAACTTTGTGTGTCTTTTAAAAATAGTTGATTTATATATATACGTATACACACATATATATTTAATTATTTGTATTTATCATAGAAAAAAAACATGACCTTTGATTTCACCAGAGATAACCATCACCTTTTAGTCATATAGGAAAGATTTATATCTTAATCATATATAGTTATAGATAGAAATATATGCCTATTGCCAGAGATTATTGACATATATATTATTGACTATATATATATATAATACTTATTAGTATTAAGTACTAAAAATCTTAATACTTTATAGAGTGGCTGTGTTCCTTTAATCCTGTAATGTCTCTTTGGGACCTTGCTGTAATTCTAGTGCCAGGACCTGGCTCAGGTTCACCCATGACATTTTCAGTTGATCTTTCTCTTGTTTTCTTTCCTAGTTGACCTTCAAACAGAAAGTTCATAGCCTCTTCTCAGCTGTTAATGTGATTTACTTCTTATGTCTGGAAGTCAGGATTGTTGTTGAATTCATTGTTTTAAGAGGATTGAGATTTTTGGTTTAATGCCAGGATGTTCCTCGCTAACAGAAAACTAAACTCCCTAACTCCCATTTCAAAGATTGCTGGGTTTGTGGTTCATGGACATTTCAGATCCCAGGTCAGGCAGTTGTCATTAGGCTGTTCCTGGCACACACCATACATTTTGGGTTGTCTGTTGATTGTAATCCAAGTGTCATTAAAGCATTGATCAGCAAACACCCCAGTGGCTTTCATCAGAAAAATTTAGTGCAGCAACTAACCTGCTGTTCCTGTGCTTCAAAGACAGCATTTGAGTTAGTGGTTGTTTAACTTTATAATTCTGATCTTGTATAAAAATGTACAATTTTTTTAAACTTTCACAATAGGAAGTGCAGTGTGTGTTTTTCAGGGTTCTAAGGCTCACAGCAAGTGCATTATTAAATATAAATGAGAAGAAGACACCCGATGAGCTCCACATATGGCAATATTACAGCTCTTACTCCTTCAAGAAGGAAACATGCCATCCTTTCTTACATTGTGAGAAAGAGCCATCTTGTAGAAAACGAGATAGAAGTATCAGTTTAATTGAGAGCAGTTTACCAGAGTTGTCATCTAGTTAGTTAGCACCAATGGTTTGAAAACCATCAGGAGCCTCTCCCAAGCAAGATCAAACTGGTTCCTTAGATTCCTGCTTTTATGCCTTTATCACCCTCACTGTAGCTTTTTCCCAGGATGAACCAGTGGGGAGGTAGAAAAAGACTTTTAAAAATCAGCTTATTAATAATGAATTTTTTTCTTTATGGATAGTAGTAACCTGAAAGGAGAACTAGTTTAAGAATTTTTAAAACATATAATTTCAGGTGGACATCATCAGTTGTGTTGTTATATATATATATTTTATCAAAAGGCACAATTTCTAAAGAAAACCTACCAACTTGTTTCTATGGTAACCACTATTGAAATGTGTCAAGCTGGTGTGTGTCTTCCCATAATTTTTCTCTGAGAGTTTCAGGGAATTTATTAAATTTACTTTCCTAATGTAGGTAGGGAGGGAGGCAGGGAGATAGATATATAGGGATAGATACAGGTATATATATATTTTTTTTCAATGGGGATGTGAGACTTGTAAAATTCCCTTAGATTCATATAGAATATTAATTCATTATTAGCATGAATATATTGGGCTAAGGGACAAGTCCATTGTTTTATAAATTTAAAGTAATACTACAACCAGGTAAGTATTGATTTCCAAAAAAAGAGATTGATCTTGCTTCCTAAATATTTTCTGGTATTTATATATGGAACTGTGAGATTCCGTACATGTTGATTTCTGGAATGGACAGTGACCCTTTAAAATTAAAATTCATTTGGCTGTTTCTACAATACCCTACAGGAGGTGTTAGATGTCTTCTTTTATCCCTCTTTCACCATTGTCTTTGTTACCCACAGGCCAGGGGTCTCCACCTTGATGGAGTTCTCACCTGGGTTTAATTAATCCTCCTCATGGCCATTCTTCCTTGTCAAGGTTGTATGTGGGAAGTACAATGGAAGTCACCACTTACTTATTTGGAGATCTCTCAATATTTCCTAATAAGTTCATTCGGAAAAGCTGACTATAGCGTAACCACTGATATACTGGTAGAAGGAATTTCACTGAATTTTGTACTTAAACTATTGATTTGACAGTTTCCCCACCTCTCTCATGGCCTGAATGTCACAAAACAAGCAGATGTGGTCAGATATTTTTCTTGTGATGCAAAATGCATGTTCATCAAAGGTATTAATATTATGACAGGGCTCATGGCATTTAACTAGTTAAATTCAAAGGGTAGACATTTTGCAAGGTGAAGTGGCAAGAAATAGATACTGAGGAAATAAAACTACACTGGCCCAACAATGGGGGGATTTCACTTAGCCCCCACGGATGACAGAGAAGCCAGGATGTCTCTGAGCCTGTTAGACGTAATTAATCTTACCACCTTTGCTTGCCGAGGAGGGTTGAATATATAGAACTGTGGGATTTAGTATGCGTTGTCTTTCTTTATCTTCCTATTGTTTCATACTGGGAAGAAGCTAAAGGGAGGGTGGTAAAGGCCCTTTAACTTAAGAGCCTTTTTTCTGTATTGTCAAGTTCACCTAGGTTTCTAAAACAAGGGTGTTGGCACTCCTGGATCATGGAGAATGGCTTTGCAGTTTCACAAACCCCACTGACATAGTGTAAGCACATGTAGTCTTCAGTTTTAATCTGTAGTCTCAGTTCCTTCAAGGAGTAGCTGAACACTGACAGGTCCACTATTCTGTCCCATGAGCTGGATTTGGATAGCTTTACAGAATCCAGGGTCTCCCATTTTTTGGAATGCCAGAGCCTCTCTTTTTCACTCCCTCCTTTATTCCCCCTGTCTCCAGATTTTACCATCTCTCTCCTAGGTAAAGCTCTTTACTGGCCTCCCAGTTTTCACATATGGCACCTTTGTTCATCTTCCATACAGCCAACAAGAATGATCTTCCTAAAGGCAAAATTTTGCTTAATAAAGCCTTGCAAAGACTTCTCCTTAGCAGAACACCTTCCTTTGCATGGCACTTGGAATATGCCAGAATGCCTGGGACCTGCATATTTTTCCAGTCTCCTTCTCTTTCCCCCTCCAATCCCTGTGCTGTAGACAAACTTTGGTTTCCCAGTGCTTTGTGTTGAATGCATGAATCCTCCCTGCAGGCCTGAGCTCTCTCTCCTGGCACTGTTTTCTAGTGGTTAGTTGACTTACCTTTTCACTAGACTAAACATCTTGGAGACTGTTTCTTGGATGTGTTTGTTTGTTTATTCAGCATCTGACACACAGCGAGTGTTCAATAAAAGTTTATTATATGAATGAATGAGTTAGTGGTTCTATCATACATAAAGCAGACATGAAGGAGAAGCTGTATTTAATTAGTACATAAAATAGGCTTGAGTTGCAGTTAATATGGGCTTCAGCAAGAGTGAAGCTGGGGGGGTAGCCATTGGACAAACAAGAATTTTTATATTAGTTCTTGAGAGATGTGACTAGTGAGAATGGACATATAATTAAATTTATGACAGATTAATTCATAACGAAGATGCTCTTGAATTCCTTGCTGGTGAGAAAGAGGATGATCTCCCGATGTGGATCGTTGCTCAGGCCACAACCTGTTGGCCAGTAAGTCCACTCAGGAGGCCAAATAGGAAAGCTTGCTGAGTTCTAATACAAGTAATTAAGTTCTTTCTAATTGTCCTTCAGGATTTCCCATCATGCTGGATTTTCTAGAAGAATGATTCCTTGTCTTATTGAAGGGCATTTCTCTCTAGGTCAGTGACTTTCACACCATCCTTAACAATAGGAACAGCTCTACCATTGGAATCATAATACTTCATTTACTGAATGTTTACTGCACGTGTTTCTCTGTTCTAAATGCTTTATATACATCGACTCAGTCCTCACAACCCTTCGATGTAGTTAGTATTATTAGCTCCATTTTTACAGACAAGGAAACTGAGAACAAAGATACTGAGCAATTTCTCTTAGGGGTCCCTTGTAAATGAAGCTGGGATTCAAACCCATGCAGCCGAACTCCAGCATGTCTGCTGATGTACACTGCTAGCAATGCAAGCACTATTTCTTGTGTTTGCTTTACATTATTTAATTTTAATTCTCACAGCAGCTCTCGCAAACGAGGTGTGTCCTGTCACTGAGCTGTCTTTGGGTCTCGTGCTGGGCTGGGAGATCAGGCTCCCCAGTTGTTGTGGTAGGGCAGCCCTTCACACCGAAGTGGGCGCCGGTGATGGACAAACAGAAATCACATACATGAGGAAGCAGAAGGTCAGAGAGGTTAAGTAACTTGCCCAAGGCCACTCAGCTAGTGAATGGCAAAGGTGGAATGTGAAATGGGCTTCCCACTTCGAAAACAATTCCATGTCCACTCTGATTTGTATGAACCCTATTCAGGCTGCACATCCTTCTCCCACTCTTCCTTCTCCGTGTTATGGTATCGCTGACCGAGGTATTTTCGTTGCTTTGTTTTGGTTCTGCGGACACACTGTAGTCACCTTTTGTGAACCTGGTTGTTACTCACATGTCATGTGCATTGCTTTATTTAATCCTAAACTGTCCTTTAGGATAATTATGTAAACAGAGATGTTCATTTAATCATTTTACTACTTTCTACTTCAGAGAGTAAACTTTTTCTCATCGGTCCCCAAATTCTAGAGAAATCTCTATTGAAGCCCTGTGACCAAACCAGAGCTCTTTCAGGCTAGGGCTTATGCAAAACATTGGCCTTCGTGGAAAATTTGGTTCTTGCTCACTTGGGTCTCAGTTCATGGAAATGTTCATCAACTCAAGAGGCAGGTCATAGATATCCAGACGGGCATGGAAGGCAGCCTATGCCCTCTCTCCCTGTCACCTCACAGCCCTACTGTATCATTTCTTAGTAGGCAGACTGTACTTTGGAAGATGGCGTATACTTTGCACTTCTGCATCTGTTTGTGAGGAAATGACAGTATTTTACGGCATTTGTACCACCGCTGACTGAAGCTCTGATCCTTGATGTGTTTAGTTTTTACTTATGCTCATCTCTACATCAAAAACAGAGGAAGCCACAGGAAATTGCTGCCTGTATTTCCAGGAAATATAACCACCTCACCGGCTCCCCAATCCGCACAGCCCAGAAGACCCCGGTGCAGGCATTGGCATTGCTGATGAGGGTGGTGATAAGCAGGCGGGAGTGTTCTCGTTCTGTCGCTCTGCCAGCAAAAGCCTGAAGATGACAGGCTCTTCAGACTGACAGGAAAACTCTAAATCTCGTTCTTTCAACACTCAGTCTCTGAACATGTAAACGCTATGCATGGAGTGAGGTGTAATTCCAAACCAGAGCGTAGGTGGTCCTCATTCTTTCTGCTCAGGTGTGGCGCCTCCCCCCTGGTGCCCAGGGCTGTGGCCGGCGCTCCCTCTGACCACATGGAAGTGGAACCATCCTAGGAGAGCTCTCACGTTCACCCGCTGATGGGCTCGGGAGATAATGAAGACGATGAAGCGGTGCTGGCCACTGACCCTTCTTTAAAGAACGATTATAACAATGATAACAACTAATATTTATTGAGTGTTGACTGTGGTGTGCCAGGCATTGTACTTAGGACCTGGCATGGGTTGTTTTATTTAATTCAGAGAGTGTTTAATGTCTTGTCCAGGATCACACAGCCAATAGAGAAGGCAGAATTCAAACCCAGACCTGTGTAATTCCACGCCAGCCCTGTAAATACTAGTAGTCAAGTAGATTTCCCGGGGGGTAGGGCTGGGCTGGCAGCCCATGTGCACGGGCAGACAGAGCAGACAAGAGCCACCTGAGCAGACTGAAGAGTGTGCCCAGGGCAGGCTTTCTGTGAAGCTGCCCAGTAACACTCTCACCTGGAAGAAAGTATTGGGTGGCAGTCCAGGGAAGACTGTACCAGGGGGAATGTGTGCCTCTGGGTGCTGGCCAACATCATGAATGCAAGCTCCCAAATACAAAATGGTGCCTTCTCACCTCATCATGATCCCAGCTTCCTAACAGGGCTTTCTTTTCTATTTTAGCCTATATACTCAAACTGTGATTAAAACAGGTATGGGAAATTGGTGTTGTTTCAGTTTCTCTGTGAACTGAAACAAATTTTCATTTAAGCATGAAGTCTCATATCTCACGGATCAAGGAGGTGCTCTGGAAGAGAAGTACCCATAAATATTTGAGGCTTACTGAAGGCCGTCCATTTAACAATACACTACATTATTGCAAAAAGATGTAATTTGACTCCAAAGATGCAGCCTGTTAAAGCCAATAACAAAAAATAAGAACATGAGGCTAGGAGTGAATAAAAGATATCAGGAAGACCATTTATGGACTGGCTAGAGACAGGCCATAAATATCATTTTGAACTTTCTGGCAGGTATTGTGAAGATGAAAAAAGAAGTCTAGTGGAAATGGATTTTCAAAACCGAAAAGGAGAAAAGTTCTCTTAGAATTTTTGCAGAAAAATAGTTTGCAACTCTACACAGGTGTTGGTTTAAAGCATTGATATGCAGCCCTTCTGTACATCTCTCCACATGCCGCTTATTTTTAGGATTAAAAACCCCCACATAGTGTGATTTGTCGTATGTCTACTTCGGAATTATTTCAGGATTGATAATCTGGTTTGTGTATTAACCATCTCTTCATTTCTCTTTTGGGCCTGTTGTTTATGTCCTGGACATTTCTCATTAGTATTTCTGCTAAGTGATAAGCAGGGAAAAGAAAAATAAACACACAACTCTAGCCATCAGTTTTGTTATTTACAGAGGTGCGTTCTATGCCTTTTTAGCTAGTGGGAATTTCAAGAGAGATCTCTCTGTATTAGTCTACTAATAGAGCTCCCAACTGTCTTGGAGCTCAGCTGGCGTCCGTGTGTGTGTTTAGTGACCCCCACCTGGGCCACAGGTGAAGGCAGGCAGCGGGGAGAGGCCTGCAGAGGTAGGTTTGGCCCCATTATACCCGAGGTAAAGGCCACTCCTGAATGTATACAGAATGTGAAAGGGTGGAAACTTGTACTCATTTGCCAGGGCTGCCATAGCAAAGTACCTCAGGCTGGGTGGCTTAAACAATAGAAATTTATTTTCTTACACTTCTAGAGGCTCTAAGGTGTCAGCAGGGTTAATTTTTTTTCCTGAGGGCCTTTCTCCTTGGCTGATAAATGGCTGAAGATCATGTGATCTTCTCAGTGTGCGTGTCTATATCCTAATCTCTTCCTATAAGAACACCAGTTACATTGGATTAGGGCCAACCCTAGTGACCTTATTTAACTTTAAATACCTCTTTAGTCCCTGACTCTAAATACAGTCACATTCTCGGGGTTAGGGTTCCAACATATGAATTTGGGGTGGGGGGAGATACAACTCAGTCCATAACAAAACTGCTGATTAAAACAAGATGTTTGGACTACCTAGATTTCAATGATACATGTTTCTCTCTTCAGTTATAAAGAATTGAAAGTGTTGCAAGATACCCTGTTGTATATTTGTGCCCTTAGACATCTAGGATCTCAGTGAGGATTTGCATGTATGTGCATATGGGTTTTTTAAAAATATATTTTTATTGCTTTCAGAGAGGAATGGAGAGGGAGGGAGGGAGGGGGAAAGAGAGAGAGAGAGAGAGAGAGAGAGAGAGAGAGAGAGAGAGAGACATTGATGATGAGAGATGATCATTGATAGGCTGCCTCCTGCATGCCCCCTATTGGGGATCAAGCCTGCAACCCAGGTATGTGCCCTGACCAGGAATCGAACCATGACCTCTTGGTTCATAGGTCGACGCTCAACCACTGAGCCATGCCAGCTGGGCTATGTACATGTGTGTGTTTTTTCTTTTGAATCAAATATACTGTGTCTATTGAAAGTTCGAAGATCAGTGCCTTTCCTCCTGTTCAGCAAATAATAATGCCTAGCTTTTACTAGAGTCCTTTTCATCTCCGAGGCTCTCTTAAAAATGGACTAATTAAGGAAAAATGGAGTAAGTCTAGCTAAATAGCCTCTCTTTGAGGACCAGCCCAATAGACTTAGAATATACAGTGATTTGCTGTATCTTTAAAAACAGAAGCAACTAGAAATCTTTTATTATTGGCTATAGTAGCAAGTGGCATCTCTTATATGTTTAGCAGCTGACACATCACATTGCATTTTAGTTGGTTGTTATACATGAAATAGGATATGAGTAGGCTAAAAGTGAGAATTTACAGCCCTGGGACTTGAATATCTGACATCTGGGAGTTACCATGACAACTCATCATGATGTTGCTCTGTAATCTTTTGGATTAGGTTCCAGCCCAGGATCACTGGATTGGAATTGGAGGGGGGATTGGTAATAGGACATGAATGCTTTACCTTTACTAAATGGTATTTGAATTTGTAGTTTGATCATGTTGCTAAAGTCAGGCAGAAATGACTTTGAGGGAATATGTAAATTCTGCAGACCCTAGACAAGGTCACATTTGTCAGCAAGAATATTCAGATGGAGTGGACTGAGACTCAGCAACTGAAAGACAGGATTTCCTGTGCTTGGTCGCTGGATATAAAATATGCGTGTATCCCTTAATATATGTACATCCCTGAACAGTTATATATAAATGAAAATTTAGGAAATTAAACCCTTTTTATAAATGTTATAAAGTTGGAACTGAACATGCCCCCAGAAAGTAATTTGGCCACAGAGTAAACCACAGCTGCTTTCTAGTGTTCCATATCCTCCGTCTCAGCCGGAAATGGCCTGTAGGGTGTGGAATTTGGACCCTGGAAGGGAATTGGGCAGAGCGAGGAAGGAAGCGGTTGGAAAACTGGGCACCACATTCCTGTCCTCACGTTGGCCTTGGCCACAAGTACCACATCTCCCAGATGACAGTGTGCCTCTCAGACACATTCCTCACCAGGGATGATGGATGGAAGCAACCTGGAAACTAAAGAGCTCGGCCCTCAGTCTGCTCCCAGGTCTGCCACTGACTGTGTGATCTTGGACAAAACCCAGTTCATCCCTGGTTCCCCCTGGAAATGAGTTTTCTCTGCTATTGAATTCTGCTATTTATCATCATGTTGGGGCAAGGCCAGGTCACCACATTTCTTTGCCATTAAGCCCACATTTTCGTCATCACTTTACAGTAGAACTAGCCTTCCCTGGTTAGCGGGAACCTCTAATAATTAAGAGAAAGCAAAAGGATTCCTCCCTGTCCCCCCATCATTTTTTAGGTTTTATTTCTGAAGCAAAAGCTGCCATGCAGTGAGGAGAGGATGAAATCCTAGACAGAAGACAGCCAGTTACAGTAAGTTTTCCCACTACCATTGTCATCAGCATCAGCTTACCTAATATCTAGTGAGCATTTTTATATGGAGAGAGTGCTAAGCGCTTTATATACATTATACAACATATATACACGTGTGTATGTATGTGATATAGTATATAAAATTTAATTCTTACAACAAATACACACGTGTGTATGTATATCATATAGTATATAAAATTGAGCCTTTGCTATGTGCCTTTTGTTATGTTAAAACCTCACAATGACCCAATGAAGTAGATAAATGGATTGTCAGTTAAGCATCACAACAAAGGAGGTGTTATCAATTAGTTCCATTTTTACAAATAAGGAAACTGAGCCATAGCTAATAACTGGTAAAGCAGGGATCTGATGAAGTGGTACAGCCTGAGAGTCCTTCCTCATAATCTCTCTGCTCATGGTTCTCCACACTCGTATAACAGTAACAGTCACCTGGGGAGCTTTTAAAATATGTGGGTCCCAGGACTCCACTCAGCATCAGTCAGCTATCTGGGGTTGGAGGCTGTACCTGGGTATGCTGATAAGCAGCCAGGGTTGGGAACCACTGCCTCAGATAGAACACTGGGTTATGCGGTTGGGTAGTTGCCTATAGCCCCACAACCAGCAGATGACCAGCCTGGACCTTACATCCAGGCTGCTGACTTGAAAGCCCAGAACCTTGTCAGCACAGTGGCCTACATTCCAGTTATCATTGTTGTTATCAGGGCTCATACCTGCCATCATGCCTTGTTTTCCTTTCCTAGTCTAAATCCCAAAGTCACAAGTTCATTCAGAATCTTTTAAAGACTGTGTGATAGACCACAGTAGGATAATCAGAGAAGAGACTTCTTCTTTGAACCAAAGTAGTGATTTCACATGTAAAAGTATCAAAGTTAACTCATCACCATCACCAACTTTAATGTTAAGTTATTGTGACCTTTCCTCATTGAGTGGAACCTCCCACCAATAGAGTCCAGGACAGTGGCTCCAAAGCCTTAGGCATTTTGCAGTCACTCGGGCATCTTTAAAACCCCGGCCTGGCTCCCGCCTTAGACATTCTGATTTTGTTGGTAAGTGACCTGGGCAATGGGATTTTTAAAGCTCTCCAGATGACTCCGATGTGCAGCAGAGTTTGGATGGGTGGTTTAAGAACTTGGTCTGTAAGGTCACAGGTGTGTTGACTGTGGTGTCACCTCTGGGGACTGAATTTACTTTTCACCTCTTTGAAAGGGTCTCACTGTGGTCCTCTTTTTCATTTTAGCCCGTGTGATTAATTTGTATTTAATTCCTCTCAGTTTACATGACTCGGAATTCTACCTTGATGTCAAATGATGGTTGCTCCCCAAAGTTGTTCTTAGGGTTAGGCTCTTCAAGTGATACTGGTGACATGTCTGTGAGATATCTTTGTAAGGGTTCAGCCTCATTGGACTCTTTCAGTATGTGATGTATTTCTTTTTAAATTGTCTTACCTTTTAAAACATTTTTATGATTTTAATAGATGTCACCTTTTTCTTCCAAGAGCAAAATAAACACATCTTCCACATAATGCTTCAGGATAATAAACCACTTACAGAACTTTCCCCATACCTATAGTTGACCATCAGATTTCACTATTGGGAGACAGCTGACATGCCTATAATGCTTAACAGTTGATAAAATCTTACAGCTAGAAATATGGTGGAAAGTTGGAGATTCAGACTTAATCCTCAGAGAGCTTAGAAAAGTCAGATTAACTTAATAGCCTAAAAAATACAGTTGAATTATTAAAGCAGAAGGGGTAAATTTGTTGACAAGTTTGCAAATGTACTTGATTAATCTGGAAATTCATTTTGCAGTGGATACTAGGTCTTAAACTGAGGTTTTTAAGATGATTTTCTTGGGTGGGTATGGGGGCAGGTAATTTGCAATATAGACCAACTTTTGGCAAAGGCTGGGCGATAGAGAATGGAACATTGCAGGACTGTAGGCCAGAAAGGTATAGCTGAGTTGGAGCTAGTTGTGTGAGATTTAAAACAAGAATACTTCGGAAGAGCTGAAAAAGAAAGAAAGAGAGAAAGGTATATTAGAAGGAGCTTCTGTTTTCTTTTTTGTGGTTGGTGAAGTCCAGTTGGCCTGTGATTGTGCTGGTGGTGTGGATCCTGAAGAAGGCATGTCATTGGGATTGGTTATTATGTTTTTCTTGAGGGAAAGCCTTTTGAAATTCTTAGGTTTAAAAATTTCTCATTCTGAAGTCTTGTCTACATCTTGCTGCTGTAATCCCTAAGCAAAGAAGGGGGGGGGGCGGGTAGGACGCCTCACTTTTGAAGCGCAAGGGTCAGAGCAGGAAGGGGGCTGTCACGGTTGTTTCTCTTTGTTCAGGAATTAGAACATGTGAGCAAGTGGTTCCACCCCTCACTTTGTGAGCTGTTTTCCTCCGATATTTCCTAATTTTTCCCATGACGTTTCAGCCTGTTTCTTCACAAGATTGTAAGGCCTGAAAGACCCCATTGTTTTGCAGGAGTGCGGGCCTGTACATATTTGCTGATCTGGCTGGCTGGGGTCTGAGTGTGGGTGGGAGTGGCGGAGGGAGAATGCAGACTGGAGAATGTGTGGAGCATATTTCTGATAGTAGCAAACACTTTCTGTTTATCAGGAGTTTATAGAAGCTTTTTCTTCATACTTTTAAGTATTTTTTCCAAATGACAGTCTGCCCTGATGGACAGAAATAGGGTCATTCCATTAGGCTAAGGAACGTTTCTCAAGGTCAAATCAAATGGATGAAGGCCTTATACAAACTACACTGCTTCTGCAGATAAATGCAAAACTTTTGTTCTTGTAAACACACACACACTCCTTGAAGGCCTGCCCAGGATTCATGTGAGCTCTTGGGGTTTTGCAGCCCTGCATATTCTGCATCACAAATCTTAGTCCAAGTGTACTTCTTGAGGGTACAAAATGTTTCTAGTGGGAGGAGAAAAGCAAAATGCAATAAGAGAGAAACCCTAGCTAAAAGCTAAGTAGATTTTTGAGCAAAGGAAATTGGGAGTTAATGCTAATGAGGTCTTATTTAAATAAAGTTAGTAGTATATTGTCTTTGTGTCAGGTTTACAAAATTCTACATCATTTAAAAATGTCCTCACTAGCAGCAGTTACCTTGACCCTAAAGTTAGTGTTGTGCGTTGATGGTGCACGTCTCTTCTTAACTCTGTGTTCAGCAAGTGGTGTGGAAAGCCTGCAGTCAGCCAGGGTGGGAGTATTTACACCATGGAAATCAGCAAACACTCCAAATGGAGCTCTCACCATCAGAGCCTGTTTTTCAACATTTAGCAGCACACCACTGCCCAAAGTGGAATTTAAAATTCAAGGAGTCTTCTCCTGAGGCAAGTAATGTAGTATTACCACTCAACATAACAGCCAGTGTGAACCTTTTAAAATATAAACCAGGCCTTCTGGCTTCTCTACCCGGAAACCCTCCATGGCTTCCCATTTCACCGGGAGAAAGTCGCACTATGACCTGAGAGCTCCCTGTGCTCTGACTGCCCTTGGCTCCTCTTTCCTCATCTCCACCACTCTCCTCCTCCTCCTGTTCTTACCTCCAGACCCTGCTCCTGCCCCAGGGCCTTTCCTCTGTGCGTCAGAATCACCATCACCTGGAGGGCTTGTTAATACATACAGTTGGGCCCCACTCCATCATTTCTGGGCCAGTAACAAATTTCCAAGTGATGCTGTGGTCCACTGCCCTATTAGAGACCCACTGCTCTAACTCACCTTCCCTTGGCTTACCTCTCACCTGCTTCAACTCAGTCTTCCACTTTTACCTGTTCACCCACACTGACCATTCTATTTAAAATTGCAGCCTTCCTCCACCCCATTCCAGTTCCTCTGTCCCCAATTTTTTGTATTGTACCAATACCTTATAACAAAAATAACTTATTATGTTTCTTGTTTGTGCTTATTGTCTGTCTCCCCCCACCCCCCGCCCGCCCCACTGGATTCTAAATTCCACGAAGGTAGGAGATTTTGTCTTATTTTCTTCACTAAGTATCCCAAGTCTCTGGAATAGTGCCTGACACATAGTAGGTGCTCAATAAGTATTGTGGAGTGAATTAGAGAATGAACAACATTGAAAAATGAATAATGTACTTCAGATCTGGGCCTCAGCCTCATTAATTCTAACTCACTAGAGAATCTTAAAACATGTTCTGCAGTTTGTGTCGCAGCTTCACTCCTTTTAGGTAATAAGGGGATGGTATCTGCCCTCAGCTAAAGATTGGGAATGACTTGATGATCCTTAAATAATAGGTGCACTAAAAGATTGCTCTTAGATTTAAATTTTAACCTCAAAAGCCCTAAGCGAGTGGTCTTCAAATTCTGGTCTGCACAAGTTCCCTAAGATACTTGAGGGTCTCTGCAAACGTTTAATTTGCATTTCATTTTTAATATATTTTAAACAGTGTTTATAACCATAATAAAAACATGTACATACTTTAACATATTATGTATCAAATTTTAACATATTTGGACCACCAATGCATTGGACTAACAAGTTAAGTTTGAAATTAAGTGTTTTTTGCTATTTTAACTTATACATTTGAACTGCTCATAAATGAGTCATTGGTAAAGAAGTTCTGTACCAGTGTCTTTCAGCTTCCAACCTGATTAGAAATTGAATAAGGAAATTCCTCCTGTTGGACATGGTCAGCACGCCCAACTACGTGCCAGGCAGGATTCGGGAGCCTCTGTTGGGTGTAGACCTCTGTGTGGGTTAATGGGCAGTTGAACAAACGCAGTACACATCACTGAGTGACACATGTTGTTCCAGGGTCCAGGCTGCCCACTCCACATTTTGCTTGCTCCTTGACTGATTGTTAAAGAAATCAAGTAGTTGCCAGATTACCATTAGTGATTAAAAATGAAATTTAAAAGATTTTAACTACTGCATTTTTGCAGGCATTTGGGTTAGTTTGAGGCATGTCACGAGGTTACAAAATCAGTCACTAAAGAACTGTTATCATCTCCAGTATAACTATTCCGGGCTGTTTCAATCCACTCATTTCCAGAACTCGGATAGGAAATTTCCAAGAGTGAGTTCCAATTGCAAAGGGTACTGAGTTATTCGTGTCAATTTGATTTCTGAGCGTCAGATAGTGAGTAAGAAGAGTGGCAGATAGCAGGAGATTTATTGGAAAACTTGTCTGAATCTGTTTGATCCCTGAGTTTAGAGAGCTGGAATTCAGAGAGCGATACCTGTAGTTACTTATGACTAAGGATTTTTTCAACACTGTGCAACCAAATGCAACTTCAGAAGTAAATCGTATGCTGCATCGGTTGTAAAAGTCAGTCAATAAGCCTCCGGTTATCCTAAAGCCCCACTCTGTGCTATCTTAAAAAGTGCCATTGAATGTGTTATTGGAAATAGTTACACTTTATGGAACATTTTGAAGGCCTCCTTTCTATATCCATGTCTAGCAATGCACTCAACACTTGGTTGTAGTGTTGTTCTGTCTCCCACACTATGATTGAGTTCCTTGAAAGGAAGAAATGTGTCTCATTCGTGCCAGCATCTGGCCTTGCCTGGCACATGGTGGGTAGTCAGCACATGTTTGTTAGGTGGCACTGCACTCCACTGCAGAGGGGAGCAGTCGTGAAAGGGATGGGTCAAGCTCCTGTTCTATACACAATCAGTAACTTCTCACACTAAGCACACATGGTCTCATTAAAAAACGTATTTGATGGTTCTATGGTTCCTTCTCCTTCATCCCTCATGTGCAGTCATTTTAAGTTTTCTGAATTCTTTCTAGAAATGCCTTTTGACCCTGACCCTTCCATGCCATCTTGCAGCCACACCCTGGTTCCTCCTCCTTCTCTTCATCCCTTGCCTGGACTGTGGAAGCAGCCGCCCAGGCCTCCCTCTGCCTCTCCCAGTGTGGCTGCCCTTGTCTCCTTATTCAACAAGTCCCAGCAAGCCCTTTGGCCCTACAGGCATCAGCCTGTGCTGTCCAGTACAGTATCCACTAGCCACATGTGGCTATTGAGCTCTTAAAATATGGCTGGTCCACATTACGATGTGTTATGTGGGTAGCAAACCAGCACCCTATTTTAAAGACTTAGTATGGAAAATGTAAAATATCTCATTAATAATTTTGAAATTGACTCCATGTTGAAAGGGTAGCATTTAGATATATTGGGTTAAATAACATATTTAAATGAATTTGTGTTGTTTCTTTTTACTATTTTAATGTGGCTCCTGGAAAATTCAAAATGATGTGCATGGTTCACTTTATATTTCTGTTGGCTGGTGCTGGTCTAAGCTGCATCATGACACTGAAAGTTCCTTATTAACCTGGCCTCAGTTATCGCTTCAGCTTCATGTCCCAGCCCTTCCTGCCCTCCTCTGACTGTGTTTTATCCTGTGTTAGGCTTGTTTATACTCATGGGTTATTTTTTCTCCAAATTCTGCTTTTCCAGATTCTTCTTTTTCTTTGTTAGCTGTACAATCCTGTCAGATGTTTAGAACCTGCCTTATATGTCCCGTGTGGTGAATGTGTGCCCCGTTCTCTACTTCTCCCCATAGCAAGCTCTTGGCCCTTCCATTACTGTGTTTACCTTGCTTTTCTGCCCTTACCTGTCTTCTTAACTAGGCTTCTCAAAGGAAAAGGCTGCGACTTAATCCTCCGATGACCCCTGAGACAGTAGCTGGTGTGTACTAGCCATTTGTTGTATGTGAATTAATTTCAACCTACTGCACACATTGCTATTTTTACATGAAACCAACCTTGATCATATGAACCGTTGGCCATGGGAAAGTTGGGTGCTGAGGTGGAGAGCCCTGGACTCTCATTCATAGCCCCAGTTTCAGATTTTTGTGTTCAATAAAATGGCTTCTTTGTTCTCCCAGGTTGACTTATACATTTGAATTTATGAAATCCATGGTGATTGTGCAGACTGAGAATATACAATGACAGTATAAATTGCCACTTTTACTATTTTGTTCATAGGTATTTCATATAAGCTTTTGTTTGATTGGAGATTCCACTTCTAAACAAGTTTGGAATCCACTGTTCTAATCCTAAATTTCATTTACATTTTCATCTCAGAGGTTCATTTTGGTTCTGATGAGGTAGTTTCTGATATCACCTGAGTTCAGATAGAGCAAGACTTGTCAACTCTGGCTGCACAATAGTTACACTGGGCAGCTTTCAAAAATACAGATGCCCTGGCCCATCCCTAGGGATCCCCGTAGAATTGGTCTGGTGGAGGAGGGCCTAGGCCCCAGTATATATAAAAAGCATGAATACTTTTTAATAAATTGATTCGACAGTGCTTAAAGAGCCAGGTAAACCATGAAAATGTTGACGTTTTGAATTGATCAGTTTTCTTTTTTTTATTAAAGATATTGTGAGTACATACTAGTATAATGCATTTTAGGTTTGTACTGTGATTTGGGGGTCAAAAACAGTATTTAATTTAACCCGTCTTCTGTGGACAAGTTTCCAAGTTTTCTGAAATGAAAAAATTCCTTTTCCTGCTATTCTCTAAAACCTACATGCAGCAGAATTCTAATGTCCTTCATTGGTAGAAAGAGCTAACAAAAGACATGTTTCAGGTTATGGAAATGAGGACTGACAAGGGCAGTGGGTGTAAGAAGTTTGCACAGGTAGTGGCCTTCCTGGTATCCTTGTTAGCCTGAATAAACAGTATTCTCCTCACAGAACCTCCTAGCTCTGCCTCATTGATAAGATCTGACATTTAGCTTAATCACTTTTTAATGATATTCTTCCTTTTGTTCTTGGTATGTGAGAAACAAGTTTTGTTTTTTTTAAGGTAGGAGAAAGAATCCACTTTAATTTCTTAATTCAGTAAAATGGGCTGGCAATGCATATATAATTCTTGTGAGGACAGCATGAAAAAATCACCTAAATTGTTTATTAAATGTCTCTTCATAATTTTTTAAAATTTATCTTTATTGTTGAAAGTATTATAGATGTCCCCCTCCCCCCCCTTCATTGACCCCTCCACCCTATTCCACACTATTGTCTGTGTTCATGGGTTATGCATATATGCATATAAATTCTTTGGTTAATCTCTCTCCACCCACCCACCTACTCCTGGCCTTCCCTCTGTTCCCTGCTTCTATGTCTCTGGATCTATTTTGTTCATTAGATTCCACATATGAGTGAGGTCATGTGATACTTGTCTTTCTCTGACTGGCTTTTGTTTTGCTTAACATAATACTCTCCAGGTCCCTCCATGCTGTCTCAAAGGGTAAGAGATCCTTCTTTTTTATAGCTGCATAGTATTCCATGGTGTAAATCAGGAGTGGGGAACCTTTTTTCTGTCAAGGGCCATTTAGATATATAACATCATTCTCGGGCCATACAAAATTATCACCTTAAAAATTAGCCTGCTATATTTGGTCAAACATTTAATTACCTCACTCCTAATGCCTTAACAGGGCTAGACCAAATGATTTCGCTGGCCTTATATGGCCTGCAGGCTGGATGTTCCCAGCCCTTGGTGTAAATGTACCACAGCTTTTTAATCCGCCCATCTACTGATGGGCACTTGGGCTGTTTCCAAATCTTAGCTATTGTAAGTTGTACTGCTATGAACATAGGGGTGCATATATTCTTTCAGATTGGTGTTTCAGGTTTCTTAGGGTAGATTCCCAGAAGAAGTTGTAAAGTACCTGAAATCCTGTAAAGGAGATAATCTGGGGCCGTTTTTTAAGACATTGTAAGAAAATCCTATGCATGGCATGCTCCACGTCATGAGTGTGCGCTATTAAAATGCAGATGTCAATAAGCATAGGATTTGCAAATTCTCAATCTGTTGAAAATGGCTGTGTGCTCTTAGTCTTCTAACGCATCATCCCTTTCAGTTTGAGCTCTTTAGGGAAAAAGGGAAAGAAAAAGGAATAGAATCCTTTAGTAACTTGGTTGCTGGCAGTTGGTGTGTCTTCTGTGTGAGACTGATGTCATGCCGATTGAATGCAGAGGCAAACTTGGGGTGTGTGTGTGTGTGTGTGTGTATGTGTATGTGTGTGTTTTAAAGCCCTACACCCACCTAGAATGTGAAGTGAGTGTGAAGGGCACCACAACAACCCCTGGATCTGTCAAGAATGTACCTATTTTTAACACGCTGGATCAAGTGTCAGCACTCAATAGGAGATGAGGGAAGGGGTAGAGACCGTGTTGTCCGCCGATGGTAAATGGCCCTCTGGCGTGTTTACAGTACAGCTGTGCATTCTTAATGGCTCTGCCGCTGCCATGTCAGGTAAAGTTTTCTTTACACGTGATGAATGGCAGAGAATTTTTTAGCAGAGGGAACCAAGGAAGCTGGAAGGAGGAGAGGGGAAGGGGAGAACGGGAAAGAGAGAAAAAGAAGCACGCAGCTCCGGAGGGAGATAGTCTGTGCTTTGCAGTTGCTTGTGTGGATAGAAACCAGATGGTAAGCTGGAACACCCGCTTGGCTATCTGAGGAGCCAAACATATGGTTAATGGTCGGGAGAAATAGCTTTCAGAGCCAGGGCTTTGCTGACTGCTTCATATTACAGATTGTTACAGTGTGTCATTACATTGCCAACCTAAGTGCTTAATACCCGCTGCGGGTGCTGGGCATACACTTACAAGAAGGACTTTTAGCTCTTTGCTGGCTCTGAGTGCAGAAGTGACATCATAGGGAGGCTTAAAATGTCTGGTGTTGGGAGGCAGGGAGAGGGGTAATTTTGTAGTGGAAACAGGATTTTTTTTTAACAAGCCAAGCCTCAATCCACTGAACTCTACTGTTTTTCTGAGAACCTTTTTATATGAGATGAAGCGCTCTCTCTCTCTCTCTCTATGAGATGAAGCGCTCTCTCTCTCTCTCTCTCTCTCTCTCTCTCTCTCACACACACACACACACACACACACGTTTTGAAACAGAAATCTAAATAAAACACAGGCCATCTTCCCTGCTCCAGTGGACTTGACAGCCCTTTTCACCTGGAAGCCACATCCCTGTGCTCACAGGCCCGGCATTTGAAGTTTCTGTTTGGGGAGCTTTGGGCAACAGCAGGCCCATGTTATCTAAGGAACTGCTGAGCCCATTCATCTGCTTTTCACGGCCTGCTTCCTTTTATTTTTAGCCAAATCCGTCAGGCCTGACAGGCGGGTAATTCGAGCCAGAGAAAGGGCAGAGCTCCAGGTCCTTTCCACAAAGCAATTCTTCTCCTCCCTCCTGGGAGGGCTCCAGACTTGGCCTGCTTCAGGCAGATGGATTTGTTGAGTCATGTGAGATCATTTACACAAAAACACAGTGAGGCAGTGGAAATTTAAAAAAAAAAAAAAAAGGAGGGTGGGGAAGAGGAAAGAGGAGGGGAAGCCAGGGGGAGTGTGTGCTGCCGTGGCTGCTGGGGAGCGTAGGAATTTGCAGCGAGGCAGCTAGACTGAGAGGAATGCCGTAGATTCATTTGTGTATAAGGTAATGTCTAGTTTACCCAGCGGGGTGGAGCCAGGCTGGAGAGGCGCCTTCAACTACTCGCCTGTGTTCAAAAGAGGAAGGGGGTGTGGGCAAACTTTTTTTTTAATTTTTAAAACAACACCCACCAAACAAAGACCACAGTGTTGACAGCCTTGGGTTCCAGTAGCCGTAAACTTCCAATGGGATGGTTTATAGAAAGTGAGTTTGCTCTATGATGTAATACAAGTTTGCTTTGTCCTGACTCCAGCATGACTGAGGCAGCCGCGGAGGGAGGAGAGGAAACTTGGAAAAGGGCTCTTCGTTAATGGTTTCCAGAGATTATGTAGCAGGACTTGAGGGAGGAAAGCGGGGATATTGTGGAGAATTACTTCGAGCTGGGCCATAATTGCGGTAGGTAAAATAAAGTCATTGCTAAGGCTTCCTTGCTCCAGAGGAATTGAGCAATGATTTTGAAATGCCAAGGAAGGTATCATTTTTCCCTACCACAGTATTCATTTTCCTCTGGCTTCTGGGACATTAAAATAAAAAAACAACAAGTCTTACATCAGATAAATAGTATTAGCATTTAGTGAGTCAGTTTTGTTTACTGTTTATACCACACGCCTTTAAAACAGTCCATTAAAAAATAGCCTCCTGCTCATTCATGAAGTTCTTTTTTTTCTTCTTCTCTTCAAATTTGCTTACATTCATGAGCTGTGCCTGGATGGGGACTTGTCCTTCTTTTGCTGGAATAAAGGTGTGCATGGGAGAATAATGACTGGGTTATCTAAATGTACATTCTTACACCAAATTCACAGAAAATATGCTAGGTAGGAGAAATGGAATATTTGCAAACTGGCACAGAAAATTAGATTGGGGAGTATTTTAAAATATACACCAAGATTATTTTCATCATAATACACTTCCACAGTTCTGCATTTATTTATGCACTTTTTTTTAGCCTCCCTAAAATGTAGGTCAGCATCACCACGGTTCCTCATATTCTGTTAGTATTTTAAAACTTAAAGCATTTTGCCTTTTTCCCCCCCAGACCTAGATAGACTCAGGCTACATGAACAATTTTAGTAATTGTGAAACCCAGCTCATAAATTCCTTCTGTGAGTACTCATCACTGGCTTGTGATCGTAAGCACTCAGATCACACCTTCCCTTGGAATAAACACAGCACTCACAATGGTGCTGATGATGCAGCCTCATGTTGACGCTGCCCCAGTGTTTCCCAGGCAGCTCTGATGATCTTACTCCGCGTAGTTACAAGGCAGCTTTCATTTACTTACTCCAGGCGAGAGCTGATAAGTTCCTGTGGTGGTTAATTGTGTACCTTTTGATTGCATATCAACATTATTGTAATGGGATTAAGAGTTGTCATTATTTTAAACCTACCCACACCCTTGAGTGTTCCCTCTACATCAGGGTTTCTTAAATTCAAGCACTGTTGATACTTGGACCGGATAATTATTATGAGGGCTGTCCTGTGCACGGTAGGATATTTAGCAGCATCCCTGGCCTCTACCCACTAGATGCCAGCAACCCACTCTCCCAGTCATGACAACCAAAATTGCCTCCATACGTTGCAAATGTCCCTTGGGGGACAAAATAGGCCCTGGCTCAGAACCACTGCTCTATTCTTATTTTGTTTTTTTAGGTTCACTCTCTAGCTACCTCAGGAACTGGGCACTCAGTTACTTCTGAGATTGAATTAAAGGGTATAAAATAACATTTTCCTTCCTGCCATTTACCCTAAAAGTGGGAACTCCATATTAGGTCAAGCTTTCCAGGGCTCAATCAAGCCAGGGTATTTAGGGGGAAATTTTTTCCCACCAGAAGACCTAGGGTTTTGTTACACAGAACAGTCTGCCTCTTGGAATTCTGGTGGTAGCAGGTGGACCCCTTCAAGGCTGCATTGTAGCGACTTTCCCAGAGCGGTTGAAGAGGAAATGGCCCCACTGACTGGGCTTGGGGATGTTGACATAAGAAGAAAGGGACCGTTCTTCAGGGACAGGAGGAGCAGAGAGCCCAGGCCCCAAGCTCAGCGGCTCTCTCCAGGCTCAGCACCTCCACATCGGCCCCAGGAAGAGGGGAAGGCAGCGATGACAGTCCTTTCTTTGGAACAAAGCAGACATCCTCTCCATCTGAGCTGCTGTGGTCTCGGAAGCTGGAACTCTCGTTAAACCAGGAATGTGGAGCTCTCCACAGGCGAAGGCAGGCGTAAATTTCCTCTGTTTGTTTTGAGAGGACTAGTGTCGACTGCTGTAATGAGATCAGAGACCGCCCCAGGGACAAGGCCTCCAGGTCGGCCGCTGGAGCCGGTTTCTGTGGCTGTGCTCTTGGCTGCAGTTGTAGAACGCGGCGACTCCACAGAGCACGGTGGTGATGTGGCAGGGTGGTTGTGCCCTTGTTTCATTCCTTGCCATTCTTGCCTCTCTAAGGCTACTAAAACGTCAGTGTGCAGTCATCCAATTCTAAACCACGGGAAAGTTAATGTAAGGCAGAGTCCTTTGCTCAGAGCTGAGGACAGACTCGGTTGTGTGCAGGGCGTGCAGCCATGTGCAGGGAGGTGCCTGCTTCCTTGGGGTACCTTCCTGCACTGCTGAGGGGTACGGCTCTCATTGCCTGGCTACCCTTACGCTCTTCCTCGCCCAGCATCACTCTGTTAGGAGGAAGAGTTCGGGTATGAGCACAACAATGTAGCATATGCTACAAAGAACATATTTCTGCCTTGAGTCTGGATTACAGCTAAATGGTCACATACAGGACCCTAAATATAGCAGAATTCAGGGAACCCAAACCTGGACATTTAAAGAACCCCAAACTGGACATTTCTGGCACAATCCTATACTAAGCTGATACAGCCTGGCCAACTTCTGACCCCCGCACCCCCGCCCCCTGCCCCCGGCCAGGCCATCCCAATTTTTAGGTATGTTGGATAACAGAAAATAGTAAGTGCATAGTGAGCCCAAAAGCAGGAAAGGGAAATTGCCAGGTGCCAGAAGACATTGGTGCCACTGGCTCCTGAGTGATTCAGAGCTGGCACAGGCTGTAGGGTCTAGAGGCTGTGCTGTTTATATTCACACAGGAACTGTTTGCCAAAAGGGGACAAGAAGAATTTCCCCTAGAGTCTCGGTGGGGCTTTGAGTGTGTATGTTTGGGGAGATGGAAATCCAAAGGCGACGTTGTTCTGCTACCTGCAGGATGTGGGAACTTCAGTTATTTTGACACAAACACTAACCTGGTTCGAGAACACTGGAAGCCCAAGGGCCCTGGTAGAAGCAAACACTAGATCCCTGTGGAGAAGTTAACAACCCAGGATGTGGTACGCCCTCACAAAGAACAAGCCACACTAAGAGCCTGGTATCGGAAGTACCAGGACCCTTGAACAGCACAGGTTTGAGCTGTGTGGGTCCACTTATACGAGGATGTTTTTCAGTAAGGATGCACAGTACCGTAAATGTATTTTCCTTATGATTTTCTTTTCTCGAGCTTACTTAATTGTATGAATACAGTATATAATACATGTAACATGCAAAATATGTATTAGTGGACTGTCTATTAGTAGTTAACTTTGGGGCAGTCAAAAGTTATGCGTGAATATTTTATTTTGCGGTGGGTCTGCACCACGAAACCTCCTTACTGTTCAAGGGTCAATTGTAACAGGATTCGACCCTCAGGAAAGCCGAGATTAACAGTGAATCCCTAAAATTACTTTCGACAGGGTCCCATCAAGCCAAATTGAGCTTTCTTCTGTGGATCAATGAAAGTTTCTTCCCTGAGAAACAAGACATTACCCCTCCCCTGTGGCTTACTAAGCAGATGCGTTTCAGTTGTAAGCACTAGCCCCCAGTAAGGGGACCGGCCCTCATTACAGCTTGTCTTCAAGGTATTCTTGAGAATATTTAAATTCCTTCCCTGTAACCCTCTATTGGAGAAATAGCTGGTCCCCATGGGCTTCTTTAAAGAGAGATACCTTCCTAGTGATTTCCTTTGTCATTGCTTCCTTTTCAGTGGGTCATTCTGAAGTAACTCACTAACTGGGCTTTCTGTTGAGTTATTTTAGCTTCTTAGCAAATCACAGGAAATGTGTTTGCCTGGATTGTTCAGCAAACCCCCCCAAGGGAGAGGGAAGCCGAAATTGTTTGAAGGTCTGTGGGATTCTTTCAGCATAAAATCAAAGAAACCCGGGGGGCCTGGTTGAAAAACCTTTGTCCGAGATTAATACAATTCAGCCTTCTCAATCCAAAGTGGACAAATGGTTGGGGACTGCCCAGGACTCTGGCTGGCCACCAAGTACACACCGCGCAGTGACATGCACTGTTGGCAAACATTGCTTGAGGATGCTAAAATTAAAGCATGATTCTTTCATATATTTATTAATGGAGTGATGAAATCACTTATGTTTATTTTTTTCTTCTGAGACATGTAGAGAGTATCCAAATCGTACCCTGCTGACCTAAAAGTGATGCCATATTCCTCAAGAGAAAACTCTCTAGTATTTTATTCTTAATTTGGACCTGTTATTTTTTCACTTAGTCTCAAAATATTCTGGCCAAAGGAGGAATAGATATTAGGTATTGATGTTAAGACATCATGAGGATAGAATGAGAAGAAATGGGCTC
Source organism: Myotis lucifugus (assembly GCF_000147115.1). Classification (NCBI taxonomy): domain Eukaryota; kingdom Metazoa; phylum Chordata; class Mammalia; order Chiroptera; family Vespertilionidae; genus Myotis; species Myotis lucifugus. Next base: position 891,242 of record NW_005871144.1, on the reverse strand, counting down.
ACTTGGTGCCAGATTTCAGAAAGATCTTCTGTTATAACATAATACCATAGATTGGGTGGCTTAAACAAGTTTCCCACAGTCTGGAGGCTGGGAATCCTAAGATCAGGGTGCTGGCCAATGTGGTTCCTAGTGAGGGCTCTTACAGACAGCTACCTTCTTGCTGTATCCTCATGGTGGGGGAGAGGAGAGTGAGAGAGAAAGAGAAGAACAAGCTCTGGTATCTGCTCTTAACCCTTTGAGTGCCAACCAATATCCTAGGAACTATGCTAAAATTGCCAAGGCATTTTTGCTGATTTTACAGCAGTTTAGGAAAAAAATTATGAATCGCAAGTAAATGAAGTTACATATTCAAAAACTTAAGGAAACCTTGACTACATTTGTTTTCTGCACTTAGGTGTCATCTTTCAATAAAGAGTGAACTACTAGCATCTAATAGTGACACTGCAGGAGGAGCGCGATAGTGCTCCTGGCACTTTTGGCGAAAGACAGAAGGAGCAAGATTGCACTCCCTGGCACTCTAGGGGTTAAAATGGCTAATCCTGTCATGGAGGGTCCGCATTCATGACCTCACCTAAACCTAATTACTTCTCAAAGGCCCCACCTTCAAATATCATCACATCAGGGATTATGAATTATAAAGGCAATATATGAACTTTGGGGAGACACAAATATTCAGTTCATAACACATTATAATTAAATTTTGCATATGTTGAGAGCTGACTATGTCTTAAGGCAGGGGGATAGGTGCTGGTTATCTATATGTATAAAAGTCAAGCGACAGAAATGACCGATCGCTATGAAGCACACTGCGGTGGCCAACGGGCCTGATTGGGGCCCCCGATCATCACCCCCCACCAACCTCCTGCGTCCCCTCCTGCCCGCTGGCCCAGCCCCGATCAGCCCCCATTGGGGCAGGCTGGCCGGACCCCATCCGTGCACAAATTTGTGCACCAGGCCTCTAGTTTAGGCATAAAAAAGACAAGATCTCTTCACTTGAAATACTTACAAGCCAGTAGGGTGATTGAGAGGTAAACACCTACGTGCATTTACAAACAGAATGAGGTTGTGCTGAACGGTGATGGGAGAACAGAGGAGGGGAGGCGCACCTCATCTTTTTTGAACACTTCATTGAGTACTTTCTTCGTATTACTTCGTTTAATCTTTAAAACAATCTTAGGAGGTATAAAGAATTCCCCCCTCCCCCCCCAATTTTATGGATAATGAAATAGAGACTCAGAGGGTTCGTAACTTTCCAAAGTCATGTGCCAAGAGGCAAAGTTGACATTCAAGCTCCCCTGGGCTTGCTGTGCCTAGTGAAACCACTGCAGTAGGACGCCAGAAGGGCCAGGAGACAGGTTGGGAGTTCTAGCCTGGAGAATTAAAAGAACAAAGAATCCACCAAGAAAGGTGTATAGGAAAAGATGCAAACTGGCCAACCAAATCCAACCATTATGTTTTCCAAAGTATTAACATAAATTGCCAACATTAATAAAGCCAATGATTTTACATATTCTCTGCATTTTCTGGCTTTCTTGAATACCAGAAGCTCTGATATTCCTACTTCCCCGATGCTCCAGGCCCCTCCACTCCACACTGTCTTCTCTGGCCTGACCATTCACTCATCTCATTCTTTTTTGACCACTGTAGGCATCTGAATTTGTGTCCCCTGGTTTAGATAGTCACCTGGGCAAGAGAAGTAGGCTGAGCTGGGTAACCTCTAGGCAGCTCTTCTCTACTGTGCCTTTAATTAAGATATTCCTAATCACTGGGAGACCAATATTGACCTTTTAAAGAGTGATATCCTTGAGACTAAATGTTAGATATCCCGACTTATGATTTGACCAAGTAAGGGAAATGTAAGGGTGTGTGACGGAAGTGGTGACATGAAAGCAATGGACTCTTGACTGCTTGGCACTATTGGCCCTTCACTGGCCTCAATTCCTCCCCATCAGGCTCTCAGGGCAAATTTTTTGTGTACCAGCAGTATGTCTCTCTATAATTTACAGTCCTCTCATTTCCTCTTCCTTTTCACAATTTCCTGTTGAACCATAATTCATATGCTAGTTAAACTCAGAATATTAATTTTCAAATTGCCTAACCTACCCTTGGGAAAGAAGGCTGTGGATTATGCTTGATGGGAAGGCACTCTCATCTTTCTGGCTTAGGCTGTGTGTTTTCCATGGGGAGCAGAGCATGGGGAGCAAGGCCAATGGCAAATATCATCCAGTCTCTAGGGGCAGAACCATGTTATGGTGGGTTTGCAGCCATAATGTGGGGGTGGTCAGAACACAGAGGTCCTGAAGAACCAGAGCCACATGTCTGCTGCAACTTTGAGGATAGAGAAAGAGCTGCTCCGGTCCCTCCTGCTCTTCTTCAGAAAGAAAGGAAGGAGCCATCACTTGGAGAGGTTATGTGCATTTCGGGTGAGGGACTAGAATCATTTAATAAGGAGCAGCATGCCCCTTATTGTGGAAGGGAGGGATTGGCCTATCAGTAATTAAATAGTCTTACATTTATCCTGTCTTGCACAAGGATTCCAGGTGACGGTTGTCAGTACTTCAGGGACACATGAATTACTCCAACCCATGAAAACAGGGTGGAGGACATTAGGGTTCTTTCTCTTATCTGTTCATCTGATTTTCTAAGCTCCTAAGTCCTTGATTTGGAGAATTTCTTCTAAACTCTTGTCATCTTGCCTTCTCTCCCTTCCTCTTCAGAGCGTTTTTGTCTTTTTATAACTTTATTTTTTCTCCACAAACTCTTGGGTCCTCTGCTTAGGCTGCTGGATTTGGTGGTGGGGAGGGGAGTGACCTCAGGATGTATTATATCTAAAAGCCAGCAAGACCTTTAACACTGTGAGGAGTGACCTGCCCACTCTTGTTGGCTTTTTCCCCATAGGACTGCCTAAGCTACCTACTTTGAATTGTATTACAACAGACTTCTAGAATGAACATCTTGGAAGGGGATGAGGGATTTGGAGTGGGGAAAAAGCCCAACTCATTATATTTCATTTTATATTGGCAATAGGTATTAGTTACATTTTCAAGGGCCAAGAAATAATACAATCCACACACACAAATAAAACAGCTCTGTGACAGCTTTAAGCTTCTCTTTAGAGGGAGGAGAATAAAGTTGGCTTATACCTCTGTACCACATTAGCAGTGATCCAGGTAAAATAGACTTCTCTGTGGTAGGTGGAGGTTGGTGGTAAATAAATAGTGGTGAAACAGGTAGGCCCAGTCTTAACTTTACTTCAGCTCCCACTTGCTGACACCCGGTCCATGGAAGTATATAATATAGAGAAGCCATAGGATGTGGTGTTGTCACCAGGAGCCCGAATCTCTCGATCCCTTCCATAGTGAGGACCTTGCGGCTGAGGGGCACTTGGCCACAGCACTGAACTGTCTCTAGGTATCTGTTTACTTATCTGCCCTTTAGTTTTCTCCTTTCTTTGTAGCCTTTATCTTTTCTTTTCATTCTCTTGATGGTCTCTTCTTACACTTACCCTGTCTCCACCTTCCTGCTTCTACCCACCGGGAAACATGAATTACGTTTCATTAATCTTTTAGAAGTGTAAGGTTGATTTGACCACAGGCTTCGTTGCCCATTGAACCAAATCTGCTAGGACCAACCGAGTGGAAGTCACATGTTAGCTTGTGTGGGTTGACTTTCTCCAGACACCCTTTAAAGGCGTCAGTACTTCTTGTGTTTTTGTTTAGTATCAGAAGAATTCAACTTCATAGACGATTAAAAAGAAACACTGAAAAACAGAATAATAAGAAAAACTTCCTTAATTACATCATGGTAACTCAGATATCTTTTTCCTTAATGCTTTATTTTTAAGATGCAGTTTCCGTGTGTGTGTGTTTGTGTGTGTGTGTGTGTGTGTGAGCTTTATTGTTATTGTTTTTAATTTAAATTCTTTATTGTTGAAAGTATAAACTTATGTCTCCTTTTCCCCCCCATTGACCTCTCCCCGCCTGCTCCTATCCCCCCCCCACCACCCCCCCACAGTCTACTTTTTTAAGCTGTGGATTTCCGGAAGCTTCTTCATAAACTGAATTGGCTGCAAAACAACCAGGTTCTGTCTGTTTCAAAGGAGATTGAAAGTACTTGGTCGAACAAGGCCAGTCTTTTAGATTGCTGTCCAGAAGCGAACTGACCCATTTTCTAAAACTGTCATCTGTTCACTGAGGTGTTTCTGTTAATGGTTGTCTTTGAGTGTGTGTGTGTGTGTGTGTGTGTGTGTGAGAGAGAGAGAGAGAGACAGAGAGACAGAGAGAGAGAGAGAGAGAGAGAGAGAGAGAGAGATTGGGAAAGGTTTTTTATGTGTAGTCTTTGTACATATTTTAATTCTATAGTATCTTGAAGTCATTTCTAGCCCAATGTCTATTCCAGCATGACTAAGAATTCTTTTTCCTCTCTGTATCTAGCTCCTTTTTTTTGGTATCTTTGCAGGATTTTCCCCCCCTTTTTACATTTTAATGACTGAAATTGCCTACTGCCCATAAGAATTACGCATCAAAAGAAACTTTTACATGGTTACCATTTTATATGTACATAGAAATTTAGCCCTGTACAGAAATTTCTATCATCTGATTGTCACTTTGGTTATTTGCAGAGTACCACAAACATTTATATTTAAATTTGAGTCCATTAGATTAACTTAAAGTAACTTCAGAAAGATTACACTTTAATGTAGAATTGAAAAGAAAAGTTACTGTGTATTAAAAAAGGCATGAAAACTGATCTATGAGATATAAGTTTGTATGAGGAACAAAAGTTTGTTATTCTAAAACTAGCTTATTGTCCCTATTTTTAATTTTATTGTTGACAGTATTACAGATGTATCTCATTTTCTCCCTTTCTGCTCCCCTCCATGTATCTAGCTTCTTAATTAAGAAAACTACCACTCAGATTGATATCAGTACTAATTGATAAAGTGCATTATACAATTTCGAGCACTGTACAGCTGTAAGATATTCTTAATGTTCTTTAAAAGTTTTACCATCCTGGACATTAAAAGATTTGCCTTTAAAAAGAAACCTGAAGGCAATCTGCAATGATAATCAACATTGTTTTGAAGATCTACATGAAGCATCTACATCATCTTAGGCTCTGTGAGAGCAAAGAAAAAAATCTATTCATAATATTTATTGAGAAATTTATATGTGACCTAATATTGCCCTCAATATTAGTCTGAGTTTTTTAGTCTTGACTTTTACATAGGACCAACAAACATGAAAATGACCTAAGAACACTTGGTGTGGTGTGGAGGGGCAAGGAGAAGGATCCATAATTAGTTTAGTGCAATCTATATACCCATGTTCTGAGGGCATGGGGATTGTGGCATCCTTGGAGCTGGGTGGAATTTCCTTGGGGAAATTATTCCAAAAATTCTTGTCTGTTTATTATTATCTTCGTGTGCCCACCTTTCCTGTGTTGATACCAATGTGTACATTTGAATGGAATTCTGGCATCAGGCATCTCTACAAGGCTTTTGGACAAACTTCCCAGTTACTTGCTGGGCCATAGCTTTTAAGTGAATCAAATACATATATTTAAAAGGAAACAACATTTATGAAGTTCTACTTTAAAATGCAGAAATTCATTAGCATCTGCTTCTGGAAAATTAAGAGTAAAAGCATAATATTTTGTCAGTCAATTTAAGTCTGGTTAGAATTAGATATTGAATTTTCTTGATTTTGAAACAATGGCATCATTTGCATAAAGGGGTGTTTAGATGTATTTAAGCTACAAAGTGAAATTCCAGGGTCTCTCCCATGTTGTACATCATTGTTAAAAATGTTATTGCTATGACTGAATGGGGTATTTTCTTTGGATTCTATGTGTCTCAAATAGCCAGCGAGTGACCTGCAATTTTCTGTCCCTGTCTTATTTATAAAAGGAATTCAATAATAATATGCTCACAGAATAGTAATGTGCAGATTAGAAGTTTATCTTTTGAAAATCTAAACTGCAAAATTATTTTCTTAATGATGAAAGATATTAATATCTTTGACCTCTCTGTGTCCTTGACTCCGTTAGCAGATGTGCACGGGCCTCAAACCGTTCTCCAACAGAGCAAGGATGATTGCTAAACACTAGAGGTGATTATGGTGAGCCAGTGGGATTATGAGTCTTTTTTCCTTTTCCTATTGAACATTTCCAATATTGTTATTATATTATAATTAAAAAGAATAGATTTTTTAAAGCACTGTAGTTCCATTCAAACCTCCAATTCCAGTGTTTATGGAAAGGTTCAGATAGATGCAGTCTTAAAAAAATAACAGTAATAAGGTGATTATAAGGAACCTTATAGTGTTGTATTCTCCTCTCAAATCCAACCATAAAATATTTTTCAACGAAAATGGCTACAAGTCTAGTTACGTAGTCAAAGATATTTTATTTATTATTGTATTAATTATTTTCCTTAATGTTTGACAAATTAAGAACCCTGGAATCATACTGTCAGGTCTGATCAAATAATTGAATAAATTCCCCCTCCCTTGGAAACTGACCTTTAGACCACTTCACCCAACATGCCCTTTGGCTTAGACCACATTCCACTTGCTAAGACCATTGTCTTTCCCTCAGGACCCACCCAGAGAATTTCTCTACCACTTTGGCCTTGTGCGTTCCTCCTTCAGCGACCCTAACACATACAATAACTGTTTTACCCTAAAATTTAATTCAAGTAAATTAAAAAACCTACCTAATGAACCAACAGCGTGGATAAAAACGTGGACCCTTATTCCATTTGAGAGGGAGCTGGATCGTCTGGTTCACTTGGCCCTTGGAAAACTGCCCCCCTGATTTGCCTGATGGGATGCTGCCTCCCAAGGAGCTCTGTGGAAGATTCTGTTATCTGTTCATTTTGCCAACGATACAGTCAGGCTCCAGCAAATACCTGGCCGTTCCTTTAGGTTTTGTGGGCAGTAGGGCAAGGTACACAGTAGGTGCTGCTCACATACGAGATCCTTTCCCTTCCTAAGGAAATCAAAGCCTGAACTATAAACTCTTAAATAGCTGACTTCTCTGGCAGTGCCCACACCTAATAAGTACTCAGAAAAAACGTTATTGAATGAATGAGTGTTCTTGTCTCTGTGTATCTGCAGCCTCTCTGTGCATATAATATGCAGCTTTTCCTTGGCCACTGGTATGCTCAGTATCCGTGGCCTTAAGACTCTTGATTTGACTCTGTAGACCTGCACCATCCAATATGGTAGCCACTAACTACATGTGGCTGTTTACCTTTAAATTTCATTAAAATTCCGTAGAATCGATTCCATTCTCCTGTGCACTAGCCACGTTTCCAGTGCCCGGTAGCCACCTGTGGCCATAGTGGTCATGGAGCATTGCCATCACGGCAAAAAGTCTCATTGGACACAGGACTGCTCTGTGCCTTTCTGGGCACCAGCTTATGGATCTCCTTTGTCTGTGTTCGCAGTGCAACTGCCTGCTTCAGGAAGGGAGGTCTACGGGAACAAGGAGAATCTTCAGGGACAGCCTCGCATTGTGACATGCCTGATCCCTCACTTCAGGCCCTGCAGCATGAACAAGGTAAGATGTTCTTTGAGGAATCATCACTTGTCTCTTCTTTGTGGTACCATGATGTTTTCTGGGTACATAGTGTCTTTCTATGTTGTGAGGAGATTACTTCTCTTGCCCAAAGCATTCCAGAGATTGGAGAGTGTGTGACCTGAGAAAGCAATGCTTACAGTCCAGGGTCATAGCAGCTGGTGGCTACTCTATGGTGGTACAGTCCTCTGGAGGTGTCACTTGTGTTTGCCTGTGGCCTCTAAGTTGCAAAATATTGGTTATTAGTATTACTGTCTTGACATGAATATTGGAAGATTAAGACTCTGGAATGAAACTACCTGTGTTTAAAGATCAGCTCTTTCAGATGCTAGCTTCAGTGACCTTGGACAAGTGTTATGGTTCTCTGTGCCTCAGTTTCCCCATTTGCAAAATATTGCTGATAATGGCTCCTACCTCCCTGTCGTATGTACGAAATGAGTTCATATGTGCACCAGTGCTTAATATATGTGCCTGTCCACATTGCAAGCATTTGATTAAATATTTGCTGGGTGTTTTTTTTTTATACTGGGGACACTGTTATCCCTTAGTCATTGTTGCTAAAGAGTCTTCGGTGCCTCTGCAACATTTCCATTAATTCCCTGATTGGTTCGGCAAGCAGTGATTGAGTACCAGGTGGGCACTCTGGAGGCGAACGCTGAATGGGGCCTTCAGCAGGTGACAGATCATTTGGGGGCAGAGTGGCTGGTGTTCTAATGCAGCATGTACCAGAAGCTCTGGAGGTGCAGACGAAGGCACATCTGATTCTTGGGGACCTGGAAAGGGCAGAATAGAGGAGGTGACATTGTGAATTGGATCCTGGATGATAAATGGTCATTTCTTTGGACTTAGAAGTAGGGCAGGTAAAGGAAACAACCTGTTTAGGGTCAGAAGCATATGAGAAAGTCTGGCATGTTTAGAGAACAACAAAGAGGGCAGAACAACTGGGGCAGAATGTCTCAGCCTCAACACTGCGGACATTAGGACCAGGTAATTCTCCGTGTCTGAGAGGCTGTGTTCTGCACAGGAGTACGTTTAGTAGCATCCCCCTCTCCTTACGTCAGTTGTGATAACCAAAAGTGTCCCCCTTGCGGGGACAAAAACAGCCCTGGCTCAGAACGACCGCACTGGTGGGAGATGGCAGATAGGAGCTGGAGAAGGAGGGAGGGGTTCCGTTCTGAGAGCGAGTGAAGAATTTAAATCAGGGAGAGACATTTCGGAGGCCTGCAGAAGAGCTACCTTATCACCTTATCTCTGGGTTGTGAGAGTTGGACAGCACTTTTACATGATTTGCTCTTACAAAGGTATTATGGAATCCCTAGGCTATTAGAAAGCGTATTTACCGTATTGAGATTCTTTTACTAAGTACCCCTTTCCAGGGGAAATTTTTCTCATAGCCATTTGTTTGGCCTACTCGGTGTCTGCTGCTTTACCCCATCTGAAGAGACCAGGAAAAAATAAGCAATTATTTTTTGAGAGGTTTCCATTTAACTGAGCCAAGCCAAAGAGAAGGAACCTTGTGCGCGCACACACACCAGCTTAAATACTTACTTTAAGCAGTCTTTGAGAAGTGAGTTGTTGGAATACTGGAAGATCATGATTGGAGGTTGCGAATGAGAGGAGTTTCATCATTGTGGCCATTGCAAACCACGACTTCTGCTAGAGTTTGGTGTACTGAGAAACTAAGACAACTCTTGGGAAGGCTCTGATTAGCAAGCAGGATGTAGTATGACAGCCCTGCCCTACATTTCTCCAGGGCAACTCAAGACTTGATGTCATGGTTTGGCTCTTGCCACACAGCTGGGAACCAGACTCCTTAGCCATTTCAAGTGTCTCAGTAGGTGTGTCTGTGGCTTGGGAAGTTATGTTCTGCCCGAGTGGCCCAGCGAGTACGTTATTTTATATTACAGTATTTTAACTTAAAGTGGTGATTAAGCATGATGTGTAACCATCACAGGTCAGCATTTTTCCTTATGGTTTTCTTGGCATTCAACAAAGACTAGGGAAGGAAACAGATCTTCTTGGCACAAATAAAACTAGAGAATCATCTCATAAATTAGAGTATGTAAGTTAGAATGTAGGAAATATTTTTGTGGGAATGATTGATTTTCTAGGGAGATTTGTTCCTAGAAAGTTAGAGACCTTCGAATTGTGCACTTTCCACTTCCCTGGAGGTACACTGTAATAACTCTCCTTCCTTCCCAAGCCCCAGCTAGCTGATGGGACACTTCAGTTTGGGAGGTGTCGGGATGGGGGGTGGTCGCAGCGTTCTGGGGTTCAGTGTGATTCCTGTGAAAGTGCCAGGGCACCTTGGATCCCAGGCATTGACAGCTCCCTTTGGAGTCAATCAGAGACGACACCTCTAAAAAACACAGGCATGGCTCCATGGCACAAGAGGTTGGCAGTTTGACTCCTTTAAAAGGGCTAACCTGACAGTCAGTGAACTGCTGCCCTTGAACTTCTGTCTTTGCCAGGGTGTGAGAACACACCTGGAAGGGCTGCAGCTTCGGCCCTCAGACACCGGCATGCTGGTGCCTGTGTGCTGGCAGAGAACAGAGGGAGGGCATCCCCTGGGCGCAGTGCTTCTCAGGAATCTTGTGTCATTCCCTAAGGCCAGTGTGCACGGGGCATGTCAGTTTGATTTCCAGCACATAAGGTTTATACAGAGTAGATGCCTTCCTAGTTATTCACCTTTTTAATATTGTAAACAGACTTAAAGGGTTGTACAGTATGGGCTTTGGGTTCTAGTCTTACATGTGAAAGAAATTGTGGTACACAAATTTTTCCTGGGTGCTCATTCTCCCTGGCCCTTATACAGACTTGAAGACCATCTTTCCAACTTCCATACTCGCCTTAGATCTTTTTTCAGGAGCTGACTTTCCAATCTTCATATTGATCAAAAACTTTCTCATTAGGATGTAACTTTAAATTTTGTCAAAAGTCTTCATCTTTCTACTTTCTTGGTCATTCCCTTGTTAATATGTATAAATATATTACATTACACATGTAATATATTGTGAGTTTTTGCTAGTAAGAAGGATTGTTTGGGGTCTGTTTGTTATTATGCTGTAAAGAGAGGATTTTAGTGTATTATTTAAAAAATCATGGCCAACTGGGAGGCAGGTTGGACAAGATGGGGTTTGGGAGAGGCAAATTGGGCAGGATGAGGTGCATTCGTTACATACCACGATGTAAGCTCACAAACCCACACAAACAGGGGCCGAGTTCCACTCTTGGAAAATCTCTCTTCCTAACAGCAACCTTGGAAGTAGGATCCTAAACTCTTTCCCTTGTGGTCCTCGTTTCCATGAAGGCATATCACATGGCGTTCTCTGCCTTGAATTTATGAGGACACTTCATCTGATTGAAAAATAATTGATTTTTCTGTTATTACACAGAATGCTCCTCTTCCCCTTCCCACAGTGAAAATGAATCTTCCTGAAAACTGTTTCTTCCTTGTTATGTTCAAATAAAGCCAGATCTGATTGTTATTGCTTTGGACAAATGCCATAGCATGAAGTGGAGTAGAGTGGTGTCTCTTATTTCTCTTGATGGGTGGATGCCACTGTTTCTGCTTAAAATCTGCCCAACAGAATTTTCTTCTCTGAATAGTTTCCAGTATTCGGCACCATATCCTACTGTGCCAGGTTTGAGGCACTTTCACCTTTACATTCAGATCAATATCTCTACAGTCAACTAAAAAGTAAAACTGAAATTTACTGACTGCCTCCATTTGGAGGTTTTGTGTGTGTGTGCGTGTGTGTGTGTGTGTGTGTGTGTGTGTGTGTGTTTTAAAACTTTGCACCTCCTTAATGAAAAGCAGTGAAGCCCAGAACTCATTACCCCAGCTCTCCTGCCCAACACATAGCCTGCACACAACTCTACTTGACTAAATATTAGCTCCTCCAACACATATCTATCGAATGCATGCTATGTACCATGTGAACAAAACAAAGGTCTTTGCCATTGGAAGCTTCTGTTCTGGCCAGGTGAGAAGAGTCATCAAATCCAAGAGGTTTAATATGAAAACATAAACCTTATGTTAACTCCCCCCCACCCCCAATTTTAAACTTCTTTCACTGAAAGAGCTGGTTAATGAAGCTACTGGATGCAGTATAAGTAATTGGTGAAGAATAAACATATAAGATCTCTCTCTTCCTCTTCCCAGGATACTCTTAGTAGTTTTACCAAATGACCAGTCTGCATTTAGTGAGGCTGTACTGTTGTTTTTCTAAACGCCACAGCCAAATCCCCCTTGTGGCAGACTTTGAAGAAATATCACACTCCAAAAACTATGACAGGAAAGAAAATACAATAAGTATTAAATGATCTTGGAGTAAAGAAGACCTTGTTAATTTCTGGTGGCAAAAATTATAAATGAAGAAAATGTATGTAAAACCTGAAAATTCCTTTTCATGAAAAGACATTCTGAACTATCCTCAAAGACAAAAAAAGACAAAACCAGGACAGTATTTACCACATATAAGACAGAGAGTTAACTGAGCTAATTTAGTAAGAGTTCTTACAATTAATAAGATAAAGATTATTATTCTAACAGAAAATAGGCAAAGAACAGAAAGATAAAACCAATAAAAAGGAAGAAATATGATCAGTAAATAACATGTAAGGAAATGTACAACCTTGACAGTTATCAAAGAAATGCAAATTAAAATGATGAGATGGTTTTCCCTACCTATACAATTGAGGATTTGTAAAATGTACTCAGTGAAGGTAAGCATGGGAATATTAGGCTCTCTCATGCACAGTGAAAGAACATGTTTCACCTTTTGATTCAGAAATTATATTTCTAGAACAGTTACTCAAATGAAATGTCAAGGAATGTATAAAAAATTTAGCTAAGACATTCATCACATATTGCTATAATAGTAATTTTTCAAAGGTAATAACCATGGTACAGCCATACAATAAAAATACCAAGAAGGGATGAAGGGATATTTAATGACATAAAAAGATGTTCTAAATACAGGGTGTCCCCCAGAAGATGTATATATACTTTAACAGCTGATTCTATTACATTTTGAAAATGAAATGTATTTTAATAAATACTGCCTTATAATTATTCAAAGTGTGTATACATTTTGGGGGACACCTGTATACTGTGAAATGGCAAGTTACATACCAATATGTACAGTTTTATTATTGTTTCACTTTAAAAAAATACTTTTTAATTAACTTCAGAGAGGAAGGGTGAAGGAGAGATAGAAACATCAATGATGAGAGATGATCATTGATAGGCTGCCTCCTGTATACCCCCTATTGGGGATCAAACCCACAACCCAGGAATGTACTCTGACCAGGAATTGAACCGTGACCTGCTGATTCATAGGTCGAGATTCAACCACTGAGCCACGTGGCCAGTTTATTGTTTCACTTTTTATAAGTACCGCGCGCTAACCGATTGCGCCACTGGAGCTCCATATTGTTTCACTTTTTAAGGTACATGTCTGCCCACAGAATAAAGATTGCAGATACACATCAAAATATTAAGAGCATTATCTTTTTTTGCTTGTATTTGTAAATTTTCTTTAGCAATGTACATTTTTTCATGCTAAAAAACTATATCTTCTATATATATAAAAGGCTAATATGCTTGACCAGGAGACCAGGCATTCTGTCTCTCGCTATGACATGCGCTGACCACCAGGGAGTGGTGTGGAACAAAGGAAGGCCCCAGCCGGCAGCTGGAAGGCCCTGATTGGCCTTGATCACCAGCCAGGCCTAGGGACCCTACCTGTGCACGAATTTCGTGTACCAGGCCTCTAGTTTTAAAATAAAAGACAAATTAGCTTTAAGATGTGAGCTTCACTGTATTTTTTTTAATCCTCACCTGAGGATATGTTTTTTATTCATTTTTTAGAGAGAGGATGAGAGAGAAAGAGAAAGAGAGAAAGGAAGAAACAGATGTGAGAGAGAAACTTGGATCATTTGCCTCCCGTATGCTCCCCTACCAGGGGTCAAACCTTTAACCCAGGTATGTGCCCTGCCTGGGAATTGAGCCCACAACCTTCTGGTGAATGGGATGATGCTCCAACTCACTAAGCCACCCGGCCAGGGCAAGCTTTACTGTATTTTTAAAATAAATGTGATACAAAGACTGGCAGGATATTGCAGGGACTTTCTCAGAGGGTGGGGACATGCATTTGTTTCTTTTTTTAAAGAATATTTTTCTGTGTTTTCAACTTTCCTATAATAACTATTGTGTATATCATTAACAATCAGGAAAAAGGCATTTTAGCTGTTTTACATTTGAGGCAAACACAACTGGATATTTAGTGAAGATATTTAATGGGCAGATAGAGAAAAGAGACAGAGCCTTTGGTTAAAACAGAGATTTGGACTCAGGAGTTCTTCTATTTGACATATTACCAGAAAGGAACATGTTAATGTATTAATGATTTGGGGGCAGTAGTAAGTAGAGAAATGCTGTAGAAAAAGGTACTGTCCTTTATTCATTGGCTCAAAAAATTTTAAGTGGACATTATATCCTTTTACTCAGTATGTGGCATTTCTTCTTTCAGCTCTTTAAAGACATTGTTGATGTGTACAGGTTTAAACCAGTGGTTCTCAAACTATGATTTGGGAACTCCTGGGGGGATCTATTCACAGGCCACCTGCAAGGTCAAAACTATTTTTCTAATAATACCAAGACATTATTTTCCTTTTTCACTCTCCTCAAGGATATGACACAATTTTTCAAGAGGCTACATTACATGCAATGACATTATTTCCATGAAGGCTGTTGGGATGTGTGCTTGTGTTCCAAAGTTCCTCAGTTTTTCTTTTTAAAATGATAAGCATTGATAGAAATAACTGCTATAAACAGAAGCTCTTTAGGGTCTGCAATAATTTGTAAGTCTGTCTTGAGACAGGAGCCTGAGAACCACTGGCTACTAGTAGAGTGTGCCTGTATTTGGCGTATACAGTATTTGGCAGCCCTCAGTCTAAGAAGCTGGGCCCTGGGCCCTAAAGCAGTGAGTGCCCCGCATTGTAGCACATCTGTTCTCACCTTCTACGTCTTTAAGGAAAAACTGGCCTTAGTCCTTATTTTTTAAAACTTTCATATAGATTTTGTGAGGATAAGTGGAACATGTTTGGCATAAGGCCAGTGTAACTCCTATATTACATGTAAATCAAATCCTGCTGAATGTAGGGTGGATGGAAATGGCAAAGTTAGACCTCCAGTCTCTTCCATAGGTATCACACTGGGAAATCCTGTGTATTTTTTAAGAAGAAAACAAGACTGTCATTCTCTCTCAGAGGTATGGGAGTGCCGATTTAAAATAAAACTAACCATGTAGTCCAGTAGATGGGTCAATTTGGTGTGAAGTACGGAGAAAAAGACAAATTTAAAAGAACAGAATATGAGAATGCTCATTTGTCTTTAAAATGTGTGCATGTATATAATTTGTATGGTATTTGTGTGGGTAAATAAACAGAAAACATATGCGTACTATTTGAGAATTACTTCCTAAGTTATGTAGAATTATCTCTTTATATGGTTATTTCTACAAGGGAAGCACCATCAGTGCCTCTATTTCAGCCTTAGTCTTCTCCCCCTTTCTGCTCAACCAGAAACAAAATTTAGTTGGTCCCATGTGTACACACTGACCCTTGAACCTCAGAGCAGCTCATGATGGAGCAATGGTTGGTGCCTACTTCTCTGAGAAGCAGTCTTCATGGTCCAGGGTGTAAGTTGAAAATCTGAGTCTTTTTGTAGAGAGAATTTGAGCATCAGATGAATCATTGTGATAGAGCACCTGGAAGTCAGCTCTGAGACCCTGTGCACCCACTGCAGTATTCACACAGACATGGCGGTGCCTTGGTTTGAGGCGAAAGGGTCAGTGGCCTAACAGGTTCTGATCGCGTCAAAAAAGATGAAGGAGAGTCTGCACGGGGCAAAGGTAAATTAAGGCTTCCGTGTAGAAAAGCTGGGCTTTCGGTTTAAGACCATAATGACCCCAGAGCCGCAGAAGGGATATGTTTTGACATGACTATAATATAACTTCACATCTGAGTGACCTCGCTGTGAATCATGATAAGCTCTGTGAAATGTGGCCACAGCTCCTGACCATAAAACAGGTTTCACTTGGAGGAAAGAGGACGTGCGGTCCCATTCTGTTCTTTTTAGTGGCACTTCACACCTGTTGTGATTGTTGGTTTAGAAATCTTGTCCATCCTTCTTTCTTGAGGATTTAAAGAGGAGTGCCTAGGATTTTCTTGACTAAAACAAGTTTTGCATTTTTTAAAATGGACAAACGTCTCGCGCCAGCCTTCATGTGGAGCCTTAATTGAATGTTGACCGAGCGGGTGGCTTCTCATTCTGTATGGCCGTATTGAACTAAGCCCACAGAGCCCCACGGCACAATTAGACGAGCCCTTGGACACGTGATGTGTGCTTCGACCTCTTTGATGCGAGTTCTGGTGGAGACCCTGTAACAAAGGGGCCAGTGGATTCTGCCCTTTGTGCATCACACAGAGGAATGCTTCTGTCTTCCAAGTCCTCAACTCTGCCCTTTTTCTCTCAATTAGTAGTCTTTAGTGGATATAACGTTACATCCTTTTTTTGTGAATTGGTGATTGGAAACATGACTACTTACTCAGTTAATCTGTGGCTTGTCCATGTTTAGAATATTAACAATCAGCTTGATTGGCCTGATTTTGTGAACATAGCATCTTGAACAGTGGAATTGCTGTGTAGGAAGGGACATACGTAACGGAGAGATTGCCTCCAACCCAGCTTTTTAATTTGCGTTCCTAATACTTTCAGTTGCTTCCCCCCTCCCTTTTGTGATCCAAAAGCCTTATAACGTAGCTGTTTTGTGGTATTCTTTTCAGCTACCTGTATCTTTTGTCTCTGTAAAATAAGCCCAACATTATTGTTTTCTACAAGAGGTTTTCAGAGAACATTGTACTTTTGGAAATATATGTATCATTGGCTTCATTTTTTTAAAAAAATCTCATGTGAGAAAATAATTGTACTAGATAGAGAAGGAGAGGTGCCTGAGTAGAATATTGAAACTACATACTTTTCAGAAATTCCTCAGTTAATGTTCAGAAGACATATTTCTAGTCTTTTATGAATGACAATGTTTAGGTGTAAATGAAAACATTTAGATTTGATTAATCACAGCTTATGTTCTGTTTTTTTTGTGTGTTTTTTATGAGATGAAATAAAAAGTCTTACCACCTTCAGACTTTAATAAAGTGGCATTATCTTGAGAGGCTAGTCTCAGTTAGATATAAATATAAGCAATTAATGAAGCTAACCAACACTACCCAGAAAGGTAAAGCATCATCATATGTCCCAGTGAGCAAAGAGCACCTGTTAATTAGAACAGTAGGCAAACTGCAATGAGTTATGAAAAAAAAAGGTTAGGTTTAAATTAGCAATATCTGCGTCTCTTGTTATGTTTTAACTCCAATCCATAAACAATTTGTTGTGACAGCTCTAGGCTGGGATTATGGCATTTCAGATGAGGTCTGATTATAGCTAAAAATAGACCTGTGTATTGAAGATCAGAAGAGGAATACTAAACAATTGAAATTTTGTGAAAGACTGATGCGGTTTCATTGTAATAATTTCCCCAAAAGGCACATTAGTAATGCTGCTAAATACAGACTTTAATAGACTTTAATAATGTGTACTCTAGAGGCCTGATACACAAAGGAATAATGTATAAAACATTCATTATGGAAAATTGCTACCTTTTTTATTTAATAAGAAATCTGTTAAAACAAAACCAATCCTCTGCCTATGGCATTATGTTCATGGGTTTTAGCAGGATGAAGAATAATTGCCACCTTCTTTTATGTTTTCTCACCTATTCTGATCAAGTTGCAATCATATTTACTTACTTGTTCCATGAATGAAAATGGGGTTTAAAAAAAACAAAACTTGCATTGGATGGAACCTTATTCAGGTTTTGCTCAGCCGCTCATTACCTGTGTCATCATGAGAGAGCACCTTAACATCAAGCCCCATGTCTTCATTTGCAGTGGAGGGATTGTTCAGCTTAGCTCACGAGATTGTTGTAGACGTTAAATGTTGACACGGTGGAGCTTCACACAATAGGCCCTCAATAAATGCTTCCTGTTATGATCCGTTTCTACATCTGTTTCTCTTTATATTGCTGTTTCTCTGGATGACATCGTGGATCAGTTGTGGGGGTGGAGAGTAGCAAAAAGCAATTAAAAAGAAGCCTTGGCAAGCAGCGCCATCGCCAAGCCTTGCATTGGATTTCAATTTGATTGTAATGTGCTGCTGCTGAGAGCCATGCTGTTGAGAAAAGAGAGAAGGGTAAGAAGCAGATGCTCTTGGAAGAACAGTGGGGCATTTATCTCTTTTAATGAGATAACATCATTAGAGTGACAAAGTGCAGCGAATCGATACTCGCAATGGACTGGTGCTATCTTCCCAAAATGCGCCGATTGTCACACTTCCCAGCCTCAGAAACTGCTGAATCACGGATTCTGTCTTATCTGTTACTGGAGCCACTGACTTTGATCTCACAGGCTAGATCCACACCGTAGGGATCTCCACAGGAGGAGGAAACAGACTAATTGGATAAATGAGAATGGTCCATGATGATTTATAAGTTGCCTTGTAATCAAGGAGCCTCAGAGAAGGAGGTTGGGTTTCTTTTTCCCCCTTGATGTCTTTAAATGGTTGTGCATCCTAACGCCAGCCCCTCCACCCACTTTCCTGCTCTCCTGCTCTCTGTCTGCTTCTTGGTGTAATGTCAGAAACTCTAATCATGTCAGACTGTGACACTGACAGCCCTGACATTCACAACAAAGAGACACAGAGGAGAGAGAGGAAGAGAGCCTGCAGAGGGGGTAGGTGAGGAAAAGCAGCCAGGGAAGGGTTTTTTCTTGAACATAAAATCCATAGCTGCAAAATCGCCAACGTCCTGGATATATCACACCCGAGGAAAATTAAGGAAAATTAAGGAAAGGGGCAAGGTGAATTCTGATGAAAATGGAATTGGGCCGGGAAGATTTTGTGCTACTATTTTCCCCTGTATTTTTTGTGTAGCTTATATTATAGTTATTGTGGCTGTTATTTCTCACCAAGAAAATAAAGGCACTAAAAAAATTCCCCCTTCCATTACCCTAGTTTTTCTCTTTGAAAGAAAGCAAAGTTAAGCACCCATCTTAACAGGAAGGGCTGCTTTCTAAGGTTTTCCACTGTATTACGAGATTCCCATAGTTTAATCTGAACAGTGTCCGGTTCAGGAAAGAAGTCATTGCTGAGGGATGTTTGCTATCTGTGACGAAGCTGATGAAGCTGACGAGGGGACTGAATGTTCAGTGTCATCCTCTGGCCGCTTACCCTTGGCCTCCCAGCACCTGCTGCTGCAGGAAGTGCTGATGTTACCTGGCCCCTGGAGTGGGCTGACTGTGGCCAGCTCCTCCAAACACCTCTGAGGTTTCTCTCTCCCTCACACTTTCTCCACGTGGTGAGAGGTCTCCAGTCTCCATCCTGGATCAGCCATGGCCTGGAAACCTGCTGCCACATCTCACATGTGTTGCATCCAGATGCTGTGATCTAAATTGGGCTCCGAGCTCAGCCCGAATCATCCTAGCTTTTCTATACACAGGGGAACCCAGCTGCCAGCTCAGCTTGTTGAGGTATTGTGAATTGCAACTCTTACGTCTTCACTGGGTTATCTTTCCTTTTACTTTTTCATCATGCAAGGGAAAAGAAAACAATCAAAAAATGGAAAGTGATGTATCCATTCTGTATTAGTTACCCTATCATGAAGGAAGTACTTTTTTGGTCTAGATTTGAGGGCAGAAGGTGTCACATAGTGACTTCTCTTCAGATTGATTAAAATAATATCAACTGAGAACTTAAGAAAAGCCTAGGACCTCATATTATGGTATTCTTGTCCTTAGAACCCAAGTGTAACTTTACATATGTGGGCCACTTGGGAGAAATGCTCTTCTGAATTTGAAAAATAAAAAAAGTAAATGATACCATGATTTGAACTATGTATAGCAACCTTGACATTATGGCTGATTCAAAATTCTTGAGGAAATTCTACTTCTATTGGTAGAGGAGAGTAAATTTGTATCCTGGGGAGAATTTAGGGTAATTACCCTAAAATATCTTCCTGTAAACTCGAATTTTCCTTGAAGTTCCTTTTTATCCTAAAAGTTTACAAGTTTACCCAGATAATACATTGTATTGTGACCATGGTCCTTTTTTTTTGGTGTAAAATAATTTTAACAATTATTTGCCAGGTAAATTAATTAAATCTCATATTAGGTAATTTAGCTGTTAGAACAAATGAAAGTTTGCTTTATTACTCAAATGTCAGTCCAGTGTAGGTCTTTCTGGTCAGCGAAGGGCTTTCCTGAACTCAGGATCCTCCGTCTTCTGCCTTACCACCTATATTAGGTATCTAGGCTGCTGTAATGAAGGACCACACCTGGGGGCCTTACCTAACAAAGGTTTTGTTCACAGTTCCAGAGGCTAGAAGTCTAAGACCAAAGTTGGCCAGGGTTGATCCTTCTGTGTGGGCTGTGAGATAGGCTCTATTCCAGGCCTCTCTGCTTGGCTGATAGATGGTGGTCTCCCTGTCTCTTCACGTGGTCTTCCCTCTGTTCTTGTCCAAATTTCCCCTCTTTATAAGGACAAAAATGATGTTGGATTAGGGCCCACCCTATTCCTATATGACATAATCTTAATTAATTACATTGGTAATGGTCCTGTTTCTAAATAAGGACACTTTCTGAGGTCCTGAGGGTTAGGACCTCAACATAGGAATTTGGTGGGTGGGTGGGAGGTGTGGGGGTAGGGGGGCACCCAATGCAACCCAGAATGCCTCTGAGGCCTCTGATTGTCTGCATCCAGCTGGTGGGAAGGAAAGAGAGCATGAAGAAGGAACACTCACTTCTTAATCTCATAGCCCTGAGTGACGCAACACACTTTCTCTCCATATTTCATTGGTGAGAACGAGTCACATGGTTCCCCCTGTGTGCAAGGGGCGTGCAAGTCTCTGGTTGAGTAGTGACTGTGCTAAGTGGCTCCAGACACATGCATGTGCACGTGAGCTACTCCATCTTTCTAGGAAAAGTCACCAGTGTTCCTGAGCATGCCCATCACAGAGCACTGAAATAGGTTTTAAGCGTATCCAAGTTTGAAAATCCCATTCTGGCATGGCGAGGAATGGTTTTCAATTAACACTCCAAGGATTTATATGTAAATGAGTGCTAAGGCTTACTGTTTTGTTTTCTGAAGAATCCAATATATTCTCAGGAGAATTTTATTTACACTATTAATGGGCACTTTTTCTCCTTATGAAACTAGTGAAATCCAAATTAAAGAAGTTTTACCCTCCACCAAAAATCTAGCTTGTGGTTAGTATGATTTCCTACAGTACATTTTTTCTTTGTAACATATTCTGTTATTACTGAAAAATGATATACATCTGGGAGGTGGGATTATGAATGCAGAGGACAATTACATAACCTGCTGTGTTTATCACTAGTGGCTAGACTTTAGAATCCTATATAATAAAAGGTTAATATCCAAATCAACCGAACAGCGGAACAACCGGTCACTATGATGCGCACTGACCACCAGGGGGCAGATGCTCAACCCTGGTGGTCAGTGCGCTCCCACAGGGGGAGTGCTGCTCAGCCAGAAGCTGGGCTCACGGCTGGCGAGTGGCAGTGGCAGTGGCGAGAGCCTCTCCTGCCTTCGTGGCAGCGTTAAGGATGTCCGACGGCAGGGAGCAGGCCTAAGCCATCAGTCGGACATCCCCCGAGAGCTCCCCTGAGAGGGCACAGGCCAGGCTGAGAGATTCTCCCCCGCCTCCAGAGCATGAATTTCATGCACCAGGCCTCTAGTTTCATTATAAAAGTCTTGTCTCTCCTATCAGGTTAGTCATTATTTCGAAAGTTGAACGTGGGTTTTATAAGTGACTGAATAATTGCTTTGTATGTTCCTTTTCAATTACAGTAAGAAGTCATGAATTCTCTACATTTAGAACTACTAAAAATTATTTAGACTTGCTTGCTGAATAGGTTTATTCTAAAAAAGGACTCGGGAAAAAATTTCCACTGTAAATTTTTGGCTTCAAGTAATTTATAAGAAATTTCTCATGAAAGAGGTAGTGATAGCAATTTGAAAAGGATAAGTAGGTGCATTCTGAAAACTGGGTAGGTAGTGTGAAAACACATTAATACTGAACCATAATATTTAATTTAAGACTTTAGTCATGAAGTTCCATGTCAAAAAATCATTCTCTTGCAGTTTTATTGCTCTACTAGAGGCCCAGTGCACAGATTCGTGCACCGGTGGGGTCCCTCAGCCTGGTCTGTGGGGATCAAGCCAAAACCGGCTCTCTGACATCCCTTGAGGGGTCCCGGATTAAGAGAGGGCAGTTCTTGGGTGACGCACCCCGGAATCGGGCTCCCTCCTCTCTGGTTCCAGGTGCATCACCCGAGAACCCCAGCTGCCAAGTCATCAGATCTCTGCAACTCCTGCGTTGAGTGTCTGCCCCCAGGTGGTCATTGTGCGTCATAGCTACCGGCTGGTCGCTTAGGCTTTTATCGTGTTTTCTTTGATTACAAAATCCGCATTATTAACCGGTACACCTGGTAGAATACTTTAAAACACTGATATTAGCTAATGACTTAAAACCCAAGAATAGTACTATAGATTTCCTTTTGGTCAAAGAAACCTGGCAGTAGTATTTTAGTAAAGATAGTCATTTGAACAGTGGCCTTTTAATTTTTACTGGTTGTAGTTTTTAATATGTCAAAATAAACAAAACAAGTATTTGAGTCATTTTAAGAATGAATTAAATCCTCATTCATTTAGATGTTATGAGTTCAGATTTTGGAGAAGGGTCTAAGAGGAAATTTATCCTTTGTAGAAATTTGATAAATAATCATTACAGGCACACCTCATTTTATGGCACTTCACTTTATTGTGCTTCCCAGATACTACATTTTTACAGGTTGAACGTTTGTGGCAACCCTGCGTCAAACATATCTGTCAGCGTTATTTTTCCAACAGGCTAAGATGATGATGAGCATTTTTTAGCAATAAAGTATTTTTAAATTAAGGTATGTACATTGCTTATTAAACATAATGCTATTGCACACTTAATCGACTACAGTATAGTGTAATCATAACTTTTATGTGCATTGGGAAACCAAAAAATGCATGTGACTCGCCTTATTATGATAGCATATTTGCTTTACTGCGGTGGTCTGCAACCGAACCCACAGTGTCTTTGAGGTATGCCTGTATTTTAGCTTTTGCCATTTCATTGAGTGCCTTATGCTTGCCAGATATTGCATGAGTTCCTTTTACAATAGATCTTATTATTGCTAATTCTCACAGCCAACTTGCAAAGTAGGTGCTACTATTCCCACTTTACAGATGGGGGAACTCAAGAGATGCTTAAGTAATGAGCCCATTATCACATGTTTGGATATAGGAAATCCAGTATTGGAATTCAGAATTTATTGATTCCCAAACCCATGTACATGTTCATTCTTCCGCATTGCCTCATATGAGAATATTTACTCCATTAAATTTGAAATATATAAAATGAATTTGATAAGCCAAAAGTAAATGCAACATCCTGGGTGAATGTTTTAGTTGTTGAAAGAAGAAACTATTTGCAAATGAACAAATTAGTGTGGTAGTTGGAAATGAGTTCCATCTAATCATTAAAGCAGGTCTCGAAAACTTGCTAACACCCTCGTGGACTACCACTTCCTAAATAAATGAGCCATCTGTGATTCAGAATACTTCCCAAACACCATTATGTGACTAACTTAGCATTCTTTAGAATTCAAGTGAGGTTCCTGAAAACTGGTTTCTAATTCATAGTCTCTCATACTTGCCCTCATTCTGAATGTGCCCAAATTATGCAGGTTTTATTGATTTGATGAGGCAAACAGAAAGAAAAAAAAAAATGCAGCCCTCAACCATGGGTGGGCCTGGCCTGAGGGCAAGATGAAGAAAACCTGCCTGTTTTCTAGTGAAAGCACAGCTAGAACCCTAGGATAGCAGGAAGGTATATTCCTCTCAACACATGTCACCTTCTCCCATCTCTTAGCAACACAATAATAAGCCCGACTTCTGCTGAAAAGGGTGGTTTTGGGTTTTGAGAGGTGTCTGCATTCATTTTCAGTTTCACCCCCTTTACTGTGTTCCTGATTGTGCTGTGTGACTGGGGCCAAGTCGCATCACCTGTGTGAAACATGGTGTCTCCGTGTGTGATGAGCAGTGGGAATACTTTGGGAGTTGTTAGCCTAGTGAAGTGGTCGGCAAACCGCGGCTTGCGAGCCACATGCGGCTCTTTGGGCCCTTGAGTGTGGCTCTTCCACAAAATACCACGTGCGGGCGCGCACGTACAGTGCAATTGAAACGTCGTGGCCCATGCGCAGAAGTTGGTTTTCGGCCTGGGCGAGTCTAATTTGAAGAAGTGGCGTTAGAAGAAGTGGGGGGTGTCGGTCGGTTGGTCGGCGACTGGAGACTGGCGCAGGCGGGCCGCGGGATACGCAGCGCGGGGGAGGCGCCAAATATCAACAGTACTTAAACTATATAGGTAGGTTAATAACAATGTACCTACCTATATAGTTTAAGTTTAAAAAATTTGGCTCTCAAAAGAAATTTCAATCGTTGTACTGTTGATATTTGGCTCTGTTGACTAACGAGTTTGCCGACCACTGGCCTGGTGCCTTAGCTTGGGTTGCCTCCAAGGAGTGGCTGTAAGATGGTTGGAAATGAGTGCAGGATGTGGTGTGCATATGCATTTTTCTGGAGAGAATGGTTGATAGTTTATATCAGATTTTCCAGGGCTTCAGCACACAAGAAAAATCAATAGGCCAGATTATTTCTGGAGTCTGTAGAGACGCTAGCATTCTAGTTCTTAATAAATTGTATTATTTATTAGGCTATCATGGGCAGGATAGGTAAGAAAATGCATGCATTCTATCTCCTTTCTGCAGTATGACATGTCAGGGAAACTTGCAGTGTTTTTATTGCAGACAACTGCTTCTCTGTTCTCTGAGTGTTCTGTGTATGGCATGTGTTCAGTAAATGTTTGTGGATGATGACAAAATTCTTTTTATTAGCAGATAAACATAAAGAGTCAACCAGTTAAAAGTTGGTGATGAATGAACATGTTTTCAGGCCTGGACATTTCTTGTAATTATCTGCAGTGGTAGTTTAAATAATCATTTAAAATAGCACTTTCTTATCCAAAACACTAATTAGAATATATGCACCCCTATGTTCATTGCAGTATTATTTACAACAGCCAAAGTATGGAAGCAACCCAAGTGCCCATCAATAAACAAGTGGATAAAAAAGGTGTGGTACATATATACAATGAATTATTACTCAGCCATAAAAACATAAAGAAATTTTACCATTTGTGATAGCATGGATGGACCGAGAGGGTATTATGCTAAGTCAAATAAGTCAGACTTGCCCTAACCGGTTTGGCTCAGTGGATAGAGCGTCGGCCTGCAGACTCAAGGGTCCCAGGTTCGATTCCGGTCAAGGGCATGTACCTTGGTTGCGGGCACATCCCCAGTAGGGAGTGTGCAAGAGGCAGCCAAATCGATGTTTCTCTCTCATCGATGTTTCTAACTCTCTATGCCTATCCCTCTCCCTTCCTCTCTGTAAAAAATCAATAAAACATATATTTAAAAAAATAATACGTCAGACAAAGGCAAATACTGTATGATTTCACTTATATGTGGAATCTAAAGAACAAAGTAAATGGGTAAATAAAATAGAAACAGACTCATAGATACAGAGACTCGATGGTGATTACCATAGTGGTTTGGGGTTGGGGACTGGGTGAAAAAGGTGAAGGGATTAAGAAGTACAGATTGGGATCACAAAATAGTCATAGGGATGTAAAGTACAGCATAGTGAAGATGGTTATTTGTAATAATAGTCAATAATATTGTAATAACTATGTACAGTGCCAAGTAGGTACTTGAAATATCACAGGGACCACTTTGTAAAGTATACGATTATCTAACCACTATACTGTATACCTAAAACTAACACAAAATAATATTGAATGTAAACTATAATCAAAAAATAAAATTGGTTTAAAAGAAAGAAAAATAAATAAATAAAATAGTACTTTCTTATTTGGAGTCTCATACACTTGGAATGTTAATACCTACAGGGTGTTCAGAGTTAATAGATGATTCCCACAGCCAGGAAGCAGAGGCTCAGAGGCTCAGAGGCTCAGAGGTGAGGGGATGGACAGAGTTGCTTCTGCTTCAGTTCTTGTGCTTTTGTGCCTGCAGCGTGGTTAGCATGGTGTCCTGCCAGAGAGCCTTCTCACGTGTGTCATGGCTCAGCAGATTAACCGCCTGAAGCAAAGGTCCAATTGCTCAGCAAATTAACTGATGGGAGAATAAGAAAAGCATCTAGCACCTCCCACTTTTGGTAGGGAATAAAAAAAAATTAAGTAGCATCCCCTATCCAGCTATTCAGTTTGAATCCAATGGAAGGCCACTCTTGAATGTGACTCATGCATTCACTGTATTAAAACAATGTGCTGCTTTCCAGAAAATCTCAATTGCATTAAAACAAAACCACCATTTCTTGGATGCTTAGATATACCTGTCAAAGAGTCAATAATGTTTGCCTACATTATTACTTCTCTCCAACAATTGTATTACTCTTTTTCTGTTGGTGGATTTAAAAAACGCTTTTGACTCCTTAATATAAATGTGTGTGTGTGTGGTGTGTTGCAACCATTTACCCTCTCAACCTTGTTTAAAGTTTAAGCATCTTGGCTCTGTTCTTTTTGGACACTTTGTAAAAAGAGGGTAATCAGCCCAGCCAGTGTGGCTTAGTTGGTTGAGTGTGGTCCCATGCACTAGGAGGTCACAGTTCGATTCCCAGTCAGGGCACATGCCCTGGTTGCAGGCTTGATCCCCAGTAGGGAGCATGCAGGAGGCAGCTGATCAATGTTTCTTTCTCATTGATATTTCTATCTTTCTCTCCCTTCCTCTCTCTGAAATCAATATGTATGTATACATATATATGATTTTATTTATTTGTTAGTGCTAAAAACATACTCAGAGAACTTCCTTTTGTTGTATTATTGTTTTTATCTTAGGATTACCAGTCCTTATTATACATATTTAAGATGAAACTCATGAGTATAAGTTACTTTTTAGAGTTGTCTGAGCTAGATTAGTAGTATGAAGTAACTATATCAAAATTTTCAGAAGGAACAGAAGAAATAGTATAAAATATTATTAGCTCTGTTCTTTGACTTCGTTTTTACTGGGATAGGTTTACAAATTACCAGTGTGTCTTTTAGTCATGAATGCATTTACAGTATGGCGCACTTGGTTTTATACCATGTATATTTGTATGTTTAGTAGATATAAATAAATTAGTGGCCAAGTACCAAATAATGAACACCCTCAAAATTTGAATTTCAAGGAACAGTGGCAGAAAAATATCTTCACTTGAAACTGAAACTCTCAGACATCAACATAAAAATGGCCGAGATTAGCTGTGTGGAAAATTCCCAGAATGTAATCCACAGACACATCTATTTTTTGGTATCCCATCAACAAAAGTCAAAATAAATGTTAACTAAACTTAACATTTTTGAAATTACGACATGTTAATGTCAGAAGCAAGCAGCTGGCTGCTGGTCTGTGTGGCAGCCACCGAAAGGAGTTGGGGAGCCTGAGAATGGTAGAGAGGTCCCTGGCCCTGCAGGCCAGTTGGCAGCTGTTATGTTGCCCATACATTCTAAGTCCATAGGTTTGATCACACCCACCTAGGATGTGATGGTCCCCTGCCAGCACTTCTGAATTTAACGTTTTCCCACCAGTGAGATCTCTGGCCTCAGCACTGGGGATTGGGCTCTCCCCGAGTCTCTGCTGCTCCTTCCACCACGTGACCTCAGCTGAATCCTCAGCTCTAACATGTATGCAAAAGTTATTTCAAAGGTTTATTGTGAGAGTTCGATGAAATCACTGATGTGGAAGTACATAGGACAGATCCTACCTATGGTAGGCTTTCCGTAAGCGTTTTAATTAAAAAATAACAATAATCAGGCCCCAGTCTTATGCTCTTTTGGGAAGTAATATTTGTTAGAAATTATATTTGATAGAGCCTTCTCTATGTGAAGAGATGCAAACGATTCCTCTTTCCTGCCAAGCTGAGTCCTCTGTGGGCCTGGCCTCCTGGTGACCCGTGAGTTGGCAGAAGTAAACCCCTCAGAAGAAACTAGTGGGAGAACTCAGCTGGCCTCCTGCACTTTATTCCTACAAAATGTGGGTTATTCTCCATCAGTTTTGCAGATTGACTTGAAAAGTGTGTATGTGTGTGTGTGTGTGTGTGTGTGTGTGTGTTTAAACAGGACTGAAAAACTAAATATATGCCTGTACTGCAGCAAATGAGAGAAATATGAACCCCACTCAATATATTTTTCAGATGTTGTTAACTGGGTTTATTTTTGCTTTGACAGATACTTCCGTTTAGGGGGTGCTTTCCACACACAGATTCTATTGTGCAATAGAAAATTTGGTACATTTTGCCTCTAGGTTTCCTCCAGATATCTCAGGTGACCACACCCAAGCCTCAGTATTGCCATGTTCTCAGTAAGAGACCTGAGTTATTACTTTAGTCAGTGATCTTTCCCTCAGGAGGTTTTCGTTGGCAGAACTTGTAATCTTTTTTATAGGACATCTTACTTAATATAGAGAAGACCAACTATGTGTATGTGACAGACTCAAATTAAAAGTGGCATAATTGTGTTTATCCACTGCTTTTGATTTCACACTTCATTAGCTCCTTGAAGTCAGTATGTGGTTAAGTTAATGGTTATGAGTTTGCACGCTGTGTTCAAATCCAAGTTCTGCCACAGAGAGACTATGGCACCTTGGGCTAGCTCCCTAACCTCTTCCTCAACCTGTCATCTCTAAAACGCTGATAAGAAACACCTTCCAGGGCTCCTTTGAGGATTCTGTTAGATCGTGGCCATTTACTCTTAGCACAGCATCTGGTGAACACCTGGTAAATGTTAGCCATTGTGATGGATGAGGAAGGGATGATGACAGAGCTCTCAAGAGTGACTTCTCTGTTTTAGTTTAATATAAGCGCCTGGGATTTCACATTTACCTGCCTATTTCATGATAACCTTGGAAAGAACTAACTCATTTGGGCCCAATTTTATACATGGCACAGGGTCAGGCAAAAGTAGGTTTACAGTTGTTTGTATGGAAAATAATACCATAATTAATAAATAATAACATAAGAATAAACTGTGTTTCATGTAGTCACAACTGTAGACCTACTTTTGCCCCCACACTGTATTTTAAATTTCTAGTAAGAATATCAGCTCCAAATACGGACAATTCATTGTGTCTTCGTGCAGTTACTGCACTAAAAGCAGTGGCTTTAAAGCCACTGCGTATAGATAGCGAGGTACATTTGGCGAATGTTACAGTAATGCTGCTTATATTTGGGGAATCATAGGGAAGTGCTTTGGGGGATCTAGAAGACACTGAATGGAAGCTGCTTCGTTGGTTACAGCTTCAGTGTTATCCGCCGACTGGTTTGACTTAGGGCTTGGTTTTGTTTCATAAGTGGAACAATTCTTTGGTGTCTCTACTTTATATTAATTCCAGGAGCTGAGTCAGTGGTGAGTCCAGCAGTTGAATTAATATGGAATTCAAGCTCTAAGATAATCCTTAGGATTACATCAGTTATGTAACACTGAAGCGGGCTAGAGCAGAGACAATTGCAGTTCTGTTTCTCTCTCCACTGTAATATGGTAGAGGGCCAGTCTTCTCTGAGAATGTACATTCTGCATAAAAGTAGTTGTTTTTATCCTCGCACGAGGATATGTTTTACTGATTTTTTTTAGAGAGAGAGGAAGTGGCAGTGGGGAGGGAGAGAAAGAGAAACATCTATGTATGAGAGAAACTTCAATTGGCTGCCTCTCCCATGTGCGCTCCAACTGGGAGTCGAACACTCTCTTTTCGGTGCACGGGATAACACTCCAATCAACTGAGCCACACCGGCTAGAGCAAAAAGTAATTTTTAAAAGAGTTTTTGAGTCCTGGCCGGCTTGGCTCAGTGGATAGAGCATCAGCCTGCAGACTGAAGGGTCCCAGGTTCCATTCCGGCCAAGGGCACATTCCTGGGTTGCGGGCTCGATCCCCAGTGGGGGGCGTGCAGGAGGCAGCCGATCAATGATTCTCTCTCATCATTGATGTTTCTCTCTCTCTCTCCTTCTCCCTTTCTCTCTGAAATCAATAAAGAAATATATTTTTATTTTTATTTTTATTTTTTTTTTTTAAATATTTTTTTTATTGATTTTTTACAGAGAGGAAGGGGGAGAGATAGAGAGTTAGAAACATCGATGAGAGAGAAACATCGATTCAGCTGCCTCCTGCACATCTCCTACTGGGGATGTGCCCGCAACCCAAGTACATGCCCTTGACCGGAATCGAACCTGGGACCCTTCAGTCCGCAGGCCGACGCTCTATCCACTGAGCCAAACCGGTTTTGGCAAAAGAAATATATTTTTAAAGAAAGAGTTTTTGAAAAGGAAAAAGGATCTATGCGCTTACTCTACGTTCCTATCCAGGCATCAGTAACACTAAGGAATTTTCCAAGCCAGCTACCAGAGTGAACAAGAACCAGGTGCATTTGCATAATCATCATAAAAATTATGTTCTATCTGCATTTTTAATTAAGCCAAACATCACACAGAATTAGACACAGCCTTTGCTCTCTGGGAGCTTAAATGTAAAACAGAAGATACTCATGTGTGTAGACATGAAGACAAATTCTTGTCTACATTTTATAAGCTTTATGGATGGTTCTATTTTGTGCCCTTGCAGTCTTCCTCAACCCAGGTAACCATCCATGGGTTATTCATGTCAGTTTATCCCTGGACTAATTTTTTTAAATTAAATAATATGGTGGAGGTTTTTTTTTTTCCTATGGGTTCACTTTGGAAAAATTGGAAAGTACAAATAAAAAACAAAAACCACATATAATTCCATTACCCAGAGAAAACCCAGTGTATATTTCAGTGACATTTTCACTGTATCTTTTTAAATGTGTCTGTATATTTTATAATTTTTATTGTGCCATTTTCACTTAACATGTCTTTGCATGCTTTCATATTATATGTTTTTTAAAACATAATTTTAGTGGTGTTATATGTTTTAGGATGATTTGAAAGTTGAGAATCCAGCTTCTTGTCCCCTGAAACAGACATTTCATGTAAAAATAGTCAAAGGCTCTTTCTAACTGTTCACCCGCCCGTCCAGACCTGCTTCCGAAACAGCTATTGTTCACCTAAAGTGGAAACTCACCCAGCTCTGCATATTTCCTCAGGCAGGGCCACTGTTCCGTGTCCATCTTTCCTCATTGACTTATCAGGCTCCATGCACACATGCACATTTGTTTATAGCAGTCTTCCTGATACGCAGCCTCCGCGTGGGGTTTGGAAAACTGCCCAGCCACATACCATTCATACCGGCTGACTTCAGCTTCTGGTAGCTAATTGGATACTCTGAACTCCTTCCATCTCTGAAGAGCTCAGCCTGTAGTACCACTGATCACCAAGCTAGCACACTCACTAATTCTCTGGGTGTTTATATTCATGCACGCAAATGAAAAGAGATGTGTTGGCCCACACATTGTGAAAGGACTGGGTTTCCTTGTAAAAATCACCATCCCCTTAGCCAAACCGTAAACAGTTACTTGAGCTCATACTTGTTCAAGCCTAAGCTGATGTTTCTCGAAGCACCCTGGAAGCAGGGTGGAATCTGAAGGGTTTTCCAAGGGAAGCGGAGACCAGTTTCTGCCTCTGGACAATAGAAGTGCCCCCTGGGCTGGGGCTAGCTTGGGAAGAGTTATTCCATCACCCTGAAGACATCCCTTCAGAAAATTCACCGGGGCCTCCCTTCTTCCCAAAGAGCCTGCTCGTCTTCATACTTCTGTTTCTTGTGGAGAAGGAGCATCAGAATAGAAAGCCCAGTCTGGCTAAGTGGTAGGAAGGGAATGCGAAAAGGCAGATGGAGGGAGGTTTTACAAAGTAGTAAGATTGCCCATGAATATTGGATGAGGTTCAGAATCTTTCCACTATCTCTGCAAGCACTTTAAACATGCAGGAATCTAGAGAGGAAATATTCACAAGAATAAAAAAGGGGGAGCCTAGATAAAGAGGACATGCTAAAGTGACATTTATTCTATTTACAAATATCTCACTGAGCATGCTTTAGTGGTTAATCAGAGCTTTCTTGCCTGACACTTTCCAAAATGATATCATTATCTTGCTTGCTATTTCAGCAGTTTCCAGGAATACCTTGCCTGTGGGTCAGGGTACTCATTTTCATATAAACAACTCATAAGAGCCCTTTATAATTTCAGAAAGACCAGCAAAGAGAGAAGGAAAAGCTATATAAGTTATGTGGACCAAATAAACAAATAAATTTGTCAACATTCCTTTTCTAGCACAGACAACTGAGAGAAGACGCCCTCTGCTACCTCTCATGGTTAAATGCTGTTTATTTGTTTCCCCTCAAACGATGCTGAGTTTGTCTCTTAGTAGACTGAGGCACCTTTGAAACTCCTGCGGGAGACCATGAGGTACATGCTTAATTGGTTCGTGCATTGTGTGAAGTCTTGGAATGAAATCTAGCCATCACCCACTAACTAGCTTGGCTTATTAAACCTTGACAGCTAACAGAACTCAGCCAAACATCCCTGATTACAGGCAGCACACAGAGCCCTGGGGTTGGTCAGGATGAACTGGAGAGGAGAATGAGTTACTTCAGTTTCATCTGTTTGAATGTATCCTCCTAAAATCTAAAGGATGACAGAAGGTAGATTTGCCCAATGCCTTTCTTGTATCACTGATGACAGTAGAAACAAATAATTGGCCATTTTCTTAATTGGAATACTGTTCACTTTTATTGTTAAAACTTTTTGGCTTGCTTAAATCTATTTATGCTAGGCAGTAAGAGATATGCATGTTATTAAGTATGTTTGAATTTCACAGATCTTGCTTCTCATAGCAGGTTCAGCCAGCATTTTCAGGTAGGGACATGTAGTCAGGGAACAAACTCAACAAATGATCTACTGCAAAATCAGTGTCAACATGTACATCGAGTTGACTGATTTGCTTCATATCACAGATCAGATAATGTCTCTGAAAGTGAATACATTGAAAGTGTTCATCAAACATCAGTTACTATCATTTCTGTAAATAATTTCACACGTAGGAGGTAAAGGTGGGTCTGAATTAGGGAAGAGGCGTTCCGAATGTGTATGCTTACACACGCATACACACAGTTCACACTCCAGGTTCAGTTTCACATCTAAAGCCAACATTGAAAGGGTTTTTCAGAACTTTTAGCAGCTTGTCCTGCTGAGGCTGAGTTGGGAAAAGGCAAGGAGGAAAGTACGCCAGTATGAGTTGTATTTTTTTTTCCTGGTAGAGACGTGGATATTATTCAAAGGCAAGGGCTTCTTGGCCCTGTGCATAGAAGGCTGAATGTTGATTTGCCTGCATGTTGGACCTATTACTTACTCACCTTGTTGATTAATAAGCTCTCAGTGTCACAGTTCCTTGGAACTGATATTTTATTGAGGGCCTGTGATGTGCCAAGCATCATACTAGCCACAGGGCAAGGTGAGGGTGAGAAATGGTATAGTGATAAACCCATAATAAAGGTGAGAGCTGCTGGGAGATGCCTATCCTAACGTGTGGGCATGCAGAGGGTGAAGCAGTTCTGTCTGGGAAAGGTAGGAGAACCATGATGGACAAAGTGACATTTGATATTCATCTTGAAGAATGCAGAGTTTCCCAGGCAGAGAAAAAAGGGGAGGGCATTCCAGATAGAGGGAACACTACATTGGAGTCCTAGAAGACGGAATCACATTGCTCGTTTGGAGATAGGCAAGATGTTTCCACTTTTAATTTACGTGAGAGAGGGGAAAATGGTGTTTTTGATTCAGAGGTGAAAAGGTCAATAAGAATTACAATGCAGTGGTGATTAAAATTATATGTCTGTGGCCCAGCTGGCATGGCTCAGTGATTGAGCATCAACCTATGAACCTGGAGGTGACATGCCCGGGTTGCAGGCTCGATCCTCAGTAGGGGGTGTGCAGGAGGCAGCTGATCAGTGATTCTCTTCATTGATGGTTCTAAATCTCTCTCCCTTCCTCTCTGAAATCAATAAAAATATCTTTTTAAAAAAAATTACATGTCTATGGAACAGAGGTTGCTGTAAGGATCAATCAAAAGACTAATGGCTGAGGTCTGTCCGCAGCATCTCCCATGCTATACTGTTCCAGCCTGGAAGGGAGACGTGTGAAGGACAGCAGATTGTTTCAGAAAGAGATCCAGAGGTCCATGATGAGTCATGGTCTGGAGGCCCATCTTGAAGCTGTGGGTAGCAGGGCTGGTGAATCTCATCAGCATGATCCACAGCCATGGAAGATCAGAGAGCCCTGCCCTTGCAGGATCACAGAGTAGCTCAAAGCCCAGGCCTCAGGTTCAGAGAGACTTAAGTACAAGTTCTGGCTCTTCTGCTGTTTACTTAGTGTGGTTACCATAGCACTCAGTTCCTTATCTGTAAAATGGGGGAGAACATACCTACTTCCTAAGGCTATTTCAGGGAATCGTGAAGCTAATGTAGCTAACATGTAGATCACAGCAGGCGCTCGGTACGTGAATGTGCATGTGTGGTCCAGTCCCCCCATGAGCCAGGATGACCCTGCTGATAAAAACATGTGATGGTCTGACAGTGTCTCCCAGGAACGCAAGGGGTGGGATGTAAAAAATAATCTTCATCTACACTAATGCCAAGATGCCATTTGGCTGCTCTGCATTTTGTGCCCAAAGCAAGTATTGCTACACACAACTCTGTGAGTAGAAGTGAAATTATAGGAAGGCTCATGGCACTTCTAGGGGCTCTATTTTGAGTGACAATGATATAAACCACAGTGAATACTTTTGTTCCTGCAGGGGTTCGATTGAGAGGAACAGCAAAAAAAAAAAAATTTTAGTTTCTCTTCCTCCAAGTGAACAGTATTTTCTTAGCTGTCTTTTTTGGGAGATGGGAAGGAGTGGTCACTAAAAACCAATAGTGTGTGTAAATACTCGCGACGAGTGTAGTTAGTGTTTATGCACAACAGCTAATAGATGAGCCCCATAAATGTGGCTGGGGAGACAGCTATGAACACACAGATTTTTGCCCTTCAAAAATGTTACAAATCTTTTAGTTTTTAGCAGGAACAGCTGTAGAATTCAGCTGTTTGTTTGTAACATGATGTCTGAGTGAGAGATGATGTTTAACTGTAGTATATGAATATCAAAAATGTCATTTTAGATAATAGCAAGGTGGTGAGGTAGGTGGAATGGAGCCAGGAAATTCAGTTACAGCTGACATTTCATCCTCCCCGAGGTTTGTGAAAGGCCACAGCTAACTTTGCATTTCCCCAGGAAGGAGGGTGGAGGCTCAGTTGGTATCACACCCTGCACATTATTTAAACACAGGGTTGCTCATTTTCTCTTCTGTGAAGAGTGGTTACCGAAAGTGTGTCTTTGGCCAATTTCATGCTGAGTGCTACTCTTCTGGTCCGCAGCCCTGAGGGAAAGGGAGAGTGCAGGTGTGTGCTCCGGCGAGAGCAGAAGTGGACACTTTCCTGAGCCTGCCCCAAAATGGCCTCTGGCATCCTTCCTTCAGAAACAGTTTTTCAGTAAAGGAAGAGATGTTTCAAGGCCAGTAACTAGAAAGATTATCTAGATTTAGGATCCATAAGACTTTTATCAGCTTTAGAAGGTCTGACGAGTGAGTATGTGATGTGGAATCTGTTAAGTATGGGGTCCTCCCTAATGAAGAAAGTGAGGCCCAGAGAAAGCCTGGGACAGCCCTGAGTTGCATTTAACCAGTGACAGACCGGGGAACCCAGAGGTCCTGACACTTCCGCAGCACTCTACATAAAGCTCACAGCCATCAACCCAGGGCGCACGTTGGGTGAGAGATTTCATATCACCTATTTCACATTTCATGAGTTATATTTCACCAGAGGGGCAGGATGTTAACATAGGCCGTGGAGTCCAGGAGACTCAAGTTCTAATCAGAATTCTACCACAGACTAACTAGAGGATTCTGAGGAAGTTAACCCCTAAACGTCAGTTTCCTTGTTTGTAAAAAAAAAAAAAAGAGAGAGAGAGAGAGGATAATAACAGATCATTGAGTTGTTGTGGGAACTCAGTGTAATACGTGGAAAGCTTGGTACAGGTCTAGTATACAGTGGGTGCTCAATAGATGATAGCATTTTATGGGCCAAGTGCTGAGCTATGTACTGGAGATGTAAAGAAAAATAAGATACTATTCCTGCATTCAAGTAGGCTGCAGTGTAGTTGGGAAGACAGAGATACAGATAACTAAAGCAGCATGTGTTCAATGTAATGACGGCAACATAAGGAGTGTAGACTAGAGTGGTTAGGGAAGCCTCCAGAATGGAGGTGTTTCATAGATTTTTGAAGATGAATAATAATTTTGAGCTAGGCAGGGTTTTTCAAGAAGACAAAAGAATATACTAGTGCAGTATTCGAATATATGGGCCCATTAAATAATATTTAATATTAACATTAATTTAGCATATTCATATTACAGTAGAGCTGCAATTGATCTATAATGCTGTGGTCTAAAGCGTATAGGCACTCCCCAGCCGGTGTTGCTCAGTGGTTGAGCATCAACCCATGCACCAAGAGGTTGCTGGTTCAATTCTGGGTTAGAGCACATACCTGGGTTGTGGGGGGGGGGTTGATCCCCAGCAGGCAGTGTGAAGGAAGCAACCAATGAATGTTTATGTTTCTGTCTCTCCCTCTCCTTTTCTCTCTCTCTAAAATCAATAAAAACATATTTAAAGCATATAGGCAGAGAAGCAGAAAGGACAGTGGAAAGAGGACCATATTCTCAGTGGCTTGGAGGCTATATTCTGTGTGTATGGGTCAATACTGACAGATTTTTAAGCTGGGAAGTAATGGGGTAATATTTGTGTTCTGTAAAGATGGCTCTGCAGAGGGAAAGAGGACAAATTGGAGGAGGGGGGAGCGTGAGGGCTGGTGGGAGATAAGCAGTGGGTCTGGCTTGGGTGACCCTGTCACCCAAGACTGATTTTGAAGGGTAGGTAATGAGTACCATTTGGGATATTTTGTGTGGGGCATCCAGATGGCTGGAGCATCAATATCATTTTAATTATATTGGCAATTTAAAAACATTTTATGAAAAGGGAAAATATTTTCAACTCTTTCTGACATTGATCAGCTCATTATTTTTGTGCAAAATTTCTCTTTTAAAGGATTATCCTTTAAAAGAAGGGATTAGGTCTTTTCCACTGAAAAGTTGTTTTTAATATAGGAATTCAAGCCTTTTTGGCATTTCTTATTAGTGAATGTTCTTTCCTTAGCATTTGTTCACTTGTTTTTCTTCTGTCTTATGCAGGCAATTATGAAAACACAGTTATTTTGCTATGTACCTTTAAAACCTATATATAAATATTGAATCATTACATTGTATACCTGAAATTAATATAATATTATATCTTGATTATACCTCAATATGATATTAAAATAAAATGGCCATTCCAGAAAAAAATACCTATCATGAGAGTTTCTTATGATTTCAGTGTATTAGGAAAATCATTGTATGAATGAGGACTCTCAACTTTTCTATAATGAGTTAAGAATAATAAATATTAATTTAAAACTTAGATACAGAAAAATAACTTCCTAAGTGTCTGTGTTTTTCAACTTGAAATAATATTACAATACTTTAAAATGTGCATTGTGACAAAGTTCACTCAAGTTCATTTAATTCTTTAAATTAGGAAGAATGCCATACATATAGAAGGAACATATAGCATAACAGTACATTTAAAAAAAAATAAAGGAGACATCCACATTTCTACTCCTCATCTCAAGAACATTATCACTGCTATTGGAGCCCATGCATACCTCCCTCCTATCGCATTCTCCTCTTTCCAACTACCTTCCTGGATTTTGCATTAATCACTCTCTTGCTTTTCTTCCATTTTACCACATATGCATATATTCCTAAACAATATACTATATTATTTTAACCTTTATATAAATGGAACCTACTGATTATTTTGTCACTTACACCTGCCAAGGCATTATGTTCTGAGAGTTATCCATATTGATATGTGTAACTTTAGTTAACTCATTTTCATTGCTATATCATGTTTCATTGTGCTTATTACACTTCAATTGGTTTTCAAGCCATTTTACTGTTCAAGGGCCCTGCATTTTACCATGTATGTGGTAGCCTTATTGGCCTCTTTATTAATAAAAATAATTTGTAAATTCTTTATGGTTTTCTATTTAAACCAGAGGCCCAGTGCACGAAAATGCGTGCACTCGGAGGAGGGAGGGTCCCTCAGCCTGACCTGCGCCCTCTCGCAGTCCAGGAACCCTCGGGGGATGTCCACCTGCTGACTTAAGCCCACTCTCCAGGGGATCTGGCCTAAGCTGGCAGTCAGACATCCCTCTGGCAGCCCGGGAGCCCTCAGGGGATGTCCGACTGATGGCTTAGGCCCCCTCCCCACAGGGGAGGGGGCCTAAGCCATCAGTCGGACATCCTTAGCGCTGCCGAGGAGGCAGGAAAGGCTCCCGCCACCACCGCTGCGCTCACAGTCGTCAGCCTGGCTTGTGGCTGACCAGAGCTCCCTCTGTGGGAGCATACTGACCACCAGGGGCAGTTCCTGCATTGAACGTCTGCACCCTGGTGGTAAGTGTGTGTCATAGCAACCGGTAGTTCCACTGTTAGGGTCAATTTGCATATTACCCTTTTATTACATAGGATTATTATGTCATTTATAACAAATGTTAGCTTTATGGTTTTTTTCCTTTCTAATCTATATAATGTTAATTCCCTTCCTAATTTGAGGAAATGTCATTCTATTCTTTTATCACTAAGAATTTTAATCATGAATGATTGTTCTATTTATTGAGTGCTTTTTCTGCATCCATTGACATCATCCTGTGTTTTCTTCTTCTTTAATCTGCTAATGTAATGAATAACATTGGTTGATATTGAAACAGCCATGTATTATGGGAATAACTCAAATTTAGACATGTAACTTTTCTTTGTAAATTACTGGGTTTGAATTGCTAACATTTTGTTAAAGATTTTTGCATTTACGTTCACAAATAAGATGGTCTTATGATCAGTTTCTCCATGAGGATCTATGAATTTTGGTTGGTAAGCATATAGTATTATGTTTCCTTAGTGAATTACTTTTACTACTATTCCATAACCCTCTTAATCTCTTTGCCTAAAAGTAATTTTGTATGTGTTTAATTTAGCTAAACCAGATTTTGGGGTTAGTATTAGCCTGCAAATATCTTTCTCCAATTCCTTATTTCAAGAACACAAAAGGTTTTAGATTTGTGTTTTGCAAATCGCATAATTGTATTTTTTCTTTCTTATTGGCTTTGCAAAGGTATAATTTATATAAAGTAAAAGTCACACATTTTAAGTGCACAGTGTGATGAATTTTGACAAGTGTATACAGTCATGTAATCACCACCACAACAAAGATATAGATCATTTCCGTCACATCAGAAAGTGCCTCATGCCCTTTGCAGTCAGTTTCTCTCCCTCACCTCTGGCCCCCAGAAACCACTGATCTGCTTGTCATCACTACGGTGTTGTTTTCTCTAGAATGCCATATAAATGGGATCATACAAGATGTAGTCTTTGGTGTTGGACCGCTTTCATTTAGCATAACGCTTTTGAGATTCATCCATGTTATTACATGTATCAGTATTTTATTTCTTTTTGTTTTTGAGTGTCATTTCGTTGTATGGATATACCACAATTTGTTTAACCATTCACCAGCTGATGGACATTTTGGCTGTTTCCAGTTTTGTGCTATTATGATTAAAGCTGCTATGAACATTCAAATGTTTGTGTGGACATGTTTTCTGTTTTTTAATTCAATCAGACAATCTTTGTCTTTTAACCAGAAATTGTAGTCAATTTCTATTGTTCAGTAGGTTGCTTACATTTGTATTTTCAGTCAAACAAAATAATAGTGCATTTGTATTCATCTTATATTTTACTTTCTATTTGTCCTGCTTTTTCTGTGCTTTATTTTTTTTAATTGCCTTTGTTTAGGTTGAATGAGTTGCTTTGTTTTTGCTTTCATAATTTCACTAGAAGCCCAATGCAGGAAATTCATGCAAGAGTAGGCCTTCCTTCCCCCAGCTGCCGGCACCATCTTCCCTCTGGCACCTGGGACCCGGGCTTCCCTCGCAGCCCTGGCTTCGTCGGAAGGACGTCGGTCTAATTTTCTTCTACAAGTTTGGCAGTTGTATATACTATTCCTTTCAGTGCTTACCCTCGAGATGCCAGTGTTCTATTTACCATAATGAGTCTTATATTACACAGTCTCTCTTCTCTTCTCCCAAACAGTTCGGGAATCTTAGAATTATTTAATTCTGATCATTCTTTTTCAACTTAGTATGCTGTTATTATTCAGGTTTTAGTTTTATCTTATTGTTATATTATACATTATTACAATTTGTATACAGTCAGCATTTGTTTTATGTGGTCCATGTTGATTTAAATTTAGTTAAATATTTACTGTTTTCTTCTCTCACCATTCTTTTGTTCATCCCAAATCACTTTACCTTTTTCTGAAGCATGTCTTTTAGAAATTCCTTTAATATGTGTTTTTGGAAATAAAGTTTGTTATTTTTTGTTTGACTGAAAATGCCTTTATTTGCCATTATGAAAGGTAACTTTTAGTACACAGTTCTATGTTCGGTATTATTTTTCTCTCAATATCTTAAATACGTCTTCCCCAGATTTCTCTTCTCTACTGAGAAATCAACTATCAATCTGATTTTCAGTTATTTGAAGGTAATTGGTTTTTCCCTCTGTCTGTCTTGAAGGTCTTTTTTTTTTTTTTTTTTGATGATGATGATGGTGTTCTGCAGTTTTACCAGGCTTTATTGGGGTGAAGATTTCTTTTAATGTGTTTAGCCTTTGTGGAATTTACTTGGCTTCTTGAAGTTTTGATTATTGATATTTGTGGAAAATCTCAAGTCTGATCACTTCTAATGCTTCCTTTCCTCCATTGTCTATATTTTCCTTCATACTCCACTCTGCATAACTTTTAATCTTTCTGTTTTCATTTTTTTCCACCTCTGCTAGCTTGTGTATAATTTCTTTATATCTGTCTATCAGATGACTAATTCCCTTTCAGCTAAGTCCAGTTTGGTAATGGACTCACCCACAATATCTCTAATTAAAAGTATTATATTTTTAATTCTAGAGGTTATTTTTAATTCTTTCTCAAACCCGCCTACTTATTCTTGGTATTGCAATTTTAAAAACGTATTTAATACCCTGTTTTCTTTCTTTAAACACATTAAACATATCTGTTTTTTAATTCTATATCCGATACATCCAATATCTGCAGCCCTTGAGGGTTTGATTCTGCAGTTTTTTCTCACTCTTGTTCATGGCAGCTTACTTCTTTGTGTGTTTGTGATTTTTGTTTGTGAACTCATTTACTTGTGACTCTGTGTATGAAAATCCTTTGAAACTTGGATTTAAAGTCCATTGTTCTAGAGAGGCTTTGCTTTTGCTTCTGCCCTATGTTTGGGTACTGCACCATTGGGCTCTGTGGCACTGCCACCTAAATGTTTGTGTTTGGGAGAAGATGTATAATTAATTTCTGATCCCAAACACTGTAAGAGTGGCCTTGGAATTTTCTGAGGAAACTTTTTCCTTTTTGTTCCTTCTCTTCCATCACTAAAACATAACCTTTCTTCTCTTCCTGGGGAGGTGTGTGTGTGTGTGTGTGTGTGTGTGTGTGTGTGTGTGTACCCACTGAGGATTTTACCTTCCAGTGATATTGACTTCAATGCTCACACCCTGTGTGGGCATTAGGCTTGTCTCCTGTCCTATAGACTTTGTCCTTTAAATCCCTCAGCTGGGATTGGCTATCTTCCTGGCTTCGAGTCTTCTTGTCATTTATGACCTATAACAGTAACTGTTACTTTCTTTCACTTTAGCCATAAAATTTTAAAAATGTTTTTAATACTCACCCTAGCATTTTTAGGTGTTCTACATGAATTTCCCATACTTTGATATTCAGAAGTCCTCTTTACTTGAAAGTCAACATAATAATTAGTTAGATTCTGTAATTTGTGGATTTTAGTGAAATCAATAGTTGACTGATTTTCTCCTCCAAAAAATGTAATAGTTGGTTTGCATGAATACTAGTGTTCATTTTAAAAATACTTTCTCTTCTTTGGTCCTCTAAAATGGAATTATAAAATGTATTTAAGAATTAGTCGCTCGTTCACTTTATTTTCAACAAATACCTATTGAGTCTTACAATAGCCAGGCTGTTTTACATGCTACAATAGATCAGTAACTGAAATAGACAAAAAGCCCTGCCCCTATTTAGCCTACATTCTAGTTGGAGGAGAAAGACAAGTAATAAGATAAATAAGTACAGTGTAGTATGTTAAAAGGCGTAAGTACTGTAGGGAATAACTATGCAGGTAAAGGAGGATTGGAAGACCTTATCTGTCTTCATTTTTAAAAGAATATATCTAAGACTGTTAGGATTCATTTCTATTAAAGTCCATGCAAAAATTTACTTTAAACATTCTACTGCAGCATTATTAATTCTAACTTAAATTTGTAAAGGTTAAGTTATGTTTATAGATGGTCCTAGATTGGAAAAATAAGTTGGTTTTAAATAATTCCTTAGCCACTTCTTTAGTAACCAAGCAAATGATTTGAAAACATTGATCACAATAAAATTTCAATGCCAAAACTTTTAAATCCTCAGGTTTTAAAAATAGCTTTAAAGTGGAAAATATTCCTTTTGGGGCACCCACTCGCACTAGGGATAAAACAAACAACTAAATACCAAAGGGGGCGAAATGTCTGTGATACTGAACTCGCTCGGTTGGTTCTGAAAGTTCCAATTGTTATAAAAGCCATTTGTTTCTTTGGTGCGAAAACTGACAAATGGCAGAAGTAACCAGAAGGACAAAGAGCACTGGAGGCCTTTAAAGACACAGCAGTGGACTCGGGGTGAAAAGCCGCAGGCACTGTTTCAAAAGGATCCCCGTTAACCTGGAGACGGCAGCTCTGCAGACCAAGAGCAAAGGACCGCGTGCAGCTCGGTTCCCACGAGGGCATGACCATGCTCTTTTACAAGCACATCAGCTGGGGGACAGA
Source organism: Myotis lucifugus (assembly GCF_000147115.1). Taxonomy (NCBI): domain Eukaryota; kingdom Metazoa; phylum Chordata; class Mammalia; order Chiroptera; family Vespertilionidae; genus Myotis; species Myotis lucifugus. Next base: position 848,348 of record NW_005871144.1, on the reverse strand, counting down.
GAGTCTATTGTTAAACTATTGTAGTGGCTACCCGCAGGAAGTAGGGTGAATGTCTGGGTTAGTGTCCTGACACCGATGACTTCACAGATCCTATCTGTGCACCAATCGGGGAAGGGTTCAGCGGAGTAAGAGTTACTGCACAAGGTTTGTCAGGAGTGGAGTTTCTAGGATTAAGGCATCATCCAAGACTTTCAATTTTTGATGCTGTTTATGCTTAGACTTTTCTAAGAGTAAAAAATTGAGGAGAGCAGTTTTTTAAGGACAAATCAAGTTTTCACTGCAAGAAGACAGGAAGGGGTCCTTACCAGACACCTAATTGGCTGGGGCCTTGACCTTAGACTTCTAAGCCTCCAGAACAGTGAGAAATAAGTGTTTGTTGTTTAATCTAAAGAAAAATAAACTTTTGAAAATGTGTAAATCAGTTTAATGATTTTTTTCATTGTGAAAAGTAACGTGTTTATTGAGAAAGGTTTAGACAATCTCTCTCTCTCTCTTTTTTTTAATCACTCATAACCTGAGAGAAAGCCACTATTAATATTGTTAGGTAGCAGCCATCCCCAGGCTGTGTGCCAAGGCGCTCGGGGGCACCACAGCAAAGTCACAAAGTTGTCGCAGAGTATTTTCTATCATCAAGGAAAATATATCTCTCCAGCACCTTGTTGGAGGTAGTTCACAGTTTCAACAGTAGATCATACTCCATTCTTTTTGGTGATAACTTTGCAAAAGTGGGTTTTCTGTGATAGCTGAGGTGTCTCTGTGTTAATTTTATATATTTTATTGATTTCAGAGAGGAAGGGAGAGGGGGTGAGAGATAAAAGCATCGATGATGAGAGAGAATCATTGATTGGCTGCCTCCTGCATGCCCCACACTGGGGATCAAGCCCACAACCCAGGCATGTGCCCTGACTGGGAATCGAACCGTGACCTCCTGGTCATAGGTTGATGCTCAACCACTGAGCCATGCTGGCCGGGCATAGCTGAGTTTTTTTTAATGATTAAAAAGTGAGTACCATGTGCAAACCAATGTGGAAGAGAAAATTAAGGTAACACTGTCCTATCTGATTCCAAAATCTGAAGTATGCATGCCCCACAGGTACACACATTCTATTAATAAGTTTTGGGGCAGTAACAAGGAAAAAATAGCAGTTCAAATAGCTACTAAGTCATTAGGACATAAATATTTATTAAGTTGTTTGGACCTACCTACTTAAACAGAACTGTGTTAGATATTTGTTTTGGCCTGGAGCCACTGTCAAAAAATTATGAGACTCTAAGAGCTTCCAGAATCATTTGGGAACCTCTAATATATATTCCTCAGTCTTTTTCCTAGGTACACTACATATACTTTTTAACTTAACAATAAATATATATATATAGAAATCTTCACATTTCAACGAAGATGGGTCTTCCTCATTATTTAAAATATTAATGGCAGTATAGGTTTCCATTGTTTGACTCCATCCTTTTATTACCCAATCCCCTAATGTCAGAGGTTTAGCAAAACTTTACTTTTATTATCAATGGTGTGGCTAGATTTCTAGAAATAAATTTGCTGGGTCAAAGAGTATGTACATTCTTACACTTCAATGTCCAGAAAGAGAGAGAGCACTCCAAATTGCCCTCTCAAAGAAATTGTGCCAGTTTCTTTCTACCAACAGTTTATAAGAATACCTTGACAAAAAGAAGCAAGGCATTGAAGAACTCCCAACCATCAGAACTGAGATTTGAGAACTGACCACAGGTCTCTTCCCCAACCACTGAATAAGCTCAGTTCCAGGAAGAGAGCGGGGTGAGTGCGTCTTGGCCTGGAGCTCTGAGAGCCTCTCCAGGCGGAAGCCTTAGCTGTCAGAGGGAACTGACAGCAACATCCAGGCAGATGCCCACCTAGAGAACGGGAAAACCAGGTGTCAGGAAACTTCTTCGCTTTGGTTCACTAACTAGTTTTTCAAAACAACATTGTACTCTCCAGAAAGTCATGCTGCCTCCATGAGGAAGATGCAACTGAGCCAAATGGAAGTTGACAACAGGATTTTTTTTTTTTGAGAGGACAGATTTCAGGGTATGGTGAGGGTCAAATGGGATCCTTGCTGTCCCGTGGTCCACAGCACATATATTTTCATCTATCACCATATATGTTTCACATTTTAAACCACTTATAGTTTATGGTATTTTCAATTATAACTTACCAAGGAAAAAAATATGTGTTTAGGGCCTGATCATGGAGATATAAAGATATGTGGTATACTTTGGAAATATTTCTATCTTAAGAAAACTCTGGAGTTCTTCAGCTTTCTGGGAAACCAAGCTGTATAGACAGACTCATTCCTGAAGTGTCATGAATGGCTAAGAGTTTTTGTAATTTTACATAATGGTAGTGTATATTACTTTTTTTAAAGCTGAAGACAGACGGCCAGTGTGGATCAGTGGTTGAGCATCGACGAATGAACCAAGAGTTTAGGGGGCGTACAGGAGGCTGCCAGTTGATCTCACCAATGTTTCTATCTCTCTATCCCTCTCCCATCCTCTTTCTCTAAAAATCAATAAAAACATATTAACAATGAAGACAACTCTTTGTCTCTATTTATAAAAATTTTTAACAGTTTTATAAATTTATAGTTTAAATACTCCTATTAAAATAGCACTCTAGATTAAAGCTGTTTGAGAAATTAGTTCTTAGATAACTAATTCTGAAAAGATGAATGGGTTCTTTTAGGCCTTCACATTTTATTTCCTCTTTTCAAATTGAAGTAAAAATTAGGGGGATAAGATGTTAAGCAGGATGAACCTGCTTAAAGCAGAAAATCTGCTGAGAAATTTACTGAAGAAAAATTAAATCTGCATTGTCAATATTCATCACTTTGTTGTTTTTACCTGGTGCCTTCAGTACATAGAATCAAGGAGCTATTTCCCTGATGTCATAAGTAAAAAGACCACCATGGTGTGTTTGTCAAGCTATTGCAGCAGCATGGAGAACCGTCCTTCTTTGCGTAGATGGAGACTGTCTGAGCTGTTGGAAGTCTTCGTGTGACTTTCTACTAAGTTCCCACTAGACAATTTTCCCAAAGTCTTCTGTGCATGTGTGTGTCATCTTTAGGTTGTATGGAGAGGTGAGCCCCGGCCAGTGTATCTAAGTGGTTAGAGTGTCAGCCTGCGAAATGAAAGGTCGCAGGTTGGATTCCCAGTCAAGGGCATGTAACTGGGTTGGGGCGCATGCGAGAGACAACCAATTGATATCACTTCCACATCAATGTTTCTCTCCCCCCCCCCTCCATTCTACTCTCTCTAAAAATCAATAGAAAAAATATCCTCAGATGAGGATTAACAAAACAAAAGAAAGGCACTTCGCTTGTTTATTTTGGTTGTGTGTGTTTTTGCCTTAATTAGTGACTAGTATGCTTAGGAAAAATAAGCTTTTCAGGATTTTAGAAGAATTGAAGACCATATCAATTATTTTTACTTGATCAACATGGTTCTCTTTTGTTATTTTTTAAAAACCAACTACATATCTGTTTTCAAAACACAGGACATATTTAAAGATTTGAGACACATGCCAAGAGTGGACTGTGATTGTGTAACCCTCATCTGTCATGCCCAGAGCATTGTTCCTTCAAGATAAAAGGATGCACAGTAGCGATGATGTGTGGATAGTTCCTTAGCCCTCTAGGTTTTAAGTAAAGAATATCTGATCATTCTTTGCTTCCTTGTTCTAGGAAATTAAAATCCATATTAATGGACAGATCTGTGGTCTCCCATTTTCATCAGATCTTCACCAAATTAATAAGTTATCTGATAGATAAGATCATTAGTAACTTAAATAAATCCAGTGTTTACATTCATTCATTTATTCACCAAACATTTATTGAGCTCTACCAATTCTGGACTCCAGTGATGAACAAGACAGATATGGACACTGCCTTTAAGTTTATGATTGAATCAGGAAGCTTTCTAGAAAGCTGGTGTCTGAAAATCATTGAGGATGTGCTGTAGTGGAGATTCAGGAAATATTTTGAAGTAGCGTCCCTGAGCTCAGCCCAGGGCTCAGAGAAGCTTCCCTAAGGAACTGCTGGTTGGTCTGAGTCTTAAAGGGTTAGTAGAAGTCAGTGCACTCCTACCGTGAAATTCAAGTAAATTCATCTGGCCAAATGCTCCACTTCTTCCAATACACATATTCAGACCTGTCACTACCACCCAGATGCCAGTTTGTTCCATTGCCTGGCTATATGATGTCTTCAAGTAGCTCTAGACTGATCCATCATGTCTGTGGTTGGCACTGTGGTTACCCACCACTGCTGGGTTTTCATGTTACCTTTAGCAATGGGAAGGTGAGATTTTAAACATTCTGATTTTTTTTTTTTTAGAATAATGTCAACCGATGATACTAAGACCAGGTTACCTAGATTTGACTTGATTGGTTTTTGAGTTAGCCCTTAAATGACTTTGTAATCAGTTGTGAACTATGCCTAACCATAATATGTTTTATATTTGCATATGCAAATAAGCACATGTGTACTTTATTGTTTATATTTATTTTAAAAAATTTAGAAGTTCAACATCTGTGATTTGGGGTAAATCATGAGAGATGGTATCAGTCTTGCCATCCAGAAGTTTTGGTTAACAATAGCTGTAATTTACCTAACAGGGATTAAATATGTAATGTTTACAAACGCTTGTGTTTTATTAGAAAAATATTATTGTGGTCATTAATAAGATTTTCAAATCATTAGTATTGATCACAGATAAATACATCTACAGAAAAAGTCACATTTCGTACAAATCATGACTCAGATGGCTTGAACTTCTTTTAATCCCAAATTTTTATTGTAGGATTTTGGGGAGCATAGCCCCTTAAAATACCTATTTTGTTTGCTCCCATTTAGGGTGATGGCATCGTCAAAGGGCAGTGTGATAATTTGGCCTTTTCTGGGGAAAACCCTAGAGTGGAAATCCTTCCCTAAGGACCAATAAGTTGTTTGATTAAAAAATCCAGCTTCCGTGTTGTCTCTGTGGGGTTCCTTTGTCTCAAGAGGGACCAACATCTGAAGAACTGTAGTCTAGTCTGGCTGAAAACTGGGTGGCCTTTTTGAAATGCTGCACAAAAGTATCTAATAAAGAGGTGGTGTTTGTCTTAGGTATACTGACTCTATGTATTTGAAAAGTCTGCAGTACACAGTTCCCATGTAGTTTGGTGGTTTTGTTCTTTGTTTTTAGCTTGAGTCCACTGTCCTAATAAAAATAAAGCCCTTTTTGTAAGGGCTGCTTCTAGTACTTGCATCTACATTTTAAAAGAATTCACAGAAAGTAGTCTATAGTGATAACTTGTGCAATGCCCAGATTGTTCCAGAATTGTGTTTTAAATAAATCTTTTTATGATGGCTGCGTTTCAGCAGCATCACAGGGTTTGGCTCACATGATTCCAACCCCCAACCCTTGACACACACACAACAATGGGGCCCATCGCCCCTTACTTAAAGTACTTGACTTGTTTAATTTGTGTATTTGTCCAATGTGTGTGAGGACTGTCCTTTATGCATTGTCTGTGGCCTCACGCGCACACAGACACTGAATAAATATCTGTAATGACAGGTCCCCTTAAGAGACAACGAATCGCTCTTTTAGGGAGTCGTGTGTTTCTATGGCAACTGCCTTTCTAAAACTTTGAATTTTATCCACATGTATTTCGCAGATACCAAAAACAAGCTTGGTTTAATTTAAAGAAGCTTTGTTGAAGAAGAGGAAACTGTAAGCTCATCAGCTGATGTCAAGAGTATGCACACTTTGTTCAAAAGCTCATAGAAAAAAAATTATTCTTTTTGTGCTTGACACTTAACCAAGTGACCAACGTTCCATTCAGATAGCTTTTTATTGTCAGTTTTTTATATTGCTTATGATAAAAATCTCATATATATATATGTACACACACATATATATATATATGCAGTTTGATTAAATTAAAAAGGAACATAGTGGGTACTGTGTGTGTGTGTGTTTTCGGCCTCTCTCGTCTCCCTAGTTTTGTATATAATCATGTCACTAGCTTGTAGAATTAACTGTTTTCATCATCCATTTCCTTTTCTCGGTGTTACTATAGAATCTGTGGGCTCTCAGTTACCAGCTACACCTGATCTAGAGGAAATAGGTTATGTCCCTATTTCAAAAGGAGGACCATCTCCATGGTTCAACGCTGTGTGTTTGTTGGCAGTTGGGATTCTGGAAGACACATGGGATGTATTCCTGAGTGATAAAATATATGTAGAAGGACCACTTACTAATTTTGTAGGATAATTTAGACGAAGTAATTTGTATAGTCTGTGGGGTCTGTGTATATGAGTTTTACTTTGCTCTTAGTGGTCTTATTTTGCTTGCAGGATGTTTTGTTTCATATATATATGGGACTCTAAGTGGAGCAACTGGAAGTATTCACTTTGAAAGGACACGAATGTATATGTTTGTGTGTATTTTGACTCTCCCTTTCTTCCTGAAACACAGATTCAGTTTTCTTAAAATCATATCGGTTGTATGGCTGGTGCTGTTTTGCTTCACCCCCGTGTGTTAATTGTTCTGTGGCTTGTTTTGTTTACTGTTTTTGCAGACCTGATTCGCCATGGTCCATGCCTTTCATTCCTACACCACATAGTTGATTTCCCAGTGGGGAAAAGACTGCCTTTTCACCCGGTAATTAGTTATCTCATTCAAAAGGGCCAAGCTTCTCGGAGATGATGTTGTCACACTTTAAATGCCTGCTTTGGAGGATGAGAGCTCATTTAGTTACATGCTCATCCATGTGGTAGAAGAAATGCATGGGTAGTCACCATGGAAATGCTTAAGCATTTGAAGGGCACAGGATGGTTAATTAGACCATTTATACTCAGCTATTGAGAGATTATGAGTTAGCTTATAGTGATAAGAAACCAGAGTAAGAGGTAATATTTTTCAGCCCCTTGAAGAAGTGGTAGTGTTGTTTATTCCCAAAGTGTATTTTTTCATTTGCTGAGAGAGGACTCTGTGCCACTTTATCTTAAATAAATTTTGTGTAATCTCTTGCTAAGCAAGCAAGCACATCCCCAAAAAGCACAGAGGTAAACTGAGTCTGCAATCTCACTCTTGTTACCTCCCCCGAACACAGGAAGAACGTAAATGCTAGAGTTTCCCCTGAAGGTATGGGAGGGAGGTAAGATTGCCTCTCAGCAGAGCCCCTTCATTCATATGCTCCCGGGTCTTCCTGCAGCCTCTGCTCAACCTCTCACATCTTGCTACTAACCATCTAGGCCTCTTTACTTAGTTCCTTCCTGCCCGGGTCAGTTATGACTATGTGGCTTCATGGCTCAGCCCAGGCTCCAGGCATATCCATGCCTTGCCTCCCTACCCCCATGGTCTGGCCTTTCTTTCCGTGGGACTCTAAATGAAGCAACTGGAAGTATTCCCTTTGAAAGGACCTGGACGCAATGGCCATTTAATATGCTCAGAGCATCTGTGCAGGAAGACGCTTTAGAACTCTGTTTTGTGTCAAACGATGTGAACAAAAGGTCTAAGATTTTTAAAGTTTTAAAAAATATTTGTTAATATTTTCTTCCATTATGTAGTACAGCTCATGTGGTCTGGCTCCTATGTACCTCTTCAGCTTCATCTTGCTCCCAACTCACCCCCGCGCTCTGTCTGGGGACAGTGTTTGAATGTGTTACATTCCCTCTTTCCACTTGGCCCCTCCATGTGCTCCCTCTGTCTGAAATGCTTCTCCGGCCCCCATTGCAGTAGCTCCAGTGTCCCTTCTCCAGGAACACCTTTCCTACCCCCCACCACCACAATCTAACCTAAGGTTCCTTTACTGTGCTCTCACAGCACGGTGTGCCTTTAAAGGATAGCATTTATTACAGTTTCATGCTTATCTTTGTTTGCATGGTTATTTCATAAATGTCTGTCTCCCCCATTATCCTCTAAGCTTCTCTAGGCGAGCAGCTCCTTATCTTGGTGTTTCTAGTGAGCAGCATGGGAATGGACACACAGCAGGTGCACAGTGACACTTGTTGAGGGACCGTCTACAGCTGTCTCTGGCCATTAGCCCCTTTCTTCCCAGCACACCCTGAGTTGGTTGAAGTATTTACTGGCCTCCAGCTGCTCTAGTGCAGCTGGTTCCAGCCCAGTCCCTGACCCAGGAGGTGGATATTTGGTTGGTCCAATCAAATCAAAATAGATGCAAAGATGGGGAGAACCTGGGTCCTTAATGATGTTGTTGAGCTGCTCATTTAAACTCATCCTGGGACATTGCTACCTCTAGGCAACTCTTTGTGTGAGACAATAAATCTTCTTATTTGTCTTGGCCAATGAAGAGTCTTCTGTTTCTGAAAATATCCTGATACAGAATGTCATGAGTGAAGACCACATGAATCACTGAACAAGTTCATCTCAGGTCTTCACAAGTCCCTTGGTAATTCAGTTTTATTTCTCTTCATTTCTATGAAGTATTGGGCTATTAGTGAAGTTGTTGGCCAGTATTGAGCCCAGTGCTGATATCCAAAATAATTCCTATACGTTTGAAAATTGTTTCCTTCCATTAAATGCCACATACCTGAACTTGAACTCACATTCTTCACCTCTCACCCTTTGGCTCCCCACTGTGTTCACAACTTTTTGGGGCAAGCTCTTCTCTCAGGAGGTTGAGAGTCAAGTTGTCATAGCTGGCAATTTCCTGTTTGTGAGCTTGAAGCTGTAGAAGAGTGCGGGCAGGTTCAACAGAACCTGTAGGTGTTTTCAGACGCTGAGCTGATTCATCCCCTTTGGTTGTTAATTCTCCCCAGCTACCGTACCATCTCTTCTCTCTGGATACGCACAGTTTCTCTTTGTGTGGAGATGAGATTCTCAAGACCTGCCCATTCCATGCTTTCCATGTCTTTCTGGGTTTTGGTGAGTTGCATTTTAGGTCCCTCCTTCCCCAATGTTATCGAACAGTTTCTGCACAGGAGAGTTTTGTTTGTTTTTTTCTTTCTTTTTAAATGTATTTTTTATTGAATTTATTGGGGTGACATAGGCTAAAAAACTAAGTAGGTTTCAGGTGTACAATTGTATAATACATCATCTATATACTGTATTGGGTGTTCACCACCGCAAGTCAAGTCTCCTATCACCATTTATCCCCCCTTTATATTCTTCTTTCTCCCCCACCCCCCCTTTCCCTCTGGTAATAGCCATACCGTTGTCTGTGTTTAGGAGGGCTTTTTTGTTTGGTTGGGTTTTTTTGCTTAATCCCATCACCTTTTTCACCCAGCCCTGCAATCCCCCTCTTCTCTGCCAGCTGTCAGTCTGTTCTCTATCTATGTGTCTGTTTCTATTTTTTGTTAGCTTATTTTGGTCATTAGATTCCACATATAAGTGAAATCATATGGTCCGTGTATTTGTCTGACTGGCGTATTTCACTTAGCATAATGCTTTCCAGGTGCATGCATGCTGTTGCAAGTGGCAAGATTTCCTTCTTTTTTTATGGCTATGTAGTATTCCATTGTGTAAATCTACCACAGCTTTTTTATCCACTCATCTACTGATGGGCTGCTTACAAATCATGGCTATTGTAAATAATGCTGCAATGAACATAGGGGTGCACATATTCTTTCAAATTAGTGTTTTAGGTTGCTTTGGATGTATTTCCAGACATGGAACTGCTGGGTCATAAGTCAGTTCCATTTTTAATTTTTTGAGGAAACTCTATACTGCTTTTCACCGTGGCTGCATCCATCTGCAGTACCACCAACAGCACCTGAGGGTTCCCATGTCTCCACATCCTCGCCAGCACTGGTTTGTTGATTTATTGGTGATAGGCATTCTGACAGGTGTGAGGTAATATCTCATTGTGGTTTTAATTTGAATTTCTCTGATCATTAGTGATTTTGAACATCTTTTCATATGTCTATTGGCCATCATATGTCCTCTGTGGATAAGTGTTTATTTAGGTCCTTTGCCCATTTTTTATTGGATTGTTTATTTTTTTGGTGTTGAATTGTATAAGTTCTTTATAAATGTTGGATATGAACCCCTTTCCAGATGTATCCTTGGTGAATATGTCCTCCCATTCAAAGAACACATCTTTTTGTTAGGGCAGAGCTTTGAGTGTGCCCTGCAAACCTAGGCTGTGCGTCTGCTGCCTTTCCTTTTCGCCGACCTCCAGCATAACCTAAGAAACGCAGAGTCTTAAATACATACTCCCCGGAATGCCTGCTTGTTTGGTAGCAGAGACTCGGAGTTCTCTCATTACTCACTTGCTCTCCCAGCACTTTGGCAGGAAACCACAGGAGGTGGGCAACCAGGTCCCCCACCTTTGGGAGGGTTACCTTTGGCCATGCCATGGGGGGAAAGCACTAAATTTGTACTTGCTTTCTTAAACCAAGGCAGGGATGAGTCACCTTGGCCCACCACCCTGGCAAGTAACATACTTACCTCCGAGATTCAGAGAACACTCCTAATTGCCTCAAAGGGTTGTTACAAGCTTAGGGTCAGAAAAATACTATGAAAGCGTTTCATGTTTCTTTTGCCTGGGGAAGCGCTATACAAAAGTATTAATATAAAAGGCTACCAAAGACAAACCCTTGTGAAGTATCTTTTCACACTGCTCGGTATCTACCTCACTTTCCCTTCCCACACCCGAATATATGTAGAAGCGGGTCATCAAGTTGGCCTCCCACCTATGGGGAGATCGGTTCCCCTGGAACCTTTGGAGTGAATCACCTGATTCTGATAGCAGACTTCCCTTGCTGACCTCTAAATTGGAATGTTTTGTTTTTTAACTTTGGTTATTTCTATTGAAAAAAAAAATTCCTTGTAGTGCTTTGTGTATAGTATTGACAGCTCATCACATCTTGTTCTGACTCAGCCATCATTTTTGCACACCTACTGTGTGCCGCACATTTTTCTAGACATGAGATACATCTATGAACAAAGGGGACAAAAATTCCTGCCCTCTGGTAGCTTATATTAGAGTGGAGGGAAACAAAAAATAAGCAATAAATAAATAAGCAAATTATAGTATGCTAGAAGGTGATAATTGCTATGAAAAAAAATAGAACAAGGTAAGAGGAGTGTCAGTTTGGGGATGAGGAGAGGTTGCAGTTTTAAGTCAAGTGATCAAAGTAAGCCTCCTGTATTATAGCCTTTTGCTGTTGTTTTGTTGTTACAGAATGTTGTAATGATTTAATATTGCAGTGAATCATCTGCATAAATTAAATATTGCCTGAAATAAAAGCAGTTCAGCTGACGGCTAAATCTGATTGCTAAATGCTTAGAAAAGCATGAGAAGGTGCATGAGCTCTTGTCTGGCACTTTCAGGTTATCTATTGTTAGTTTCCTTTTCCAAAAATAGGACTTATTTTATATAGTCTTCCAATGGAGTATCTCTCTGACACCTACTGCCATGTGCTTTTAGTTAAATGTAACTAGCGGTCTTACAAGACTAAGAGGTTCATCCGAAATGTTTCCTTTAAAAGTTCTAAGAAGTCCCCCCTGGTTGCCTTTCTAGCCCATAACATTGATGGATTTTGCAATCCTGCTGGTCCAGCCATGTAGGAAAACCTCATGTTGTGGGTAATTCTCCTCTTTAAACACATATTTTGCGTTTTAGTAGTGGTTGTTCAGAGCTGTTGTGTCTTAGGCATGGAGTTTATTATATCCCTATAAATTACAGACCACAGACAACCCCACCCAGAACAGCACTGTGTGTATGATCCTGCACTCCTCCCCTGCTGTGTGACCTGACATATGGTTGAGCCCTCCTTTGAGTTCTGGAGTTTGAGTTTTGTACCTATGTACCCTCTCCCTGGCTGGCTTGTCTGCCCTCCCCTTTTCTGCATTCCACCATCATTCTCTCCCTGAAGTAGCTGAACCTTGGGAGGGGCAGTGTGTGGCTCCTCCCATTGTCTGAACCCATAGACTAGACGCTTAGAGGCTCTCAACAGGCCTCTCTCCATGGACTAGACCATGTCAAGGTAACACTTGTTTTGCCTCCTGTCCAGAACTGACTAGTACAGTGCTATTCAAAAGGTAGACTGGAGTGAGGGCCATCAGACTGAGTACTTTTTTATTAAAGTATAGTTGACATACAACATTATATTAGTTTTGGGTGCCCAACGCAGTGATTTGACATTTATATACCTTACAGTGATGACCGTGATAAGTCCAATAACCATCTGTCCCGTGCAAAGTTATTACGATATTATTGACTCTATTCCCTGTGCTGTATATTACATCCTGCTGACTTATTTATTTTACAATGGAAAGTTTGTATGTCATTTCCTTTCACCTTTTTCACCCATCTTCCCAGCTCCCCTCTGGCAACCATCAGTTTGTTCTCTGTATCTATGAATCTCTGTTTTGTCTTGTTTGTACATTTGTTTTTTCAGATCCCACATATAATTGATTTCTTATGGTATTTGTTTTTCTCTTATATATTTCACTTAGCATAATATCCTCTAAGTTCATCCACGTCTCAAATGGCAAGATTTCCTTCTTTATGGCTGAGTAATTTCCCATTGTGTGTATATATGTGTATATATGTGTATACATATATGTGTGTGTATATATGCTATGCATATGTACATATGTATACATATATACTATACACATGTATATACATACCTACATTCATCTATTGATGGACACCTAGGTTGCTTCCATATCTTAGCTATCTATAATTATGAAAGCATAATATGCTAATTAGACAGGACAGCCAAACAACCTTCTGGACGTCCTTCCGGGCGAAGCTGCAGCGGCGGGGCCAAGGTAGAGGCAGTTAGGGGCGATCAGGCAGGCAGGCGAGTTGTTAGGGGTGATCAGGCAGGTAGGCAGGTAGGCAGGTAGGGGCGATGAGGCAGACAGGCAAATGAGCAGTTAGGAGCCAGCCGTCCCAGATTGCAAGAGGGTGCAGGCCGGGCTGAGGGACAACTCCCCCCCCCCCCAATGAATTTTGTGCACCAGGCCTCTAGTTGTAAATAATGTTGCAGAGAACATAGAGGTACATATATATTTTAGAATTAGTGTTTTCTTTTTCTTTGCATAAATACCCAGAAGTGGAATTGCTGGGTTGTATAGTAATTCTGTTTTTAATTTATTTAATTTTTAATTTGTTTTCTGAGGAACCTCCATACTGTTTTCCATAGTGACTGCACCAATTTACAGTCACACAAGCGGTGCACAAGGGTTCCCTTTTCTCCATATTCTCACCAACATTTATTTGTTGATTTTTTTAATAATAGCCATTCTGACAGGTGTGAGGTGATACCTCAGGTGGTTTTGATTTGCATTTCCCTGATGTTTAGTGATTGAACATTTTCTTATATGTCTGTTGGCCATCTATGTGTCTTTTTTAGAGAAATGTCTATCCCGGTCCTCTGCCCATTTTTTAATTGGACTCTTTGTTGTTGTTTTTATGTTGAGTTGTATAAGTTCTTTATGTATTTTGGATATTAACCCCTTATTGGATATTTATTTCAGATAACTTCTCCCATTCAGTAGATTGTCTTTTCATTTTGTTGATGGCTTCCTTCAAACCTTTTTGTTTTGATGTAGTCCCATTTGTTTATTTTTGCTTTTATTGCTCAGAGTAAATACATTTTGAGCATAGGCAGATGTCCTTCTATTCCTTACTTGTTGTTTCCTGTCACTCACCTGATTCAACCTGGAGATCTTGGGAACAAGCCACAAGCCTGGAACACTCAGAGAGAGGGTCTTCCAGAGGGAATGGGCAGCTACCCTGGCTCATTGCAAGGTCTGGCCCTGGACCTGTCACTCATTATTCTGAATTGTGCAGTGTGCTTCTGTCACCTCCTGCAATAGAATGATCTTGAGAAAGTCATATACTCTCTCTAGGCCTGTTTCCTCATCTGTTAATGATTAGTCTCCAAATAACCTTCAAGATTGCTCTCACTCCTAATGTTCTGATGCTGTTAAGACACTATTTGCTGCCTTTTTCCTAAAAGTTGACTTTTTTGACATGGTTGGAATCTTCCACTTCTATCCCTTTAACCTTGTCTAATTCTCCCCATGAATTCATTCTATTCATTTCAATGTCACTTTTCCTCTGTGTGCTTTGTAACACACATACTCCCATCTTCTGGCGCACATCTGCCACTGGAACTTGTGACCTACTCTGCAAAGAGCCCTGGTTGCTTCCTCCTGTGCTCCCCACCCAAAAAGCTGCTTTCTCTGAGTAGGGAGTTGAGCTGTTGAGAAAAACATCTTTGTAGTCCAATGTCTTTATCTTAAAAGAGACAGAGAATGGAATAATGTGTTCTTTTTTAGACTCTTCAGGCTCTGATGACCACAATCAAAATAGATCTGTATCTAAGCAGTAAAAAGGTAATATATGTGCATTTTCTTGTAACAGGAGTCCTAACACAAAAGCAGTGTAGACATAAATTGCATAGTCTGTACCATGATTTTTAAAAAATTTGTCATTTGAGCCTTGAGGAGGAAAATATACCCCAGTGGTTAAAAAAGCATTATTTTCTCTAAATTCCATAACATAGAGGAAGTGTTTTTCATTTTCTCAATGCCTTGTGCCTGGGAATTTTGAAATGATAGATTCAGCTGTGGTATTAATAAAGTTCCACAGTAAGAATATCAATGTGGAGAGCGATTCCTATAAATACAGTAAAGTGCCTGGATTTTAAATATAAATTCTTTGTCAGATTGCTATTCACTTAATTACCACAAGCTAAAATTTATCTATTAGCATTTCTTTTCGAATTGTTACCAGTGTGATAAACGCTTTTCTTTATTTATATAGTACAATTTATTTCAGGACAATGAATAAGGATTTAGTATTGAAACAAATTATAGGAATCAAATATTGCTATTGCTTATTTATTCAGAATATAACTTATTCAACAAAGTTAATTGTACTTTATTTTGAAGAGTGGGTAGTTAGAAATAGGATTATTTGTATTTAATTGGAAAAGAATCTGGATCTTCGAGGTAAAATGTCTGGCCCCAAACCACATAATAAATGAGAGACAAGAACTAGAAGTCACTTCTTTGGTATTTAATTCCTGTCCTTGACTATCTGAATTGATATGAATATTTTATGTGAAATACCCATATTCCAGAAAATTATGTTATTTTTAGATATACGCTTAGTAAATATACCTGTCTTTCAAAGACTATTGGAACCAATTCCCCTCTCTTCATATGGGGGCACACTTAATAGTGTATGAATTGATGAGATTACATCTTATTTCTAAAGATTTCCAAGAGAGAAGGTTTCCTAACTTCTCTCATTAACCCACTAGAGTGGTCAATTAGATTTGATGTCACAACACGCTTTCTTATCTAACTTAAATCTCTTATGCTGTAGCTTAAGTCTGTTTTCTCTCACTCTCTCTAGGATATTAAAAGCAACTAATCACCATTATCCATAAAAATATTTGTGAAGTATTCCATATATTTGAAATGTTAGCACTGTAACTGGCAGTAGGCATAACTCCCAAATATCAGTAAATCTTAACATACAGAAAATGGACCAGCTTGTAATAAATGTAGATGACATGGTAGTATTTAGTTTTGATGAATGAATAATACTGTGAACTAATGTGACTTAAGCAGACTAAATGAAAAGCATTCATCTATTAATTCATTCACTTAAATATTCATCAGGCACCTACTTTGTGGTACTGTATTTTGCTATATTCAGAAGTATGAAAAATAAATCATAGAATCAAGACAATTTCATTGCAAGGGATTTTTTAAAATAGAATTTATTAGGTGGTATATTAGTTAGAAATGTGAAAATAGAATAGCTTAATCTTAAGAGGATAACTCTACGTCCTATTTAATGACTGTGTGGTATTTACAACCATATCTGGAGGTGGGGCTGAAAAATAGAGTCTTATTATGAGAACATTTTCTCTTTACTTTACAACTGCCCCATTACTAAAATCTGTAATAGGCACCAAATTTTACTATGGGTGTCCCTGCGCCCTTCATCTGGAAGCCCCTTCTCTCTGGTGTTAATATTGAAGAGGTATCTGTGTCTTCCCGTGAGTATTTGGACATGTGTGAGCACTGGCCAGTGTAGGACAACAAGAGGTTTATCACTGGAAATAAATTACAGACTCGTGAGGCATGAAAATGATATGCCTGGAATGCAGAACAAGGGTTGCCTTCTGCCTGCTTTCTTTATCAGACAGCAAAAGGAGAAAATGATTTATTCTGGAGCCATTTGACACTGACCAAGCAATGTAAAACAGATAAAATGCTGATTTATTACTGCAAAGAGAATAATGGCTGTTCTTGCTAAAATGCCATTAATAGTTTTATTGTTTAAAGTGCAAATTACATTCGGCAATTTGTTAGTCCCCTTTTGAGGCGAACTTGAAGTAATTCAGTGTAGGCTTTCAGCTGAAAAAGGACAAAGTAATTAGCAAATCATAAAAGAAGTCATTCACCAAGGTTGGCTTATATATGAATTCTCTGTCTGAACTATAAAGATGTAGAAAAAGAATTGTCTTTAAGAAATACAAAATGATGCACGTATTTGTTTAAAACAGAAACACCATAAGAAAGTTGATGTTGGCCCTAGCTGGTTTGGCTCAGTGGATAGAGCATCAGCCTGTGGACTGAAGGGTCCCAGGTTTGATTTCAGTCAAGGGCACATGCCCGGGTTGCCGGCCCGATCCCCAGTAGGGGGTCTGCAGGAGGCAGCCGATCAGTGATTCTCTCTCATTGATGTTTCTATCTCTCCCTCTCTCTTCCTCTCTGAAATCAATACAAATATATTTTTTTTAAAAAAAGAAGAAAGTTAATGCTGGCACACTCTGTAGAGCTGAGGGTGTGCCTTCCATGGGCGCCTGCTGTATGCACAAGACATTGTGCTAGTCACCAAAGAGAAAACCAAACCAGAAAAAAACGTAGTTCCTGCCCTTGGGATCTTACTGTTTGATGGCAGGAATGAGATAATTCAAAATGAATTAAAATACATAACCGGAATAGGATCAGAATCTCAAAAAAGGTACACATGAAGAGGTTCCAAGGAGAAGATGATATTCAGAAGGTGACATTTGAGGTCACTTTTAAAAGATGCCTAAGATTTCTATAGCAACATTTGGGGCTATAAAGCAATTCCAGAATGAAGGGATGTCAGAAAGTGGGAAGATCTGTGCTGATGAACATCGAGTGGGCTCTTTGATGCATAGGTTGTGGCAGCGTGATCATAAATTGCCTGGAGTGGTCCCTGCCACCACCTGTTGCCCCAGTGTCATTATTAATAGTGCCCTCTTCCACTCTTAAGAGTCCCAGTTAAATGGTCAATTATGCAATGAATGATTGTGGTGGCTATAAAAATGCACCACTCACCTCTCCTGCTTTAGGGAGCACAACTGACTGATGTCCCCAGCTGTGGCCCCTCTGGACTCACCGCACTTTGGCCCCATGGCCATGCTTCCCAGGGGCCACTCCCAACCAGCCATCATGCACAGTGAGGGTGCTAAGCTGTGTCCATTCCAGCAAGACAGGGGTCCTCCACTGAGACACTTTGCGGCAAGGACTTCCCATTGGCAGGGCTGAACCTTTCTTAGAAGTGCACGGCACTCGAAGGCGTCCCACTCCCCTTCCTTCCTCCTCTTTCACACAGAGCCAGGCCTACATCTTGGTCTGCAGACTTCCTGCCTACCCCTGCTCCTTCCCCAAGAAACCTCTTACAGATCCAACCCCGCGTTAGTGCCTGCTTCTCAGCAGACCTGAACTAATGCAGTGGCCCTAGTTATTGATAAGTCTTAGATAGTAGAGAGGATATGACTACAAAGAAAAGTTGGGATGATATTGTAGGCAATTTTTAAAATGCCTTTGAAGAATTTGACCTTAATTCAGGAGACTGTGAGGCTCCATTGAAGGTTTATCTGTCACAGAAAAATCAATGATTTGGTCCTGCTGATGATAGAGAAGGAGAGTTGAAACAGGGCAACCAGTTAGAAGGGTACATCAATTGTCCATTAGGAGCCTAAAGAAGAGTAATGTATGAGATGACAAACACTGGCATGGGTATGAGAGACACTGAGGGGGGGGAGGAGGTTGGTGAGTTTGGATATGGTGAGACAGAGGAATCAGATTATTTAGTCTCTCTGTGCCTCAGTTTCCTCATCTGTGATATGGGAACAGTCACAAGCCCTATATCACTCATGGAGCCATAGTGAAGATTAAATGAGTCAATACCTTCCAGAAGTTCAGAACGGCGCCTGGCATGGAAGAACTCGTGTTTCAGAATTTGTTTATCTGTTGCTCTATAGCTGCGTTGTCCTATAGGACTTTCTGCAGTGGCAGAAATGGTTTATATCTGTGCTGTCCAGTACAATAGCCACTAACCACATGTGGTTATTAGCACCTGCAATGTGAATAGTGTGACTGAGGAACTGTATTTTTAACTTCATTCAATTTAAATTTGAGTAGTCACATGTGGCTAATGGTTACCATTTAGAAGTCGCACCTATTTCTAAAGTACTAAGTAACTAACATGAAGGGAATTGCAAAATTATAGTCTGTTCTTTTCTGCAAAACGCTTGGCCCAGCCGGCGTGGCTCAGTAGTTGAATGTTGACCTATGAACCAGGAGGTCACGGTTTGATTCTCGGTCAGGGCACATGCCCGGGTTGCGAGCTCAATCCCCAGTGTGGGGTGTGCAGGAAGCAGCTGATCAATAATTCTTTGTCATCATTGTTTCCCTCTCTCTCTCTCCCTCTCTCTTCCTCTCTGAAATCAATTTAAAAAAATATTTTTTAAAAAGCCTTTTGTACTAATATGACTTACTTTTAAGTAAGCCCATGGGTTTGGTTGCTGACTGATGGTCAGGAATAAACACAGAGAAGATGTGGTCCTAAACAGACCCCTCTGAGATAATCAGAGCAATAAGAAAGGGACGAGAAGTAATGTTTTTACTAACCCTGCAATAAGACAAGTACTTTAAGGCTTGAAGGAGAGTGATCATGTGTTGGTTTCTGCAAGTAGCTAATAATAGGTGGCTAAGACCTCCCGTTTAATAGGATCTGGACTCTCTGCTGTCCATTTCCAAGGCCAAGAGAGAGGAGGTAATTCCGTGCCTGCTATAATGCTCCCTCCAAATAATAGCCAGGATAGCGCTGCTATTACCTAAGGTCACTGTTAATGCTGCCACTGAGGACTCTGGTAGTTCAAGGACAGCACTAATTGGAACTCAGAGGGATGTATTAGAAGGAAAGGAGCACACGTTTCTTATTATCTGTAAGGGGAAGATAAAAAGGCATTAGTGTGCCAGTCTATCTGAAAAAAGGATTTTTGAAATATCAGTCTTTCCCTTTTCTCTATTCTCCTGCCATGCTCAGGGTGAGCCAGCCTTCCCAGTTCCATGAATATATCACTGCACAAGGCTAGTTTGGGCCGGGTGTTACTGTGGGCATCCCCCACATTACTGACTCACCAGTTGAGATTTTTGTTGCAATTGAAACTCCAGATGCCTCAGTTGATATGTACCCTGTGTGAATCAAGGTATTTCTCTCAGGAGACAGAACACGGGAGGCAACATGTAGCGTGGAGTCCACCCTGAGAGCACACCACAGCTCTGTCACGTGGCAGATTTGTGACCAGTGCTAGTGACTTCAAGTTTAGTGTCCTTACTCGGGAAATGGGGAGTACTGGTATCTTCTGAGTTATTTAGAGGATTGCATAAGTTAACATGAGTCTTTTACGTGAAAGTGCTGGAAAATGTTAACTCCCTGCCCCTGCCATATCTCTATCTAGTCTCCTAATTTTAAGTTCCCATTCATTATCGTTCCAAAATCTAGCATGACCCGGTACTCCCTCTCAACTCTGTTGAACCTCGGCGCCCAAATCACACATGCTTCTCACTTCCATTGTGTTGACCTACTCAGCCCGCTGGGGCAGCCTTTCACGGCCTCTGTTCCCTCCTTGCCATGACTGCCTCGCCTCCGTTCCTGAGCATTTCTGAGGCCAGGACCTTCCTGTCCTGCATGCATTTGGCTCCTTGCCTGTCAAATGAAGGAGGCACATTTTTATTAAATATATTTTTTAAAGAAGCAGGTAAGGAAAAACTCAAAGCACTCATAATATGACTGTCCCTAGAAACTACTGTGTACATCCTGAGAGTACCTTACAATGCTGAGTGTGTGTGTGAAACAAAAACTTAATCACTACATTCCCATTTCTTAACACCCTTCTTCAGTGTCATAATTTCATACTGTAAATATCCCTACAGCATCATTTCAGGTGTCCTCCGAGAATACTGTGTGTGAATGGATTATGGTTTATTACTGGACACCTATGTGGTTTCTGCTTTCCCCCACTATTATAAATAAGGCAGGACATTATAAAGAGAGCAGCAGACAGCACCCTCGTGCACATATCTTTTCACACAGCCTTGAAATGGAATTACCAGATTGAAAGGCGTGCACATTTTTAAGGTTTTTGGTACCATATTGTCACATCACCCATCAAAAGGATGGATCTAGTTCTTTCCTCCCCTCAGGACACATGAGGCTTTGACCACTTGGTTCCTGATGGGACCAGTAGAACTACTTGGGGAGGAAAAATGAGAGGGAGAGAAAAAAAATATAAAAAAACAATGCTTTTCCCTACTCATTGGTGGATCTGGTTCCACGTCCACTATGTTTTTAAACTCTTAGCATAGGGCAGCTCCCTGGCTCCTGCGGAATTCTTCTTTATTCGCCGCTGGCTGCCTTTGCCCCCTCTAAATTGCCACCTGTAAATCAATGCACTGTTTCTTGGAAAGGTCGGCCCTCTGGGAAGAGCCCTTCTGCACCTGTCTCACCCAACTGGAGAATCTCATCTGCGTCTCTTCCTTTCATCTCGTCTCATTTTGCAACAATATTTTCTCCTTTCTCTGTTATTGGCCTTTTGATTTAATACTTTAATTTGGTATGTAGGTTCATGGTATCACTGTTCCGGATAATTCATGTCATTCTAGATCGAATATTCTGTAACATTTTCTTCAAATACTGTTTTGTGAAAAGATGTCTCACAGACTCAAAGGCTCATCCATTATGTTCATTTTTTAGAAATGAAAAGATAAAAAGCAGAGCGCGTGTGGTAACTACACAACTTGATTCTTTTCCAAATGCTCAGGAGAAAATTGCCTGTTCTTTTTATCCAGCAGGATGAAGACAAGTACAATTTTTATTTTTTCTACTTGACTATGTGGGACACAGATTGTTGCTTCAGTAGATTGATCACAGCACATTTCATAATTGTTAAGGACGTGAACACACACACTCCTCAGAGGAAGAACCAGTGGGTCTGCCTTGCAGATACGCACACACTCCCTCCTCCAGACAATGGAGCTGCAGTTTGAGTGCCACCCGCCTTGGGCCAGGATTGGGGGCCCAGTGAGCAGCTGAACGGCTCCCTTCGTGTGCGGTTTCAGCAGCTTGTGGGAAGGCTTATGGTATAGTGATGTGACAAGCTGTGAACAGCAGATCAGAGCAAAACGTGAGATAATTTAATTGAGGAGCTTGGTGAGAGGACAGCTCTCAAAAGCAGAGAGCAGGGACGTGGCAGAAAGGGCATCTGAGGAAGGGATAAATTATGAAATCGCATTCTGAGGACAGTGTGAAAAGGATGCTTCCTCATTTCTCTGGCAGTTTGGGTCAATTTCCTACCCTCGCATGCTTTGTAAAAAGGGAAATAATTTATTTTTATTACTGCCCCATTCTTGTTAAGGCAATTTTTAATACCGCATAGAGCAAGTCACCCATTTCTATGTAAGGGACTGACTTCCTCTTTTCTCGAGGTTTGGTATTTACTATTTCTGCCTCTACCCCTTTGGGAAAAAATGCTTTTTTTTTCTTTTCTTTTTTTTTAAGGTAGTAGTAAAAATGTGAGACTGGCGATAAGCTGTGGTGTATTTTCTTTGACTTGCATCTTTTGGAGGCTATTGTAGGCCTTTTTATTTCTCCTGTCATTGGCTCTAAATTCTGAAGTGGATTGTATTTTTTAATCTTTATTTTCAAACCACTTTTTCTGAGTTGGTTTTATGCACCATTCCTTCTTATTCACTCGCGACTGTCTTTATAAGACAAGTGGTGAATTTAACATTACCCAGTCTTTTAGTAAATTGCAACCCTAATATCCATCCTGGGCACTTAAAAAAAACAACACACAGAACTCAGAAATGGCTTAGTGGGTATATTAAGGCATTTGATTATTCAGGTTGAAATAATGCATCTACTTACTAAATTTTTTCAGTTTTTTTAACTTCTTTCTGTGTTGAGACCAGTTGTCTGTTTAAGTATAGGTGGCCTTCTAGTTTAGAACAAGGTCTTAGCTTGATTATCAGCTTTGGCTTTGGCTCATGGGGTCATTAAGGCCAATTTAGACACTTCTGCCTTTAGAGTTCATTTTAAAGAACTTTCACACTGTGTCAGTGACAGAATCAGTGCCTCTGTTTAGAGCCATCAGCTGGAGCCCTTGAGGGCAGATACCACTAGAAAACAAGAACCATTGCACATACACACACACACACACACACACACACACACGGCCATGACCTGGGTCAATACACAATGACTTGGAGTGGAACACGGTATTATAGCATCACTTCTGTGTTTCTGTGGGTTTGCTTTGGTTGTGCATGGTGATGCGAGAATATTAATTCCAGCTTAGTAAAATTTAACTTCAAACTCACTATCCCTGAATTTAATCTTTTAAGAAAATCCTTCATCTTTCCACTCTTTGGGATTCTCTTTCTGTGCACATACAATAC
This sequence comes from Myotis lucifugus, assembly GCF_000147115.1. Classification (NCBI taxonomy): domain Eukaryota; kingdom Metazoa; phylum Chordata; class Mammalia; order Chiroptera; family Vespertilionidae; genus Myotis; species Myotis lucifugus. The sequence goes on along the minus strand of NW_005871144.1, from coordinate 825,614 downwards.
ATGGAATTCAATGTAAAAAATTTAAAGTAAAAGTTCTCATTTCAAACTCTTATTCAAGTTCAATTTGTTTCTGATTCCACGGTTGACATGCCACAATTGAAAATTTGTTGGATGTCAAAGAGAAGAGGTCTCAAAATGGCTTAGCCAGTCGCTCAAGAACATTGTCATTTCTCCCAGTTTCTCCCCAGCTGCCTTCCACACCTGATCTTATCTTGCTTCAACCCAGGTGTTTTCCCTTTCTGGGCAAATCCGTTCATGTCCTGTTGGAAGATGACATCTTTCTTTCTTGGCGGTACCATTCCTTGCAGCTGAGTGGGTCAAAAGGTCCAAATTAGTCAGAGGGATACTTAATGATGGATTCACATATTTTAATATGAAAGACTTGACTTAACGGCCTGGCACATCAGTCACATTAGGAGAATGTCACTCCCTGCAGTTTTAAAGGATATACCTGCAGAAAGAGACCCTCGAGGGACCTTCAGGGAACCTTGTCCGGCACTTTTTCATCCTTCTGAGGGGGCTTTGTGCATGTTCTGAGTGTCTTGCACTTGAAGAGTTTTCTGTGTGGACTAGTTTTGTAAAAAGCTGACAGTGTGCTACTTCTGTAAACACCTCTCCTCTCCACTCCCTACCCCCACACCTTCCTGAGTTTACCTCCAAATGCTTTATATCACCCAAGCACTTACACAACAGTGCAGACATTTTCATCGAAGCTAGTAGCAGTTAATTATCTGTCTTTGTCTGTGTTTCAGCACTTAATGTTATTTTGACAGGGGTTGCATACTCTCTGTCTTCCTGGAATTTTTTAAGTGTTCTTCTGAGTAATTTGAGAAATTCCAAGTATAGATGAGGTGATCTGTTCTCTCCTTTATTGTCTCTTTAAACTTAATTAAAACAAAAAAAAAACATTTAAAGAGGACCCACTGTGTGCCACACAGCATGCTCTGGTCACTCCTACATACATTGTCTAATTTAGTCTCTTCTTCCCCTGAATCTGCACCTTGAATCGCCACTGTAATCTCAGTGTGTGTTGGGAGGGGAAGGGTTTCAGGAGTGGGCAGAGAGGTCATGATCTCTGGGTGGTACATCCATGTTAAGCAGAGATTTCAGTCTGCAAGGGTACTGCTGCTTCGCTCTTCATTTGTCTGGGGAGTATAGCTCCTGGTTGGTTATTGGCAGAAGTGCTTTACATCCAGGATGATCTCTGGGAAGTTTCAACATGAGTTGGTTTCTGTTTCCTTTCAAAAGTATGTGTTTGCTCACCTGCATGGAAGGTGAATAGGAGACTCAGCTCGCCAAACGGAGTGTGTCAGGAAGGATTACTGATTTATTTATGCTTGCTTCCAGAATATTTGAAGAAGTTGGCTTTAGTTCTCCCTTCAATGGGGCTTACTCACCCAGTCAGTGTCTGCGTCAGCATTTAAATATCTCAGGCCTGTCATTCTGGAAGAGGGGCGTTCCCAGAGGTGCCTTCCCTAACCCGGAGTGAAACCTGCCTGGTTGCAACAGGCCCAGCCAGGATCTCCCTCTCCTGGCCTGATCCTGCTTTCTCCTTTGGGGTCAAACCCACGTTTGCTAGCAGCTGCCTGAGCCATAGCTATCTTGGGGAAAATAGTCTTCACTTCCAGCTCTTCTCTTGGCACCCAACCTTTCATTTAACTCTCTCTCTCCTTCCTCCGTTCTTCCTTCCTTCCATGTCTTCAGTATCTATTGAGTGAGTGTTGAATACCTAGCATTGTACAGAATCCCAGGGATTCAGAGCTAAACATATAGGCCTTTCTTTGTTGTACACAAGGAATAAATGGGTTTTTTCCAAAAAACAAGCAAACCTAGGTACAAATCTTTTTTAATGAAGGGGAAAATATTATCTTTAAATGAATCATCTCCATGCTTGCAGATAGGGTTGCTCACACAATTATATTTTCTAGCATGAAGATTCTTCAGGACAACATTCATCCATTTCATATTTATTGAGTGCTTAGTGTGCCAAGGTCTGTACAGACACAAAAAATATAAAGCTAGATAAGCCAGGTCCCTCTCTCTGAAGACTCATATTGTAACAGAATAAAGAGTTCTATAAAGTCTATATTAATGCCATAGCAGAGCACTGGGCATACTGAGTAGTAAGAGATTATGAGCACTGAGTAGGGTGGGGGACAGGACAATGCCTACACATAGTAGGTTCCTAGTATTTGTTGACCAACCAACAGGGTTAGCCCACATTCAGGACCTATTAAAGAGGGTGACATTTCAGCTGTTCCATAAAAGAATGAATAAAGCATTGTCTAGGTCTAGGAGAAGGGCATGGTAGGCGGTGTGAGCAAAGGTGGAGTACGTGGAGGTGGCTGAGGGCTTGCAGAAACAGCATCAGGATGCTCAAAAGGAAGTAAGAGAGATGATCCCAGAAAGGGCTGGTGGAGCCAGATTGTGAAAGGTTGGAATACTTTGGCCTTTCTCTTCTTGGTCAGCAGGGCAAGGAGACTTCAGTCATTTTGAGCAGTGAAGTTACACCAGATCTAGGTTTTAGAAGGGTTCTCTGTCCTGTGTAGGATAGTCTCTCAAGTCGGGAGAAACTGAGGAGAGGAAGCCTGGGGGAAGATTGAAGAAGGGTCCCACCACAGCAGTCCGTGCAGGAAGAAAGAAAGCAAAATTGAGAGGAACTGCAGCATATCCCATGTCAGAGATGAGGCCGGGAGGAAGCAAGGATGGCTGCAACTTTCAGAGAACGCACATTCCCCATTTACCAGCTCTGCAAAATTCCCTGTTTACTTTCCAGTGCCTTGGGTTCTGGGTCTGTAAAACAGGCACAGTCGTACTTACCTGGTAGGATTGTTGTGAGAATTAGCTGAGATAATGGTGGTCTAAGCATTGAGTATGGCCCTGGGCATGTAATAATAACCAGCATTTATCGAACTTGTACTGTGACCACGTGCTTTACATGTACCTACTTACTCAGACCTAACAATAACCTTATGAGGTAGAAATGGTTCTTATCCTTATCCTACACTGCCTGTCGGTGTTATTGATTATCATTATTCTTCACTGGGCCATCTCCGTCCTCCTATTCCCTGGCTCCCTGGCTACCAAGCTTTGTGGGAAGTAGGAGAGAAGGGGTGTCTGTTATGTGACCTTTCTGATCATCTCACATAAAACTGACCTGTCCCTGACTCATTCCCTCAGGACTCTGTTCAGTCACAGAAACTAATCTGATAAATGAATCTGCTGTGAATGGAATGGGATGGTAGATGAATGAGTCACTTTTCTAGAAAACACATCTACATTTTAACTAACTTGCAATGGCTGTCACCCAAAGGAATGACAAATTTCAGGCCAATAGGGAATTATTTTTGAGCTGGAATACCTTAAATCACACCCCATGGCTGGCTCAGCCTGCCTCTGCTCTTGTCCTGTGTGTTATTTATATAATGTCTCTTCCTTTGCTTTCTTTTTTTATTCTTAATGCTATCTTCTTTTTTTAATTGTTTTACTTTTATTTTTAATTTATTGATTTTTTAGAGAGAAAGAGAGAGAGAGACATCAATTTGTTGTTCCACTACTTATTTAGGCATTCATTGGTTGATTCTTGTATGTGACCTGACATGACTGGAGATTGAACCTACAACCTTGGCATATGGGGTGACACTGCAACCAACTGAGCTGCTCGGCCAGGGCCATCTTAACACTATTTTCTAATTAAGACAGTCATTCTTGTTCATTGAAGAAACTTTAAAAAGTAAGGAGAGCAAACAAAAGAAAGTTTAAATCTTTCAGAATAATCTTCCTCCTCAGGAGTAACCATGTAGAGATTGTCCTTCTAATCTTTTAAAATCTGTATATGCATGAAATATTTCTGAATATTGGGCAAAGACTCATTATACTGAAATCACCTTACTCAGTCAGTGCAAGTTTTAGGTACTTGTGTAAGTTACCTGATGGAATTGCTTTAAAAGTAGTCAATGGCCGAAACCGGTTTGGCTCAGTGGATAGAGCGTCGGCCTGCGGACTGAAGGGTCCCGGGTTCGATTCCGGTCAAGGGGCATGTACGTTGGTTGCGGGCACATCCCCAGTAGGGGATGTGCAGGAGGCAGCTGGTCGATGTTTCTCTCTCATCGATGTTTCTAACTCTCTATCCCTCTCTCTTCCTCTCTGTAAAAATCAATAAAATATATTTTTAAAAAAAAGTAGTCAGTGAATTCAACAGAAATTTAGCCATTTCACGTGAGCACATGACCCCACAGCCTTGGTTGGATGCGCAGCAAGAACAAGTCTTTTTAAAAGAGCATTTTTAAGAGCAGCACAGTAAGTGGTTACATAGTGGATACCACATGCAATCAAATGATAACACCAACTTTTTTTATATATATTTATATATAATTGATTTCAGAGAGGAAGTGAGAGTAAATCATTGATCGGGTGCCTCCTGCACGCCCCCTTCTTGGATTGAGCCTGCAACCCAGGCATGTGTCCTGACCAGGAATCAAACTGTGACCTCCTGATTCATAGGCCAACACTCAACCACTGAGCACACCAGCCAGGCTACGCCAGCTTTTTTTATATGATGCAAATGGATAGTTCTTGCATGAGATCAAATTTCTAATGACAGCTTTCATATACTAGGTCAAAGTCTGTATCTCTAACAATGAGAGGTGTTAGATGACTTGAAAGGGATTCTAGCAATGATGAAAACATTGCAGATGAATGTGAAACATTTGGATAAATATGATTCAAAAAATTACAAATCAATCAATTATTTCATGTAAATGTAATTTAAAATATGAATGAATTAAATATAAAAAGATAAATAATTATTTCATCACATTTCTGAAAGCTTAGAAACTCAAGTTAGCAAAAGTGGGGTTTTTTTGGGCGGGAAGGGAGGTTGTATTCTCATTGGTAAAATGAAAGATCTCTTATTTGAGGCCACCTTATTTTCAAGTATATGTAGTATGTATGTACTTTGGTTTTTAAACAAAAAAAAACAGGATCGCATTCTAGTTGTGTTTATCATCTATTTTTTATACTTTATATATTATGACTATTTTCCATGGCTTACTTTTCTTAACCATACCATTTGTAATGACTACATTAGAATGGGTGGAGCAGAATCTATTTAACTAGTCCACTCTTGTTAGATATTGAAGGGATTATTTACATTTATTTAATGTTATAAATAACCCGGATGAATAGTTATGTAGATAACTCTCTAAGTATGTCCATGCTATTTTTCATAAGTTAAATGTCTATAAATAGAATTGCTGGGTCAGAGCCTTGCAGAATTCAGGGTACTTAATATAATTGCCAGGTTGCACCAACCAGTAATACTCTTAGTACATCTTAGGGAATTATTCAATTATTGTCCCCTTGTGACAGTGTCTTAATTAATTCTGAGTAACTCCTTAGCAAGATCATTTCATTGCTGTCCAAGGTGTTTGTCCTATCTCCCTCCTCCCTCAGCCTCATACCACTGGATTAGTACTAAGTACAGGTGAGAGGATTTCATGTATCTTTGGTTGTCCAAACCTATTGATTGAAAAGGTTTGCTACCACTGGGATCCGTGAGATGTCTCTGAAGCACCACGTGAAATGTTATCCCTTTTCTGTGAATGACATTAAGTCATTAAGAAACATCACTGAGTCTTATGAAATAGAGAATTCATATGATTTTTCTTAAATTCAGTAGAATGCTATCATAGTAGTTTACTAGAATAGTGCTCTTTTTGTTTCCATTTGTTGCATGTGCTGTTGATTTCTATATTATACAGTCTCAGAAAATAAGGCAGCTTGCAAAATCTTCTTTATGTTACAGACTGCTAGTTGGACACCATAGAGCCTACTTCTTGCTCATCAATAACAGAATCCCTTTTATACTTGAGCTGTTAACCAAAAAGCAGCATTACTGCTAGCAAAAGCCTTTTTCCTCAGCCTTAGGTTATAGCCAATAAACTGTAAGGAAGTGTGTGTGTGTGTGTGTGTGTGAGAGAGAGAGAGAGAGAGAGAGAGAGAGAGAGAGAGAGAGAGAGAGATCAAGGAAGTTTTAAAAGGTACGGACCACACCCTTCTTCACCCCTTCCTCCCTCGTGTTCCTTGGAACATAAGTGTGATGGCTGGAGGACCAGCATTATTTTGGATTTGAATGAGAAAGACCACATTGTAGGACTGACAGAAAGGAAAGCTGGAAAGAGCTTGAGTCCTGATGGATGAGGCACCTTCGTACAGTCCTGGACTGCTTGCCTCTGACTTCTCATATGAAAGGGAAATAAACTTCCGTTACTTAAGCCCCAGTTTTGGTGGGGATGTCTCTATTACCTGGAGTCTGGCTTAATCCTGTACAAAACAGCGATATTCCCAATTTTATGGCCTTCTAGTTTCCTGTTCTCTTTCCTACATTCGTTTTTCTTGTCTCATTAACTAAAGAAATTCCTTAACAGATTTAATTTTTTAATATATTTTTATTGATTTCAGAAAGAAAGGGAGAGGGAGAGAGAGATAGAAACATCAGTGATGAGAGAGAATCATTGATTGGCTGCCTCCTGAATGCCCCCCTACTGGGGATCAAGTCCACAACCCAGGCATGTGCCCTAACCAGGAATCGAACCGTGACCTCCTGGTTTATAAATCAACCACTGAGCCATACAAGTTGGACCAGATTTAATTTTTTAAAATGATTTTAGAGAAAGAGAGAGGGAAGGAGAGAGAGAGAGAGAGAGAGAGAGAGAGAGAGAGAGAGAGAGAGAGAAACATTGATGTGAGAGCAAAACATTGGATAGGCTGCCTCCTGCACTACCCCTACTGGGGACGGAGCCCACACCTGGGCATGTGCCCTGACCAGAATCATATTGCCAAC
>NW_005871144.1:689143-818670 GCF_000147115.1 Myotis lucifugus | reverse complement strand
GTGCACAGGATGACGCCCAACCATCGAGCACAGCAGCCAGGGACTTAATAGATTCAGAAGGGAAGTACATGGGCAGTGTTCATATCAGAGATAAAGACATCATCTGAACACAAGTTATACAAGCACATTTCCCATGTTCATTTACAAGTATTACTCGAGGCCTGCTGGTTTGCAGAATGTCCCCTCCCTTCCCATTTTTCCCCCCAGAAAAGTAGGGAGGGAGGTACGTATACAGAACTAACAAGGAACTCTGCTCTGTCAAGATGTAGGCGAGGCAGTGGCCTCCTGGACCTTGAGGCAACCAATTCTCTGTCACTGACAGCTTTGCACAGTGAGCCTGAGCATCTTCCCAGGCCCGTCACCCTGGATGTGAAGCAGCTGCAGGCCACATTTCTCTGCCTTCGCCCTCACTTTTCTTTGTTTAATTTCAGAAAGGAAGGGAGAAAGAGATAGAAACATCAATGATGAGAGAGAATCATTGATCAGCTGCCTCCTGCACACCCCACACTGGGGATTGAGCCCACAACCTGGGCATGTACCCTGACCAGGAATTGAACCGTGACCTCCTGGTTCATAGGTCAAAACTCAACAACTGAGCCGCACCGGCCATGTACCCTCTAATGTTACTGGCATTTGTCAGGTGTTCACCAAACAGCTCAAGGCATACATTTACATGCAACATTAAATAGTGTAAAGCTGATTCATGAGAAACATGGCAAGGAATAAATAAAAGAGGACAGAGAGAGAGAGAAAGGGTAGAAAAGTGATAGAAGATCCAAAAAGTCCAGGTTTCAGCCGTGGGCTTACAGTTTCACTGAAAACAGGCCTTTTTAAATCTGGTAACATAACAGTAAAGGCCTTGATGCCTGTTTTTCAGTGAGGTCACCTTGAGAGCAAACACGGAAATAGAATGGGCACATCCGCGTATTCATCTTGTTAAGTGTGTGTAGGGAAGGCTGATGGAGTGGAAACGTCATTCCTTCAAAAATGCACACCAGGCTTCCATTCTGGCTCATCCTCCTTGAGGTCAGCAGGCTTCCCTTCACCCACCATGCTTCCCGCCCTTGCTGTCTTATTACTAACACGTGTGGTGCACGGATTACCACAGATGAATGGTTAGGGGCAGGCGTTTACTCTGTCCTACTTCAGTGTGTGTGTTTCATTCCCTGGTAGAGCTGTGGAGGGTTACTGTTTAGTGGCAAGGCATTCGTGGCGCTGGAGGGTAAGCCTAGAAAATGCCTCCTCGGTGTAATATGCTCTAGCTCCTCAGAAGTGTCCTCTAGAGTATTTGATGGATTTGCCTCAGTTATTCGTATTGGCAGGTAGTCTCCAAGCTATGGTAGTGATTTTTCAAGGATTTTTCAAGAGAAAGACTCAACTGGGTCCCTTTTCCCTCCCCATTATTATATTTGTCTCTCTGTCCCTGGTGATGTAAACTGACTCTCTCTGCCCAGTTCATGTCTGTGTTTCTCCCGTCTGTCTCTTTGATTAAATCTAGAATGAGCCTTTGGTGAGGAGCCTTTGGTCCTGGGCTTCATCGCATGTACACACGTGTGAAGCATGAATGGGAGGCAGCACACCATAGAGTGGTGGGGCGAGGAGGCCCTGAGAAGGCATCACCACCTCTGTGTTTACAGGTGCAAAGCCTGGGTCCCAGAGAAGTGCATTCATTGGTCACACAGAGCAGATTTAAGCCTAGACCAGCGGTTCTCAACCTGTGGGTCGCGACCCCTTTGGTGGGGGTCGAACGACCCTTTCACAGGGGTCGCCTAAGACCATCGGAAAACACATATATAATTACATATTGTTTTTGTGATTAATCACTATGCTTTAGTTATGTTCAATTTGTAACAATGAAATTGGGGGTCACCACAACATGAGGAACAGTATTAAAGGGTCGCGGCATTAGGAAGGTTGAGAACCACTGGCCTAGACCCTCTTGCCCTTCCCACTGTCCCACGCCGCCTGGCTTTGCAAGACAGCAGCCGAAGCTTGTTAAAAGTCCGGGCGTCGAGGCCTCCCTGGTTTAGAATTGTCGTGGAATAAATCCTCCTGATCGGAAAGAGCTCCAGAGAATTATAGAATCCCACAGGCTTCTCACAGATAATTCACTTTAAACTGTTCTCAGTAAAAGCCACATAAACATGTCCAACAAATCACAGAAAATGATCTCATGGAGTAGTGTTGAACCACAAACTTGAATAAGAATCTGTTTGTCCAGAGACGAAACTATGTAGAAGATATTTTCAAAGTGTGGCAAGTAGTAAAAATTGGGAGAAGAAAAAGGCTGGGGCCTGGTTTGGTTCCCATTATTTTTCTGGGAAGGAATGGAGAAATGGTTTCGATCCAGTTCTGCTTGCCCACCCTAATTTTCAATTTTCTCAGAATTTGTTTCTTTGAAGTTCAAGCTAATAGATTTATGGCAGCTTTAAACAGTTGAAAACCATCACATTCACTCAAACACACATGCTTTTTCTCACTCCAGCAGAAACATCTGAGCGTTCTGCGAGGGGATTTGCAAAGAGCCGGTTACCTCTCAGTTGGTGTATAGTTTAGAGAGGACTGCACTGGAGTCATTTACTCTACTCGTCCTGCGGGAAAGGAAGAGCTGACTGGAAGACAGTGAGACTATTTCTTAGGTAACATTGTGTCTTGGGTTTGTGTCTTGGGATTAAAAACAGCAGGTGGAGGCCAGGCAAGCCTGGTCTTCTTTCTGTCTGTGGCACATTGTTCTCTTCGTGGCTGTGTGTGTGTGTGCGTGTGTGTGTGTGTGTGTGTGTGTGTGTGTGTGTTAGGGTCACAGGATGACTTGGCATACAAGAACTGCCGCACTTTCAGAATAGGTTTGGTTACTCTACAAGTTCCTTTTAAAAATGGGAATCTGGTCTAGGTTTTTGCATATTTGTCAGCTCTCCACATAAGGCCAAGCTTTTCTCACACCCTGGCTTCTTTGTAGGACACTTCTTTGAAAAGTAATGACATGGCTTAGCGTTCATTTTGTTGTAGGGCCTGGTTGGTCTGCTTCTTGCTGCTCCTATAGAGCTAATTTTGTTACTTTTTATCACCTTATCTCTAGATTTTTATAATTGATCAGACCTGGTAATACAAAGTGTCATTTGCAGTTAATCTGTTAATTATTATCAGTTTTGCTTAATTTTGCCAGTGATATCCCCTCTCCTTCCTAACTATTGACTGTAGCCATCTTCTGGGTGATCTGTGTGGAGGGGAGGGAAAGGGTAGGTCAGGGAAGGGACATTCCTAGAGTGCCTTCTATGTGTAAGGCTTTTTATATATTGAAACCTTCTCAAAACCAACATATGGGGTGGGAATTGCTATCCCCATTTTGCAGATGTGGCAGTTGAGGCCAAAAAGAGTTAAATGACTTGACAAAGATGCTACAGCTACTGATGCAATTGATCAGGATTTGAAACCAGGACTCTCTGACCCTAACGCCAGCCTCTTACCGCACGGCCACATTCACATAACAGTTGCCTACTTTAACAGTCCTATTTATCTATAATGGAACTGATCCCAAAAGTAAAAACAAACAAACAAAAAAACATAAGAAAGTAAAGTAGGTGAAGAAACGCAGCCTTAGCAATGGCAACAGCAGAAAGTAGTGCAGAATTACAGTCTGGGATTGTGCTTGCAGGACTGACCGGTCACAGGAAAGGAGGGCTTTATTGATGGGCAATGTTCATAGAAATGAGAGAAATTTGGGGAGCTTAGGCAAAGTGATGAGAGAGAGAACAGAAGGGACAGAGCAGTGGAAAACAAGGGGCAGCCACGATGAAGGGTAGAGATGATCTACTAGCAGCAGCAAAGGTGAGGAGCCCCAGTGGAGGGGTCACAGACCCAGTGGCAGTGTAAAAGGTGGAGACCATCATGGGACTCTGCATCGTCAGCGTTCCACCGGCAGTGAGATCTGAGTCAGCACAGAAATGCTTAGCGAGTGCGGGAATAAATGGGAGGAGGGTTGATGTGAGAGAAGACAGGGCTTCTAGTAATTTTGACCATAGTTTAATTCTGTTTTAAAGATTATGACCAGAATTCTGATTAACATCAAACATTCCGTAAAACTCGTGGTGGCGTGGGGAGGAGGGCAGTCACCTTGGGGCCGTTGATGAGAAGCTTCATTTTCTGAACTCCTGGTGCAGATTCTCAAGATGTGAGAGGCAGATGGGTGGGTAGAGGTGGCAGGAGGGAACAGAGCATCACTGTGTTTATGACAAAGAAGCCAAAGACACTGTTCGAGTTGGCTGTGCTGGGCTGGAGGACAGTGACAGCAACTGGCAACAGGATGAGAAAACTACTTTCAAGGAAGGCATGGCTGCTTTGGTGGCCTTCATTCCTCAATTTCATTCTCATTTTTGCAAAAAGGTTGCTACACCAGGCTGCCTGAGAGGTGATCATGTTGCCAAGTCATCGCTCCACTGGGGAGAAGGAGACAAATGATACAAGTAAAGGGTGCTGTTGAGAGTATTCTAAAAGTATAAACCTCAGAACCACTGCCAACGTCTGGATCTACTTATTCCACGTTTCATATTTCTGCTCTGTGTCTACAGCCACCCTATATCCCAATAACTGATTGATGGAAACCCCGGGCCCCAGATCTCCACATGGCCATCTAAGTAAATAAATGGATGGTAAGGAATCGGCCCCCGCCCTTTTCTTCCTCCTCAAAGGCCTTGACTAAAGCAAAGACCAGTTCTTTGCACAAAGTTTCAGTTCGATCAGAGCATGCAGCTCTCAATGTAGACATAAACACCCACTTATATAGAAAACCCACCCCCCTTCCTTTCCATTCAAAATATCTGGGCTCTGAAACATAAAATGCTTTACTCCAGCGGCCACCGCTCCGGAGATGATTGTCATTCAGATTATTCTTCTGTGCACGCCCTTTCCTGCTGCATAATTATTGCTGCCCCAGAGAAACATGGCCTTGGAGCCTCAACCACCTGCGTGCACATCCTGTGATCCCACCCCCACCACGTACTTCATTGTACTCCAGCCCGATTGAACCCCACCAACCAGGAAAGACTCCTTTCCATCCATCCTTCTGTACACTCACTGCCCCCATCTCTCTCCGTGTCTGGGTTGATACTAACCCCAGTCAGGGCAGTGAGGTGCATTGTTGGAAGAAAATGTCTACAATAGGAAATATTTATAAATAAAAACTGGCTTAAAAGGGCAGGCATGTATTTAAAGAGTTGAAGTGGGAGAATGCATTTCTGTAGAGGAATTATTTTATTTCCTCCTCTCTCTCCCGTACATACCGAATTATATGTCAACCCTAGAGTTATTACTAGATTTAACATAGGTGAACGTGTTTGGCAGTGTTGCAAATTTGCTGACAGCAAATTCTGCTGCCACAATTATGCTGGGTTTATTCAGTTCTGTTGTGTCATCCACCCAGAGGGGACCAGTTACATTTCCGCTGAATTTACTTTTACATTCAGTTTAGGTTCCCTCCTGGTTTCTCCTCAGGACATACATAAAAAGAAGTCCTTATTTATTATAGTAGTTACATGGGTTGTGAAGAAAGAGGAGGAGAAGGACTAAGGGTGGAGTGGGCAGAGATGATTACAAAGAAATAGAAAATACAGTCTTCTGGGAGCCATATTAAGTCTAGTTGAAGAGACAAGAAATTTACCAATTTGCATTTGAATAGCACTAAAAGCAATAAGTACGATAAAAGGGGTCCAAGTTGAGTGACCAGGATCAGGGCTGCATGTTCCCCTGGAGGGGCTCTAGCTCTTCCTAGAGGAGACATGTCTTACCTGGGCCTCGGTGGTAGCCAGACAGAAGGAAGAAGGGGGCATTTAGGGTAGGAAACAGTGGAGTGCAAAGGCATGGATGCAGCAGGGGGAAGGGTGGTACAGGGCAGGAGTGGAACATAGGATTGGAGAGGCGGTTTGGTACCACGCTGTTGAGGGCCACAAATACAAGCCGAGTTTGAGTTACGCCCTGGAAGCCCTGGAGGGCTGTCAGCGTGGCGTGGTGATGATGTCCCTGACAGATTGGTGGGGCAGAAACCAGAGGCACAGACCAGTCAGAAAGTTCTTGTGATGGTGTCACCACAGGTCGAGGAGCTGGGGGGACAACGCTGCATAAAAAATGGTGACCGTAGGAATAGAGCCTTGAGGATGAAGTCTAGGCACATATCAAAGGAGTCATCAGTGAGACTTTGGTGAATGCTGGATATGAATATCGATGGAGTCAGGACAGAACAAGAAACATAAGGAATCAGGGAAGACCCAGGGTGGACTGATGGTGGACATAGGAAGGCAAGAAGTGTGGCTGGTATAGAAGCCCAGCTTGTTCTAATACTTCCGTTAGATTTGCTAAAAACAAACAAAAAACCATGTAGGGGCTGTGACCCGTTCTGGGAAAAACAGATGAAATCCAGGTCAGGTTGACCTGCAGAACAGCACACTCACCTGTCCACCCGTTGCTCTCAATGGGGAGGCATAGCCACCTGGCCGAGAGTGTGGTTTCCCCTCTTTGACTGGGTGAGGTGTCCAGGATTTAGATAACTTTCTCTCTTACCCCCCACCACTGCCCTGCACCCATCCTTGCTGCCAAGTCATGGAAGCAAGTCTTCATTTACTGTCTATTAGCCAGCCATGCGCCTGGATGTCTCTAAATGAAACAAACCTGAATGTGGTCATGTCCATCACCAGCCAGGGCCCGGGGCCTCTTGACCTCCTGGCATGAACATGGAATGCCAAGGAGAAGCCGTCTCTGAAGCTCGATTTAATTTAGGCAAGTACTCACTTTTGGTGGCTGGTATCACAGTGATGAGCTCCGATTCTCTGCCAAGGCAGCTTGCTCTGTGTGCGTGGACTTGGCATTCTCCTTTGTGTGGCAGCTGGCCCACTGACCTCATCGTTTGGGTTCCCTGTTCTTGCAATGGAACCAACACCACAAGAGTGAAATGCTGTATTTTCCACAGAGTCACGCTACATGTGATTGTTTGTTTACAATGACATCATGCTTTGAACTTTCGTTCAACCTTCCCCAAAACAGCCACAAATGTGGTGGTTTGAAGGGTGAGCTCATGTGTAGAAAAAGGATTGAAACTCTCGGTAATAAAGGGGTAGATTCATAGCCGCAGACTGCCCTTCGGGAGCTCCCTGTTCTATCCAGAGGACTCGCCGAGATGCAGGCCGTGAGCAGCAGAAGTTTAGCAGCCTCCTGGCTGCCCCTGGGTTCCAGCAGCATGGTGTCTTTGAACTACTTTGGGAGATGCTCCTGCATTTTGGAATTGTTACAAAATGAGGAACTGACTGCACAAAGGTGACCCTCTTTTTGGACCCACGCTGCAGTGTGCAAAGGCACACGTGTGATCGTCGGCAAGGCAGCGTCACCTCACACTGCAGGGAGCAGCTTGTGATTGCGGAAAGGATCACCTGCTCTGAAGTCATTGAGCAATTAACCTTTCTCATCCACACATTACAGAACCCATCTTGATGGGTTGTTTTTGGGGTCAGACTTTGTTATTACAGGGAATGCCCCTAATAGCCTGCTTCTGCTCCCTTTTCCCCAGGGATCATCCTGAGAACCTGGTCCGGGATGGTTCAGGTCAGGCTAGCGGGTACCTATGTGAAGGTCAGCCTTCTGTTCTCAGGAATCACGCTTCCCATGAAAGGAATATTAGCAGTAACAATGACATCTAACAGCTTATGTTTCCAAAAACATTTTCCATGTGTGTTGCCTTAGCCAGTGTTCACAAACAACACTGTGAACCGGGTAGTATCAGATAATTTTCTAGATGAGAAAGTTAAAGTGCAGAGATTTACCCAGGTCATGAAGCCAGCAAGTGGCAGGGCCAGGATTCTAACCTGGTCCACCCCATTCAGGTTCCGAGGTCTTCTTCCTCGCCCTCATCTGCGTGAGAAAAGCCGTTTGTGTCTGTGGATGGCCTCCAGTTCTCTTAGCATCCCACCGTGGTAAGTCAGGGGGTGCTGGCCTGCCCCGGCTGCTCAACAGTAGATGGTTCACGTTGGCATGAAACCACTGGAGGCGGGATAGAAGGGCACTGGCTCCAGACTCAGTTGGTTTTCAATTCCAGTTCTGCTATTTTCTTAGCTCCTGTAGTCTTAAGTTATCTAACCTCTTAAACCTCAGTTTCAGAAACATTGGTAAATGAACATAACAGAACTACTCACCCTCAGGATTGCAGAGTATTGGATGAGCTCACAGCACAGTGCCCAGCGCAGAGGAAATGCTGCAGGATGTTAGTATTGTGTCGGTGGCACCATCATTGGTGGGACCAGTGCTTGCTAATCCATGGCTTTCTGGGTCCGGCTGACTCTCCTGCTGGCTGCAGATTCACATCTGAATACTGGACTCTGGTCTATACGGGGGAAAGCAGAACTCCTTTATTCTAGATTTAAAGGCACCTCACAATCTCCTCTGTCCTCCGTGTTTAAGACTTCTCCCTGCATCTCCTCACATCAGCAGGAATTCCACCAACTCACGGTGCCCCCTGGGAAACCCCCAAAGCCCTGTGGTCACAACTACTTTATACCACCAGGCATTGCATTTTACTATGGATTCTTTCCACTGCTTTCTTCCTAATACCAAATGAAAAGGAGTCTGGTGATGAAGGAAGAGAGGGAGGGGGAAGTATGGGCTGGGAAGTGGTGAGGGCAAAGGCACAGGAGCTCTTTGGGTATCTGCAGACCACGGCTGGGAAAGGAGAGATAGGAAAGTTCATGGGGAGTCAGTGAAGTGGCCTGATTTACAGTTTTGGTCCCGGTCGGCTCTACACAGACTTTGTTTTCAATTGTTACTTAAATCTAGCCCATGTCAAGAATGCTCTTGCACAGTATTGACATGCATAGCAACCTCTGATTCTGGGAAGCACAGTTACAGAGTTAAATACTAGCTTCATCTTCCATGGCACAGGGCTCCTCATAGAGGGGACGCTGCTCCACAGGGATCTTCAAACACAGCCCGCTCTCCACAGCCCGGAGCTGAGGCAGAGTCTGTAAATCACCTCCCAGAGAAGGCCAAATATGTGCTATCCCACCTGGCTGCTGCTGCTTTCTTTTTTTTTTTTTTTTTTTACTCTAATTATCTCAAGTGAGTTGAGATAATTAAACAACACTGCATTCTTTCTGATATTTAATGTAAATCATTTCTAAGCAAGCAAGCTTCCCGGCCTCCTAAAGTAAAGGAGTCAAGAACTCATGGACTCAGACAACAGTGTGGGGTTTGGGAGGTGGAGGGGGTAGAGGTGGAAGAGGGTAGAGGGTAGAGTGGGGATAAATGTGATGGGGAAAAATAAAGGGGGGGAAGGAATAGGGAGATGAATTATTTGTGCTTGTGAAAGCTGCTCTACCGGCAGCCTCTGTTGCTGAGGAGGTATATAAACAGCTCCACCCGCTTCCCACCCGGCGCCTGAGGCTCGCCCTGGAGGGAAGTACTCTTGAAAGAAAAACAACCACTGTGACTAACCGTAGTTGAGGCTGGGCCAGAGGCTGGACACCTTACTCGCCCTCAAATCTAGGGTCCATTTTCTTCTCACGCCCCTGACCCAGAACCGGACATGCTCACCGGCAGCATGGCATTCACAATCCCAGACACGTTTCGTGTTCTCGCTTTGGAGCAACTTTTGTGTGTATGGGCTGGAAAAGAGGGAAAGTGTGTTACTTTTTTTTTTTTTAATCTAACAACTTGTAACTGTGTCAACACATAAGACAGTCTGTCAAAGCTTTCTGCTGGTGTTGCTGCTGTGAATTAATTTTGAGCGTCACTTGTGAGCAGTAAACACTTTTGCGGTGTGAACAACTCTCTGTGCAGTGGGAGTTGTCGACAGCTTGCCGCCCCCCACGAAAGGCGGAACCAAAGGGAAGATGCCTCCTCCCCGACAAGTCAGGTCGGCTAGGTTTGAGGAGCCGGAATCTGCCGCCATGCCCACGGTGTGATCTTGTCTTTTCGCTGGACCATTGGACCTAGACTTTCAAGTGTTGGGTTGAGAATCTGCCTACACCACCAGGCATTTGGCCACTTTCTACTATTTTAGAGCTGGTTCTAGAATTTATGGTCCACATTATTCTTGTCCTTAAATTGTTAAAGAAAATATCACCATTAAGAGCAAGACACAGAGACACACAACACATGTGCCAGACACTCTGACTTGGGAGACATACTTCCCAGATTTTTACACTCATTACTCACGGTCAGTATTCAATTGAATGTTATCCACATGGTTAAAACAGTCACTTCACTCTGGTCGATATATAGAATGATGTATTTGTATATACATAATATCTATATATAACTCATTTTCACTCTTTTGTTTCATTTTGTGTAAAGGTCTCCATTCTTCCTCCTCTTTGCATCTCTTACCCAAATAGTAAAGTCTACGCCTCTCCGTACTGTGGCAGACCCAAGGCCTCCCCTCCCTGCTGCTCTGTGTCTGACAGTAGCACAGAGGAGTATCTCATGACACTGTAACAGTGAGCTTCCTGGACCCTGACCCACATTTTCGAGATGTGTTCCAGCATCCCTTACCCCTCAGAAACCTGGAAGGATCTATTGTGTGTAACACCCCCCTCCTAGCAGCCACTGAAATCTCTTCGAGCCTGGAAAGGTTCGTGCGGTCCATGTGTGTACATAGGTGGGGCCTGCTGTAAAAGGTCAGACATCTTGTTATCCTCAGGTTCCTTTCTTCAGGCTTTATAATGAGACCCCCTTGTTCTAATATCCTGAAACGTGTTGAATAAGACATTGTTTAGCCTGTTCACATCCTGCAGGCTGCATAGTGGAGTCAGGAGACTCCCTCTCCTCGTCTCCTCCATTCCTCCGCAGCCCGCCCCCTCAACACCTGGCACACTGCTCTTGCCATATGTGGAAGCGCTCAGTAAGTGAAGGTGACTGATTCATCTCCATTCACAAAGGAAGCCGTAGCCAGCAGAGGGTGGCAGGGTGGGTGAGGTGGGGTTTCACTGATTTGGAGTCATCTTTAGGTTGAGAGAGATTCCGGGCGCCCTGTGAGAAGACCCCTGCCACTTGTGAGGTAGAGAGGGTCCGTGTGCCGTGTGGGCGGCGTGGAACCCGGGGAGTCTGTGACGGTGCGTAAGGGCTGCACACGTCCTGTGGAATCAGGACGGTCTGCCCGCGCTACTGCAGCCCAGCCGGTGCACATCCGACCCCCATGGCCTTCAGTTGATTCTGAGCGGGGAACCAGTTTTACACCCAGTGAAATAGACACAGCTGTTCACTGCAGAGTGAACGTTTGAGGCACACAAGGGTTCTTTGTTAGGGGCACACGTGCGACTTCTCCTGCCTGCCCAGGAGAGAGGCACGCTCTCCCATTCCCGACCACAAGAGAGATGCTAGAGAGGAATCCGTGTTTTGCCAGCCTTCCAAGAGTTAACTAATGATGTTTTTAAAATGGGAATCATCACGAAATGTATGTAACATAAAAGGCAAATGCGAAATACTTAAATGACAGGTGGCATCATTTGAAAAGGATGTGGGGGCTGATCCTGGATCTGTGATCATACGCAGCTGCATTAATTTCCCTAATCACGGGATTGCTGTAACCAGTGTCTATAAATAAACACACCAACTAATCTTTTGATTATCCTTTTTATGGCACATTTTCGTCTCTCTTTCTACTTTTTTTCTTCCTCATATCTTCTCATTGTGATTAAACCGTATTTCTAAACTCTGTAATTCCACAGATTCTTCTGTGTTATTTTAAACAACCAAAATTGCTCTGGACAGTTCACAAAGGGAGAAATACAGATGGCCAATACATGTATGAAAAGATTTTCAGCTTTTTGATAGTCTCTAGAAAAAAAATGCCAGAAAAATACCAACGAACTGTCGTGTTTAAGAATCAGCTAGGCAAAGGTTAAAATTATTGGGAAAACTCCCATGTTGGCGAGGGTGTGAGGAAGCCAGCCTTGGTAAGAAGAGTCCCTGGTCTTGCATGCTGGCGGGGGGTTATGCGAGGGCACCCTGGCATTACCTACCAAAATGATAAGTGTGCGTGTCATTTGACTTACCACACACACTCCTGGAGATTTACCTGAAAATAAGAACGACAAAACAGAAAGATGTATCTTCAAGGATATTCTTATGTCAGTGTCGTTTGCAATAGTAGAAGAAAATGGGGAAATAGAAATCATCAAAAGGGGTCTGATTAACTAAGTTCTGGTACGTCAAAGAACACCATGTATGCCTTAAGAAAGATCTCATAGGTCTATATTTATTGCTAATGACAGATGTTTACAACACATTGATGTGTGGAAAAGCAAGTTACAGAATAAGGGAAATAGTATGTTTTTGGTTATATTTAGCCAATGCTTCTCACGTGCTTATCTGAAAGTGCTGAGGAGGACTGGGGAGGGACCTGAGATTCCACACTGTTCACAGGGTCCCCGGTGTTGCTACTACTGCTGGCCCTTGGGCCACACTTTGAGTCACAAGGTCCGTATACATCTGTACATCTATGTGTGAGTAAATATGCCCAGAATAAATTCGTGGGCGGTTCCACAAGATGATGAACCTGGGTGATTTTTACTCTCATCTCTGTGCTTGCTCCTCTGTATTGTTTAATACCTCATACTACACCTACTTTGGCTTTGCATAAACGATAGAACTGGTTTTTAAATAATGCCTTTCTTTAAAAAGAAATCAACTTCAGATTTACTTCTCAAACATTTAAGGGAGGAACAGACCACCTAGGCCAGGTCAGTCATTTTTAAGGAGAATGCATCATCAGAATCACATGAGAAACTTTTGAAAAAACACAGATGCTCGAGCCTGACCCCCAGAAATTCAGATTCAGCCATCCTTAAGTGGAGAACTCAGGATTTTTTTAAGTTCCCCAGGTGATTCTGACACAGACTAGGTTTGGCCACTGACCTGGCCTCCAGATTCTTATACATCAAATTTTGGGGCCCAGCATACATTTGGAGGAGGTTTCTGCCCTCTTTTCTGCTTCCTCTCCCTTCAGGAGAGTTGTACTTCGGGGCTGGGGGGTTGACATTGGTATCCATACGTAAGTAAGACTTCTATTTCCAGTACGTGTTTCTTGACGTTTCCCCACCAGCCTCTCCTAGCTTTCTGTGTTCCTGTCCTCGGGCTGCTGCTGTAACAGATTACCACAGATGGGGTGGCTTGAAGCAACAGGAATGTGTTCTCTCACGCTCTAAAATCAAGGTGTCTCGCTTTCCTCCTAAGGCTTTAGGGAAGAATCTCCCTCCCCTCTTCTAGCTTCTGGGCAGGCTCCGGTTCCATGGTGTGTGTGGCTGCATACCTCCAACCTCTGCCCCTGCTTCACCTCCGTGTCTTCTCCTTTTAAAACGAGTCTTGCCAGGTATCCCATCTTACTGCTCTCAAGCAGACTCTCCCAAGGGGACCTGCCATTAGGTTCAGGGCCCACCCAATTAATCCAGGATGGTTTTATCTCAAGAGCCTCCATTTATTATATCTGCAAAGACCCTTTTTCCAAATAAGGTCACATTTCCCAAATAAGGTTTTGGGAATGAGGACTTAGACATACCGTCTTGGGGGACCACAGTGCAGCACCCTGCATACACCTTCTAAGCAATTCAACAACAGTTTTGAAGTGAAGCAAAACGTTCTGGATTTGCCAATTTATTTTTCTCTGAGGATGAGCTTTTGGTTTTATTTCCCTTTTCTTTTAGGTATAGCTACAGGAAGTTGTTCCACGAAAAAAAAAAAATGAACGGTTGCTGTGGGCAGTCTGAATGTCTACACTAGCAAGGCAGCTGCCCGGTACAGGGAACTGGATTCTGTCCCAGTTCTGTCCCTTCTTGTCCAGCAGTCCCCCAGTCATCAGAGTCTGGGGGAGCCAGTCACACCCATCTCTCGCTGACCACGTTTATACTTCCCGCCTGAGCCCTGATGGGTGTGCGATCTAACATTCATCCTTTGTCCAGGCTCTCCTGGGATGCGGACATTAGAGACAGGTTTACTGAGGAATAAAACTAGCGCCTCAGCAGACGTTTTAGAGAATGATCACCCCCAGTCTATTGGCTGTGCTTAACTGGGCTTTGAGCAGATTCAGGGCTGGTTTTCCCCACCCTGGCCCACAGGGAGAAAGAGAAAAGTAAAGGTTAAAACGAGTCTTGCCAGGTATCCCATCTTACTGCTCTCGAGCAGTCCTTTCCTGTAAACCTCTCGGTATGTTCTGGTAAGGGAGGGCAGCCTGTGTTTGACACTGCGACCAGCACACATTTGTCTTTTTAGGTGTTTTACTGACTTGACTCTTGTTCAGTACATGGGACCGGTTTCTCACAGGGGTATTTTCATTTGAGGAGGAGGTTTCTCAAAAGTGTTTTGCCAGTGTCTGGTCATGCACGACCCCTGGGCATCCCCAGCGAGATGCTGTGAGTCACAGTCCCTACGGCCCAGGCAGAGATGAGCTTCACCTGGACTTGTGTCCTTTCCCAACAAGTGCAGGAGGACCAGATTAGTAAAAGGAAACCTCGGTCACACACGGGAGGGTTCTGCTGCCCAGAATCAGCCTTGACCCTGGAAAAGTCCAGCTTTTGTTACTTGGGAGGTTCAACTTAATTGAACCCCAATTAACCCAATCTTACAAATAGCGCAGTCTTACAAATAATGGCAAGTCTTATCGCTATTTCTCCCAGAAATAGGGTTGCAAAACGCAAAATTACAGTGTGAGCCACGCATAAGCAAAAATATTTGACCTTTTCTTCCTTTAGATATACAAAGGCTTGCACAGGATGCCTAACACTTACATTAAAATGTTTTTAATTAAATGAGCAATGAATGACTATTAGACAATAGAAAAATTAGACAATAAAAAATTAAAAATCAGAAAAACAAAGAGAAGAAACTCCGTATTCTTACAGACTCTTGGGATTCGTGGCTGGCTGTACAGTCAGTCCTCTTAGCTAACCTGACTGGGCCACATGTTTTCTGGTTGTACAGTCAGTCCTCTTAGCTAACCTGACTTGGCCACATGTTTTCTGGTCAGTTAAAAAAAAACCAGTTAAAGGATGAATAGTTACTTTTAAAAAGATACTACATACCCTATATAACATACTGACTTAAAGCTACAGATGAAGAGTTATTCGCCAGTCTTTCGATGTGAGCCCAAGACCTTCTCCTGGGGTTTGGGTCTACTGATTGGAAGTTCTGTGTCATTTTTTGTGCACATTTATTGCATGACTTTTGTGTTCAGTCTCTTAAAATTGAAAGAATTTTTAAAGCCATTTGCAACACACTCTGAGTGCAAAATCATTTTAAATTCTTATTATTTCCCAGTATTTCACAATTATTCATGTCTAATTCAATAGCAGATTTCCTTCGGCAACTTGCTCCTTTCATGTCCTTTATTTCACTAAATTTTCAGAAAAATA
This sequence comes from Myotis lucifugus, assembly GCF_000147115.1. NCBI lineage: Eukaryota > Metazoa > Chordata > Mammalia > Chiroptera > Vespertilionidae > Myotis > Myotis lucifugus. The sequence continues at coordinate 803,293 of NW_005871144.1, read as the reverse complement.
ACTTTATTTTCACATTTGTATTTCATTGGCCAACATACTATTTAATTAAATTACGTAGTTACAGTGACAAGTACAGCTGACATTAATAGTGTAAGCATGCGGTTCCTCGGGTACCAGAGAGCAGCCTCCAGCATTCACTGACCAGTGTCCTCAGTATATTTTATAGGCTTATAGCAGGGGTCCTCAAACATGCGGCCCACCAAAAACATTTATCCGGCCCGCCGGGTGTTTTTGCCGCCGCTGCCTGTCCTGCTTGGCAGCCGACTCGTCCTGGGCCCGCAGTGCGCATGTGTGGAATGTCTGAGGGACAGTGAACTGGCCCCCTGTTTAAAAAGTTTGAGGACCTCTGGCTTATAGTTATGCAGATATTTGGCTTCTTCTGAGGGGCCAATAAATATATCAATGTATTGTGTAATAGGCAAGCTTTGCTCTGAAAATCTCGAACATAAGAGAATTAGTATTCCAAATGGTTTATTCTGATAAGGGACTGTTTTGGTTTTTTCCTTGTGATTTCAAAATTTGTGTTACATATAGAATGCTCACAGTTTGATCCTTGAGGTAGAGAAAGCAGGTGTTTCTGTTCTTATTAGATGGATAAAGAAACGGGCCCAAAGACAGTTCACTCCACGAGAGTCGTGACCAGCATGGACTTTCTATTGTGATGTTTGGTTTCAATTCCTTGTCCTGTTTTTGGTTCTCCCCCCATTTTTAGGGTGTTAGTAGGGCCTTATTGAATAAGCTCTATCAGGGGCATGTCTGTTTTGTTCGTTGATATCCCCAATACCTGGAATAGGGAATGAATGAATGAATGAGTGAATGAGTGAATGAATGAGGAAGACAGGTTATACAGCTTTTAAAAAAGGTAATTGGAGCCAGCTCTTCTGACTCTTCATTGTGTATCTTTCCCTTACATCAGGATCTCTGGGTGCTTTGCTGGCTTCTCTGAGTCCTTAACGTTCCTGAGACCTGAGAAAGACCCATTTATCTAGTCACAGACAAACTGTGACAAGTAATATAAAGCAAGATGACCAACTCCCTAATTCTGACATTGCTTCAATAGTAGGCAGATCACATATGTTTTCACACACACACATCTGGGAGTTTTTCACTTGGGCATAATTACCTGGAAATGTCCAAGTTAGTTTTCTTTTCAAGGTGAATGAATATTCACTATATTTTAAAAGGTTGTTTTTTCCAACAACTAAATGTTTGTTTTATTTAAAACATTTTTAGCCACTAAGACTCTTCAGTAAATGTTAATTATATCTTTCTAGCAACTTTGATAGTATTGGGTAATAGCAAATTGTGAATATTTTCAATAAATAATTACTATTCCAGCTGCTGGAATATTATATAATTTTAGAAGGTTGTTTCTGCAGCTGCTTATCTAGTCTCTATATTCAAATCTCAGCCTTTTTAGTTTAAAGTGATGGCTCAGTAAACCTACATCACAAATCAAGTGGTAGGTTGAACTATCATTATACATTTCTCTATAATGTGTACCATATTTTAAATAATGTATTTTGGACATTATATCAGTGTTTAACTTGATTTTTGGCATCTGTGAATTATTATTATGTCCTTCATTAAGTCTTCATATTTTAGTTATTGATTGAAACTAACATGATTAACTAAAGGCAGAATGGGCTGGGTTCCCAGGAGACCTTGGAGGGATCGTGACTTAATCACCATCATTAAATGTAGCAACATGTGCATGACAGGTACAAATTCAAACAGTTCCTACAGCATGGAGACAAAAGTTCCCAACGTCGTTTTTCTCATGGATGCTCACAAGTGTCACATAAACCTTTACATGTAAATAACGTTTTTACATTTTGTATTATAATATGTCACATGTTTGTACAAAGGAGAATAAAACATAAAATACGATATTTAATTTCAAAAAATATTCTGAACATTTGCTGTGTACTTGGGACTGGACTCAAATTTTACTTTATATTCTAATATCTCTTTTAATCCTCACAAAGAAAACTCTATTTAGTAAGTGCTGTTATCCATTTTATAATACTGGATATAGAGGAGTTAAGTAACTTTTTGTAGATACCTTATAGGCAGGCAGACCCTGGATCCAAACCCAGGTCTGGTTAGGTGCCAGAGCCCACACCCTTAGTGACTGTGCTGTGCGGCTCCCTGTTTGAATACCTGCAAAGAAGAACAAACGATCCTTCGCTCATTCCACTTTAACTTTAGCTACTTACAGTGACCCTGTTGGCTTAATGTCGATAGCTTTTCTTAAGAGTGCATATTGGTCTTTTCATGACTAAGGTTTTTCCACTCATCAAATGTATATCTGAATTAATGAGAAAATGAACATTAACAAGATAATTATAGTTCATGTGTACTGGTCATTGCTATGACTGTATACACAACAGGTATTTACAGACACAGTGGAATTCTTTATCACAATTCTTATCAGCTATGGGGCTGGATCTTTCAAAGGAATAAACTCCCCCAGTGGGATTAGTGATATACTTGGATGCAATAACAGGGGCTCTTAGAAAGCTGTTTTAATCACTGGAGAGTAATTTTTCCTAATTTGCAATCCAGTTGCTTGAAAGAGTTATGTACTCGTGGAATATCATTGTCCTCTCATCTGGTCTGCATTATCCACAGAGCACGAAAGACTAGTCAATGACAAGAGAAGTCAGATGTGTGAAGCCACTTTCCTATTCCCTTAGTATAAATAATACATGGTTCTCCTTCAGGTTTCTTGGGTAGCATTACACTCCTGGAAGATGTCCACAGGAGATGGCTTTGTGTTAAAGCTTTTAGCTTAAATTTTAATTGCTCTAAGGCACCGATTTTCAGCCTTTTTCATCTCATGGCACATATAAACTAATTACTAAAATTCTGTGGCACACCAAAAGATATAGTTTTGCCAATCTGACAAAAAATAGATATAATTTTGTTTTATTCACACCAGATGGATATTGTTGTGTTGGCTGTTGTCATTTTTTATTTGACTGTCTAAGGGAAAAGAGGTCAGTGCCCCTGACTAGCTAATCAGGTATTTCATGTTTTAAAAATTCTTGTGCCACACTGGTGTGCCGTGGCACACCATTTGAAAATCTATGCTGTCAGGAACTTTACCTTGTCTGTAAGACTTAACTGTCCTTAAATGTAGCCATACAATAAATGAAACTATAGTGAATCATAAAAGAAAACTGTTACAGTTAGTAATAAACACAACAGAGTAATAACTGTAGATGCTTGTAAACATGAGGTAAAGTAGAAGAAAGTGAAGGTGAAAAGACTTTAAAAGAAAAGAGCCTAAACTTAGGTAAGGTAAAGAACACTTGTTTATTCTTGATTGGTATGTAAAGCAAAATAATGGAGAGATGTATGTTGATCCAAAATATAACTAAAGACTGGAAAGCTAAACATAAAGTTCAAGAATTAGGAAGAATTAAAGATATTAAAGAAAAGAGAAAAATCAAAGCTAACCACATACACATACTCTAGAATTATTTCTTTTGTCTTTGATGGGATTCACGTTTTCATTAATTTGTTCATTAATTCCATAATTATTATTGAGCACGTATGGTGTCTTAGGTGACATGCTAGGTGCTAGTGCACAGTGATAGACACTTGAGCATAGTTCTTGCCCTCAGGGAGCTTACAATTGAGTGGAGGAGACATAAATGAGTGATCGGCACAGGTATGACAAAGGCTGTTACTGCAGAAATATAGCATGCTATAAGATTACCTAGAAGTAAACCTAACCCAGACAGGGAGGTTCAGAAAATGTGTCCCAGAGAAAGTGCTCGCTAATTTTAGACCTGAAGGATGACCAGGTGGAGGGGAGAGAAAGAAGAGGGAATGCATGAATCCTGAGGTATCGGTGCTGGTGCTTTAAAGAAAACTGAAGTTTAGGGCAGCTTGGACCTAGGTCAGAGTAGAAGCAGCAGCCAAAGAGGAGGCTGGAGAAGGATCAGCACCCTGAAATCATGAACAGCCTTGGAAGCTGTGTTCCAGCTCCATCCTAAAATCAGTAGGAAGCTGGGAAGTGATATGATTGGGTTTCCGTGCTGAAAGGTCACCTGCGTTGTAGAGGATGGCCTGGAGAAGACGAGGACTGGTGAGAGACAATGAAAGCTGGGACTCTTGTTTCATCTGCAGAAATGTGAGTGTCAACGTGACAAACCTTCCTGGAGTGATGATGTCATCAGTGACTTGTTTGAGAAGTCATCGATGTAGCATGTTATTTTTCTTATCTTATATGTATGTATGTTATATTTTGCAATACACAGAGGGCTTTCCTACATAGCATCATACCGCCCGTTGTTACCCAGGCATGCTTGCCTCCATTCATCAGATATTAGCCTGCTGTTTTCCAAGGGCTAGAGGGTAGTAATAGAGCATAGCACAAGAAACACGATTCCTGCCCTGGTGGAATTCACAGTCCGCTTCAGGAATGTAGTCTATAAGCCAGGAATCATGCTAATAAACAAGATGATTTCAGAGAGAGAGAGAGAGATGAGTGCTATAAAGGTAATAAATTGGAGCTATGTGATTAGAGAGAGGGTGATTATGGGGAGGTATGCATAGGAAGGTCAGGTAATGCCTGACATGGGAGCTAAGACCTGAATGAAGAGAAGGACCTTACCATGCCAAGACCTGGGAAAAGAGCCTTCCGAGCCAAGGCATAAGAAAATGCAAAAGCATCGAAGCAGACAGGACTTGGATCGAGGAATGGCCCGCAGGGTGAATGAGGAGAAGGGGCCTGGCAGGATTCTATTCTAAGAGCAGGGTGAAGTCTTAAAAAAAGGTTTCAAGCAGGAGGGTGATGGTAGGGAGGGTGATAATAAGAATCCTGCTTAACCGTGCTGTATTTGAGATGCATGTTGGACATACAGTTCAGATGCTGAGTGGGTCATTGGATATGGATATGCGGGGAGAGGTCAAGGCAAGATAGAATAAATTTGGGAGCCCTCAGCATAGAGGTAGCAAAAGCCATAGGCCTGGGAATGAGTGTTGTTAGAGAAGACAAAAAGTCCAAGGTTGGATCCCTGAAACATGCAACCATGTAGAGGGGGAACCAGCCAAAGAAACGGGGAAGGAGTCACAGGTGAAGTGAGAAGGGAAGGCGAGAAGCTAGGACAGTGTGGTGCCACTGAACCCATGGGAAGAGGCTGTTTCATAGAGGTAAGCAGCTGAGTGAAATGATGCTGAGAAGTCATGTACGATGAAAAGACTTGCACATGGAACTGGGAAGATGGAATCATTGGTGACCTTGATAAAAGCACTATCTCTGAGATAACACAAAACTAACTTACACCAGGTTAAGAAGAGAATGAGAAAATAGCGGCAGCAAGTCTAGACAACTCTTCCGAGGGTCAGAGGGAGAATGGTACCTGGAGAACTTATGGAACCAAGAAGGGGTATTGAGATGAATGTTTTAAAAATGCTTGTGTGCCAGTGGTCCAGGAGAAAGAGAAATTGCTGTCATGGGGAGAGTGACGATAAATGCAGGAACAAATCCCTTAAATAAGGGAGAAGAGATGGGTCCAGAGCTCAGGACTAATGATTGATTCCTGGTAGGAGGAGGCAGAGCGTACAGGAAGCCCAAGAATGGGGCAGTCCATCCACATGTCCTCACTAAAAAGGCTGACAGTAGAAAACAGCCAAACAATGGGAGACATTTCTTTTGGGGGCTCTGAGACAACAAAGATGGAGGTTCTACATTTGTTATTTATGGTTTGTATTTTTTTCACTTGTTTGGGTTTGGGGAGTTCTTTACCCCTCTTTCTAGGGAGATGGCAGCCATTCGCCACTGCCCCGGCCTTCGGTTCTCTTCCTCCGGCTGTCTCTCACCAGTCCTTGTCTTCTCCAGGCCATCCTCACAATGCAGCCTGTACTGGATCGGCCTCCTCTGACCTGTTAGCCAGGCTGCCTCCCAAAAGCCCGGGGTGGGGAGGTGGAGGGAATTTCACAGAGTCTCTGTAATTGCTTTCGTTAAGCACTTTCAGTAACGAGCCATGGACATGTAGCCCAGTTGTCCACTCATCTCTGACTGGACCCTTCTTGACCTCTGCTTGTTATGTTGATTAGGAAAGGATACCACTCTGGAGCTGAAAATCTCCTTTCTCCGTTTGAGACTGGAGGGATCAGCAGCTGGAGCCCGTAAGCGTAGTCAGGGCTCTATTTCATCCCAAGCAAATGCTGTCCTTCTTCCCAGGATGATATTTTAAATATTATTGTTGCTGACGAGAATGATTGCCAGTCATTGCCTTCAGTATCTCAGGTTAGTGATACATGACTTAACTCTGTGTCATCTCAAGACATCCCCCAGGTGAGGGGGTGGTTTCACAAAAAAAGGAAGTGAACTGTGTCTGGTTTCATTATGAGGCTGGGACTTGTATCGGTCTTTATACCCCAGGGACAGGACACTGTGCAGAGAAGAATTCCTGAAATCTGTTTCATCATTAAACATCCTCTTGTCTTAGATAGTTCTCAGTAGAAGAAATAAGTAAATATGGTAAATATTTGTTCCGAGTTTCCTTTCGGAATTGACCAAGCAGGATTCAGCACTCTGAGTCAATTCTCAAAGGTATTGTTTACTAAGTTAGTTTTCACCCTAACTACCCACTGCTTTGTAAGCTTGGTACAATTTCATGATTTAAAAATCTCTTGAGCACAGTTCTCTTGCACTGAGTGGATAAACAAATAAAGAGGGGGGCAGGGGAAATGGGTGTTGTAGAGTAGACATTGAATAATGGGAATAGAATAATGGGAATAAATGTCAAGGTACAGTTGTATACACACACACACACACACACAAATAAGCTTCACAAATAGAGAATATGGGGAATAAAAGGCAATAGCAATATGTGAAATGGCTTTGGAGGCTTTAATTCCTACAGGATCAATCCTAGTCAGTGATGTAAGGGAGCTACCCAAAACATTAATGAAACTTTTGCGTTGCAGGACTAAGAAGGCGATAGATTATTTCGTCTGTTCCTCACTGTTAAAATTAGGCTGTATTTCAGATCACATTTTGATGGACATATTGGTAAATGTACTTACTGTTGGCTATTGTGTGATACTAAATTTAAATGGTCACTTTTAAGTTTAGAGCTTTTTTTTCAAAGGACAATGGCTCAAGACAGTGATGGTGTGAGAGCTTGAAACCATGTCCCAAGTGATATTTGAAGGAACTGGAACCAATTACCTAGAGAAAAGACTTGGAGTGAAATGAGATGGAGCCATGATTGCTCCCTAACACATATGTAGGTGTTGTCCATGCTCTGGGCACCAGTGTTTCTAGGCTACAAGGAGGCAAGTTTGTCTCAGAGAGAACTCTCTAATAATACCTGCAATGATAATGTGCATATAATTCTCCAAAATGGACTTGGCTGCTCAGGAGATAGTACCTTTCTTCTCATTGGAGGTGTTTAATCGGAATCAACCACTTAGTGGTCAAACCTTTGATGGTGGGTTGTACTGGCCAACCCTGAAAATGCTTTTCACCCTGCTATGGTATTTATTGGTGTTTATTTCAAGAAGAGTATAGGTTTACTTTTCATTAACCATCTATGTGATTAAAATAATGAGCAATTGATACCAAATAAAAGAAGTAGCCATGTCTCCAGAGCTGCTGCTGGCACCTGAGGGTAATTTTATTGAATAAATATCTCCTAAATACTCCAGTGTTTATGAAACTTTGGCTTCAGAATATTAAAAGGTCTTCTTATCTCAAGAAAGAAAAGGAAAATGTATTGACTACAGACCAAGGCCAACGAGCTTTGGCCCTGTTTTCCTCTTTCTCTTTGCTTTAGTAGGGAGCCTTGGAGAGAACAGGAAGCCTATAGTTGATGCAAGAAGTTCATTAACTCCAAAAAAAATGTTGATGCAATCTTAGGGCATAATGTGGAATGAATCTTAATTACTTTGAAGCTTAGAGCCCCAAATTTTGCAATCTAAAAATAAGAACTTTTAAAGAAGATTGTGATGACTAAAGCCAGGAAACTTGCCCCATCCTTCACTTTTCTTCTTGTTCAGTTGGTAACAGTAGACTTGCCACCCCCATCAATAGATAAAAGGACTGAAAAACAGGAAGCAACATCAAATAGTTTTAAATTACTTTGGGAAACTCCTGAAAGTGGGTGTAACATGTGTGGGCCTTTAAAAATGAATCATATTTGTGCATTTGATGTATAGCTACTTAATTATTTCTTACAGTTCAGCCTAACGTTCATTTGGCATTTTTCTTTTCCTGGCTACATTTGGTCCTACCTTGATGTGTGTTCCTGCCTTTGGTTTGGTTCCCACTAGTACCATCATGTTGTTAAACCAGCTGCTGATAAATGTGTTACAAAGTATGTATGGGAAAAAGAACCCACAAGAGATAAAAGAATTCGATGATTTTAAAAAATTAAAATTTGGTTAGTTAACCCATAGCCAGACCCTGATATATTTGGCTACAGAGCAGCTAGATGGGAAAAAATGTGACTAACATGTTTCAGAACAGTCTCCCCAAAACAACAGCGAAGGAAACCTTTGTTGTGTATTCTGAAAGCCCCTTGCAGCCACCTCCACTTCCTCATCCAGAGGGTCGGTGCCCATGACACTCACAAGTGCCCAGCTACAGTCTGCAGGCTGCACAGCCCTGAGCTAGATGCCCCCAGGAAGGCCTGGCCCTACCATTTGTGCAGCTAGGGCAAGAGTACAGTTGAAGCTCATGTGCATATGTATAAATATTAAAATTAAAAGAATCAAGCTAACAAATGGGTTGCATGACATATATTCTGTCCTTCTACCTTCACACAATGACCTTCAGAGGGCCACCTTTTTCACAGGCTCCTTGGAGTTCTGAACTGGGATATGGTGTATAGGGAGAGCCATTGAACACCCTGACCCTTCTTTCCGGCCCCTTCTCCTCCCATTCCCCTGCTCTGCCCCACACTAGGGGCCTGGAGGCATGCACGTGGACACTCCAGCGCACGCACTCAAGGGACATACACATCTCCTTTAACAGCTATCCTTCGGCTGTTTGATCACCCCTCCCAGGGTGTAGTCCATCAAAAGGAGGAAGGGCCTAGAACCGTGGTGGGCAAACTGTGGCTTGCGAGCCACATGCAGCTCTTTGGCCCCTTGAGTGTGGCTCTTCCAGAAAATACCATGTGCGGGCGCGCGTACAGTGCGATTGAAACTTCGTGGCCCATGCGCAGAAGTCGGTTTTCGGCCTGGGCGAGTCTATTTTGAAGAAGTACTGTTGATATTTGGCTCTGTTGACTAATGAGTTTACCGACCACTGGTAGGAAAACATTCTTCATTGACCCTAGAACAGTGGTTCTCAACCTTCCTAATGCTGTGACCCTTTAATACAGTTCCTCATGTTCTGGTGACCCCCAATTTCATTGTTACAAATTGAACATAATTAAAGCATAGTGATTAATCACAAAAACAATATGTAATTATATATGTGTTTTCCGATGGTCTTAGGCGACCCCTGTGAAAGGGTCGTCGACCCCCAAAGGGGTCTCGACCCATAGGTTGAGAACCGCTGCCCTAGAAGCTCACACGGTGGGAAATTCTTTGGTATTGAAGGGGGAAAGCATAAATTAAAGAGGGGGGCGGGAGGGGGTGGGGAAGGGTGTTCCTTGGCCTGGCCAATGGGGCTGTACTGCCTGTGGGAAATTCTGTGGAATCTGCTGCACCTCCTGTTCGCTCCTGATGCCAGTTACTTCCCTCCACACAGTGATGGCTCTGAGGGCCAGAGCCAGGCAGTGCACCCTCCACGAGGAGCATGGTGCTTCTGGCCATGGCAGGGGCAGGTGCAGGCTCAGTCCTGAGGTTTCAGTAGAGCATTTTGCCTGATTGTGCCTGAGGTCTTCTTGTCCGTTCAGCCTCTCCTTCCAGCTTTGTTCCCGTCCCCTTCAGCATGCCCCCTCTTTCCATACACCCCTAGATCTCTGACTGGGGCCCAGATTTAAAGATTGCTCATTTTTAGAGTCCGTCACTCAGCCCTTCCTTTTGTCCTCTCCTGCGTAAGTGACCTTAATAAAATTGCAGGGAATTGTAACACTTTGGGGAGTGGGGAGTGGGGGGGTGAGGAGGGGAACCACTGAACCCTCCATACCTGAAGATTGTAAAGCAAAGGCCTGTGGGGTGTGTCGTACCCCTTTTGCCACTTTCGTAATCACTGACCAAGCCACTTAATCTCTCTAGACCTCACTGTCCCCATGGTCAAGAATGGAGACTAATGAATGCCTATTTCTAACTGCTTCAAATGGACGTCTTCAGGACAAATTTCTAAGTTTATATGCGCAGGGCCATCAAACTATCCCATCAAGCCCCTTCCAGGAGAACTTCATTTAACTCTCCAGTAGCTTTTTTCTATGACAAGAACTATGATTCAGCTTTCCCGGAGTTGACAGAAAAGCATGAAATCTGTTTCTAACAGATGTTCCCCCATGATCCCCCAAATGTAAACATGTTTGCAAGACGATAGTGAGACAACCTGTTTACACAAGGAAGTACTTAAAAAAGCAAACAAGAAAGCATCACCCAGAGCAGCCACTGTGATCAAAGTGCCGTCAATTATTAGGGTGTAAAGGGAACTGATGACTCAACTTAGCACCACCGCGGTCTCCAGATTTCAGTTTCGTAACAGAGTTTCTTTTCAGGAATATTCTTCATTTACACACAAATCCGATTTTCTTTCTAAAATGTTTCTCGATTTTTGTCAAACCGAAATACCAGGATCCCTTCAAAAGATGACTCCGATACCCAGGTTATGCTCAGAGGAGCGTCCTGCCGACACGCTCTGCCATGGGGAACTGAGGGGTTTATACTCCCGGGTCTTGGTGCCCGAGAGGAGGGACAAGGTCCTCCACACAGCAGCTCCTGGCTCTCTGCTGCTGCACCTCCCCAGTTAGTCAGACGCAGCACAGAAACTCTCGGGCTGCGCGGTGGCAGAAAATAACTTTCTGAATCAATCAAAGTGTGATATTTTGATACTTTCACATGCCTGGTATTCTGGGCAAATGCGTGTTTAAATCAGTGACTCATGGATCAAGATGCAAAGTAGGTCTCTGCATGCTGGCTGGCTGGAAATCAGTTTTTAAAACTGAAGCAAAATATAATCCAGTAAAATATATGGATCATTTGTGTCACGTGTGGCCGTTTTGGTGAAAATAACCACCACTCTCCCTCAAAGTAGTGTACACTGGGAGTCTGTCCTGATGTGATGAGAAAAGTTGTACATAAGGAGAAGTATCTACGTGAAAACCCATGAGAAGTCCCTGATGATAGCAGGAGGTTCAAAACTCCTTTAGGATGTGGTTTCCCATAGAAACAAAACTTTGAGAATAGTGAGGCCAGACCCTGTGACATCCTTACTAACGATTTCCACTTAAATAGATCTCAGGCGGTAGGCTGAGACCCTGGCCTGGCCTTGTAACGCCACTTCAGTTATGCCATGTAGCCTGGGTCTCAGGAACTCTCTGTGAGTCATCGTATGGGTTGTCAGTGACAGGAGGAACGCCACTAAGATTATGACCCAGGAGCGGGACCATCACCCAGTATCAAGTGAAGAGGCACTAGGAGTGTGGGCTCTTGGTATTGGCAGTGCTATTTAATTGCTCCATTTATGTTTTAGGACAGCGGACCACCGGTTGCCAACCGCTGTTCTAGGATCTACCTGTGCTTTAAATACTTAAAGATACTCAAAACTGCAATCCACAAAACACACACACACACACACACACACACACACACACACACACACACACAATTGTTAGAATTAGCAAGCAAGTTCAGTGAGGTTGCAGGATAAAAGGTCAATGTATAAAAATCAATTTTATTTCATATACAAGCAATGAAAGACTGGAAATTAAGAAAACAACCCTATTACAATAATATCAAAAAGAATGAAGTTCTAGGGAATAAATTTAACCAAAAAAGTACAAGATTTATATACTGAAAGCTACAGAACACTATGGGAAGAAATTAAGAAGACCTAAATAAATGGAAAGACATCTAATAGATTAGAAGATAATATTGTTGAATGTTAATACCACTTAACTGATCAACATACATATTCAACACAATCCCCCAAATCCACGCTAGGTTTTTTGCAGAAGTTGACAGGCTAATTTTAAAATTCATATGGAAATTCAAAGGTCTCCATATAGCTAAATCAAACTGGAAAACAAAACAAAGTTGCAGAACTTTCTGATTTTAAAACATAGTACAAAGTTTTGAAGTCAAGACAGTATTGTCATAGGATAGGCAATGGATAGAATTTGAGAATCCAGAAATAAACATTTGTAATCAGTTTTCAACAAGGATGCCAGAACAATTTGATGGGAAAAGAATGGTCTTTTCAACAAATGATGCTGGGATAACTGAATATTCACATGCAAAAGAATGAAATCAGACCCCTACCTTACACTATATACAAAAATTTACTCAAAATGGGTCATAAAACTAAATGTAAGAGTTAGAACTATAAAACTCTTAAAAGAAACATAGAAATAAATTTTTGTGACCTTAGATTAAGCATTGGTTTCTTAGTTTTGACACTCACAGCACAAATCACAGAATAAAAAATAGAACTTCATAAAATGAAAAAGATGACCCACAGAATGGGAGAGGATATTTGCAAATCCTACATCTGATCCAGGATTTATGTGCAGAATATGTAAAGAATTCTTGCAAAAGATAAATACACCAATTAAATAATAGGCAAATGAATAAAATAGGTATTTCTCAAAAAAAAAGACATACAAGTAGTTAGCTAATAAGTGCATGAAAAGATGTTCAACAGCATTTTTCATTGGGGAAGTGCAAATCAAAACTACAATGAAATACTAAAAAAAAAAAATCTAAGGGTTGGTATTTTCATCCCTATTTTTTCATGTTAGGAAATTGAGCTTTCATTTAAATTAGGTGGCCAGAGGCAGTCGGCTGGGATGGGACCAGGTCTGTCTGACTTCAGGCTGTTCTCTTCCCACTGCTCCTCCAACAGAACTCTGTCTCTGGCTGCACGGAGACCACAGGGCCTGCTGCTTAGAGTGGTGGGCGTATCATTCCCAGGGGGCAAAGGTATGAAAGATTAAAGGATGCTTTTGGAGAAAAAGCAAAGTATTCAAATACAGAATTAGAGATTGTTACTTTTATGGTAAATTAAAAAATCAAGTTTAATTTTTTAAGAGTGCCATAAAAGGCCAACAGGGAAAGAGAAGGGGGTGGGGGGGCAGGGGCAGGGGAAAAGCAGAATCCATGACAGCAAATTAAAGAGCAGAACCCAAGAACATCAGGGCGGCACAGGCACAGAGATGGCGAGGGAGATGAGTATCACATCGGAGGCACAGCCGTGCTGACAGCGAGTTTGACCAGAAGCCAAGTGCGGATGTTCCTAGAGCCAAAACAAGAAAGGTCATTTCTCATCTAGAGAATGTCACCTGGGGATGTGCCAGTGACCAGGATTCAGTACAGGGGCCCATGGACAAGTGAACTCGGGGGATTTTAACCTGGGTTCACGGATTCCTATGGGTCCATGGATTCGCAGGCTTGTCAGGGACCCTGGACCCTTCCTGCTGTGGTGAAAGGTTTTGTGTCTGTGCATCTTTTTCTGGGGAGAGCGTCATCGGGTTGTTAAAGGGCCTATAACAGGAGAAGGGTTTTTTTTAAATGAGTTTAGATGTTTCTCTTCAGGTGCCAGGCTAATTTTCCGGCTGTGTGATAGATTGTGTTCTATGGTCTGGCACTCCTAATATTTGGAATAAAAATGAATTCTTAGCGAATGATCTCACTGCCTGCAGTGCTGTCTGATTCTGCCCTGGCATCTGATAGAACTTGTTAGGGGATTAGGTAAGACAGGATGTTGGTACATTTGAGGTCATTAAACTGAGAAGGGGAGGGGGGCAAAAAGGAATCTTGCTAAATATATTGTGGAGTGGAACTCGATGTTGAATAGCTAAGGGACATTCTTTGTGCTCTGTGCCAGCGCTTTGAAACCCTGCTTAGAAACAGACTGGAGTGGCGGAGACAGCTCCATCTAGATGTGGTGTGTTGGTAAATGCCTGTCTTTCCAAGAAATACTGTTTAACTTGTCCTTTTATGGAGGAGGCATGGAAGTGGTGCTGTACTGGTTTGCACAACATTTTTGTAAGCTGATACAATAATACGGATCCTAGAGAAACAACAAAAGCTACTTTTTTACCTGGTGACCAGCATTCTCACCGTTCTGGTTTCCAGACTCTGGGAATAATGGAGAATATGTCACACAGAGCATAAAGTGTATGCAAGGCTGTGTTAGATGAACTGTAACCCCCACAAATGCTTATTTTCTGCCTGTCTTTTCCTTCTGCCTTTGTGTTTGGATGGTCCTTTGATCTTATTCTAATCTTACTATTCGGAAAATACTCATTTAAACGTGTGCTGGATTGGGTAATGGTGATGGTTGCACAACACAGTGAGTGTTTTTCATTCCACTAAACTGTACTAGAAGATGGTTAAAATGGTACATTTTACATTTTGCATATTTTACCACAATAAAAAATGTGTTGGATAATACAGAGGGAAAAACCATTTTCCTTTTTGCGATGGGAATTCCAAGTACCTTTATATGTTAAATGTCAAGCCCTTTCCTATGTGTGATATGAATACGTACGTAACAGGCAAAAACATGTGTGGGGTGAAAATTCTCATTTAAGTGCTGTGTGGTCCCAGCTCTGCACTCACTGGTGTGGCACCTGGGACTGTGTATCCAAAGCAGACGACAGGCCCTCAGTAGGTGCTTTCTCCTTCTTTCTTCCTTCCTTTCCTCACATCTCGGTTTCCTCCTTAGTCAAATGAGTAGGTTGGACTTGTTGATCGCCAAGGTCCTTTCCGTTCTGCTGATCTGTGGAGTATGAGAAAAAACGTTTTAAAGGTCTGCAGAACAGTATCAACTCCATATGGACAAACACAGCCCCCCGCGTGTACACACAGCAGCTTCTGCTGCTTCTCGCTTTCGCTCTCCTCTGTCCCCCCTTCTTTCTCTTCCTCCGCCTGCCAAGAACCAGCCATGAGCTTGGAAATGGGAGTGGGGAGGAGAAAGGATAGAGGTGACCGGAGACAGGGCTGGGACGTCAGGCTGGGTGAGGGGCCGCAGCAAGCCTGGGCTTGGCCCTTACTGCCACGTGGTTGTGGGCACGGTCACATTCGGGGCGGCAGCCCCACATTCTCGGCAGGGTATGTGACCACAGCAAGACTAAGCATGATTGATTTTTATGCAAGGCAGATGGTGGCAGGAACGTGGAGACTGTAAATCCAGAGAGAGAAGCTGAGTTTGTCATGTGAGGAAGAAGCAGCAGGAAGCAGAGCCTGTGTGGGAGAAGACATCTTGTGGGGAGATGGCAGCTGGAGGGGGAAGGGCGGGCAGGTGCGTGGCCAGAGTCTCCAGTCAGGGTTCGAGCTGGGAGCAGATTAGATCTGGCTGTAATAAATCATAGCCATGAGGACCAAAAAAAAAAAGATTGAGGAAAAGACAGGTAGAAAATAAACTTTGGGGAAGGGGAGAAGGGAATTGAAAACAGAGAGGCCAGTTGCCATGATAGTTGCAGCCAGCCAGGTGAGAAATGATGATGATGGCAATAGAGACACAGAGGGGTAAGCAGATTTGAGATATAAATTGATGATAGAATTGAAGCACTTGCTGATGGATTATATGGTAGAAGTGAAGGGTGGGGAGGAAAATCAAAGATAACTCCTGGGGTTTGGAAAACAGGGTCGATGGTAATGCCTTTTCCTGAAATGGAGCTTCACACTCCCCTTAGACACCACATGCCTCCCATGTATGTTGTTGGGGTCCTTGTCTGGGCTGGCAGCCCTCACCCCTGCTGCAATGATCAGCTCCGCAGACTCCACTAGCCTCCCAGGGGACCAGTCCAGCACCTTGCCTTGTGTGAGACCCACTTGTGCAACCTGGAGGTCAGGGGGTACCTGCCCCTGGCAGATGAGGCTGCAGGCATGTGCAGCTCCCCAGGAAGGAGTATTGGCTGGTAGGTGAAGCACACAGAGAGGCAAAGTTGTCAGATATGGAGAAGGGAGCAGAGAGCCCTCAATAGCCCAGGCCAAGCACCGAACCTCAGAGGAGCCGGGCACTATAGAAGCCCATCCGAGTTCTCAAGAAGCTGCCCTTTACCAAGTTGACAGGCAGCCCCTCCAGTGCGTGCCCATGTGCACTCCTGCAAATCCACTCGTCACTGTCTGCATGACTTTGTACATGATCTTTGACATAAGGATGGAAAGGATGGTATTTTGAATAAATAAATGCTTCGGGCATATTTTGCTTGGGTATTGCAGGAATGGTGATGCTCTTCAAAGACCGGGACCCAGAACGAAACGCCTGATACATGATAATCCTATGTTTATAATGTGCCTTCGGAGAATGATCTGGGTCACATTTAATAAGACCTGATAGTACCATTTTTTAAGAAACTGCACTCGAAAAATTTTAATATACTTCATGAAATATAATCATTTTAGTACTAACAAGCTAATCAACTCTTTTTACACAAATAATTAAATTGCTGTAGGACCCAAAGCTTTATCACTTTACTTTGACATTTTGCTAGCAGCGTGTATAAAAGAGGTTATGTTTTCTTGGGGGAGAGGAATGTAGTCCCCCACATGGCATGGATGGCAGTGTTGCACAGGAAAAGGAGGGGGCCCTTAGAGTCAGGAGAGTATGGACTCAGTTGCATGTCATCCCCTTTCCATGAATGTGACCTTAGGCAAGGCATTTTGCCTCTCTGAGCCATGTTTTCTCACCCACCATATGGGCCAATGATACCTGTAAAATTCCTAGCACAGTTAGTTCCTAGCCCATAGATGTTTCAGTAAGTGGTAATTATCATTATTATTATTATTATTATTTATAATAAATGCATGCCAGTATTCCATTTTTATAATATGAAGCCTACAGAAACTCAAAAAATTAATTTCAAGTTGTATATTTTCAACACTTGTTTCTTTTTTAATTTTTATTTATTGATTTATTTTGAGAGAGGAGGGAGAGATAGAGACATCGATTTGTTGTTCAACTTATTGATTGCTTCTTGAATGTGCCCTGACCGATCAAACCCACAACCTTAGCATATCAGATGATGCTTCTAACCAACTGAGCCACCCTGCCAGGGCTATACTTGTTTCTTTTTAGCTTTTCCTTTTCTGGACTATCAATGGCACGTAGTTCTGATTGCATCATCCTGTTATGATACAGGTGAAAAATCTGAGCAAGCTCTTCACTATACATTGGGAATTTAAACATCTTAAATATCAAAGAAGTGAACTTTCTAGCTGTGGTTCTCCCACTAGAATACTTGGTCCCAATACCTGAAATGTGTAAGTGGAAACTTTCAGAGATGGTTTATCTTCATTTTCTCCATCCGGTCTGAAATGGCCAAATCTCCTCCCCACTTCTTTCTCTATTGCAGGAAAAGAAAGGAAGAAAGAAAGAAAAAATAAAGCACGTTTCCTTGCATCATCTTTCCATGCCAGTAGAACAAAACACAAAAGCCACAAGACTATGATTCAGAGGTCTCTGCTTTACACAAGTGGCTATTTAAATTCTGTTTGAAATGTAGATTTTTTAAAAATTTCATCTCTGTAGTTTCCAAAAAATTAACGTCAATTGAAAGCCCTTCTGACCATAAAGTGTGTGTGACTCCTCCACTTAGTGCTTCTGAATATGAATAAGGACTCAGAGCCACTCACAGCATGTTTATTACTGAGGCTGTCACCACATTTTTATACAGCATGGGGCCAGAAGAACATTAGAGATTTGACCTTTTCTAATAGATGGTAGTCTCTAAATGCAATTTGTATTATTAGAACTACATTTTGAACTCTTACTTTGTTTTCTAACCACTGTAATTTATCTTTCTACTCAATCCAGAGAAAAAAGCAGTGTGTGTGTGTGTTTGTGTGTAGGTAGGTAGGTAGGTAGGTAGGTAGGTAGGTAGATGTGCAATAGTCATTTATTAGCCCTAGAAACCAGTAGTGTGACTTTGGGCAGGGGGACCAGAATGGCATTTTGAAGCCAGGAGGTCAGATTGGCTCATTGCTGTCATCCAGGTACAACCTATTGGGATGCTGAGCAAAGTCAGCTTGTTTTGCTCGGTGAAGCTTTCAGCTCAAGTGATAATATGCATGATGTCACTGTCCTTTTGTATTTAGGCACACCTGGATTCAGGTTCAAACAAGAGTATGAACCAGTTCTGAATATTTGTCTTCTTTTCTTTGTATTGCTTTAAATCCCAGTAAGGTAGGAAGAGGTGATTAGGATAGAAGAGAATTGACAACAGAAATTCATGGGAAGCAATATTGGAAATCAGAAAAGCACTAAACCAAACCACTCTTATGTTTCTTAGAAACTATGTTGTTGATATTAGACCTGTGATGTAGATAAAAAATAGAGCCACCTGTAATTTCCTGGGGAGAGAGCAAACAGGGCTCCGCGCATCAGGTCCCATGGAAGCCACTGAGGAAATCTTAGCTAGGAGTTGAGTTGGGGGGATAGAGAATGCAATCAGCCTGCCTTATACCAGAAGTACCTGATAGAAAACCTGATCTCTTCACAGCTAATTGGTATAAACGCCTCTCTGCCCACCGCTTGCAGCTGGAGACCCACTTATACTTCTATGACTATTGCCATAATTAAATGCCATTTACTTTTTTCTTAGCTTAGGAATGCAGGTCCCACTGACTTTTTCTTTAAGTAAATTTAAGTGTGTGAAAGAGGAAATTACTTACAGATGATTTCTCATATCTGGGATATGCTACTTTACTTGTAAGTGAATGAATGGTGACCATTCAACTATCTCTTTTGTAAACTTTCCCCTGCTTCGGTAACAGTAAATATGGAGAAATGAAAAAGAAGCGCTTTCATGCTTGGTGTAGCATTACCATCTCACCTCACCCACCTTTTCCTAAGAGCAGTCTGCTGAAACACTTCAAGGTTCTGTGATGTCTTTGAACATCAGTGTAGCTGAACAATGCCATGAGCACAAGGTATCCGTGGCTCTCTTCTTCATCATTGCCTTGTCAGTAAATACTTGTTGAATGAATGGCTATGGGCCAATGGGCTTCTGGGGTCTGAAATACGTCCAAGAAAACGAGTATGTGAGGCAGCTTACACTGAGCTGCACTGCCCAATCAGGTACCACTAACCACACGTGGCTATTTGAATTTCAATCCATTTAAGTTGATGAGAATTTAAAATTCAGTTCCTCCATCCCATTAGACACCTTTTAAGTGCTCAACAGCCAGGTGTGGCTGGTGGCTGCCGCGATGAACAGCGCTGATACTGAACTTTTCCTCATCGTAGGAGGTTATGTTAGCACTGGGACTAGAAAGGCCTGAGTTAGTGGCCCCGATCTTTGTAAAGTGAAATTCCCATGTGAGCATGATGCGCCCTCATACTACAAAAAGTAGCCCTTTTACATCTCTCCCCCAACACTGTAGGAGCTCAGCCAAGAAAGGGGTGGCCCACGGAGGTGACTCTCTCTTTGAAACTGACAGCCAAACAGTCGTGGGGCTGTTAGCCACACTGATAATCCAGTAGTATGCACTTACTTAGCTACACCGGTTAGTAGAGCAGTGAAATATCTGTATTCATTAATAAAGAGCTGCTGTTTCAAGTGCGTCCAGTGGCTCCTTCCTCTGCCTCAGGAGCCCTGGCCATTTGCATAGGATGCTCCCAACTTCCCTTAATTAAGCAAAAACGTTAGCTGATACCTATCCCATCCCTGGGAGTAGGAGGCTGCCAAAAGCCCTGCCCCAGCACTTGCAGCCTCGGATGGTGGGTGCTGCCCTTGGCCTCCTGGAGGGACTGCCTCCTAAGGGTCTTTCTTAAGCCTATCCCATCACTCGCAGGGCCAAGTCCCAGTCCCAGAGCCATCTGCCTCAAGAAGACCTTAAAATCATTTTCTCCAACCCCTTCAAATGACTGCAGAAATCAAGGCACAGAGTCACTCAGCCAGCTCCTGGCTACTTCAGAGATAAAACTCAAATTGCCTGACTCGGGGTTGGTTTTTTTTGGTTTGGGGGTGGTTGGGTTTTTATTGCTGTATCTTCCTGTTGTCAGTTTTCTTAACTGTGGAATGAGGATTGATCTCTTTATGCCTCACAAAGGTGTTAGTAAAAGGAATAATGATACCCAACATTTTGTGTATAACATAGTTTGCAGAAATTCTCTCAGCTGCGTTTTCATTTAATCCTCACAAGAACCCATGAACTGTATGAGACTCAGAGGCAGTGAATGGCCTGCCCGAGAGAACAAAGCAACTGTGAGTGGCAGGGGTCTAAGTCTCCTAGGGCTTGGGAAACTATAAACTCGTGTAAATGTAACATAACATAACCACATGGCATTCCTAGTTTTTAGCTTGTGGTATTTTGCAGTTGAAGATTTAGTGACATTGAAAGTGGCAACTTTGTTCAAGCAATGCTTTTTTTTTTGCTTTTGCTTTGATAATGTGCCAACTGCACAGGCTTTGGTTCAGCATTAAAACTGAAGTGGGCTGCTTCGAAGTATATTTTTAAAATGAGAGAATCCAAATTTGTAATTAGCTTTAGCAGTGCTAGTTGGGTAGTTTGAGTATCTAAAGAGCTTCTGACAGTCATTTCTGTTATTACTGGTGGTTTACTCTTTGTATCCCCCACCCCCACAGCAGTTGGATCCTTTGGAAAAAACAAAGTGTGTTCTTTGAGGGGCCATTTCCTCTATTACCACTTTAGTTTTCACATCCTATAGTCCTGGTATACTTAGACAATATCTGATCGTGGCAAAGGAAAATCATTTAGAAGCCGTTCTACCCACTGGACACCTAATAATAGCAGAATGAAATTTAAATTGTTAAGAGAAGCCACAGAGAAGGAAATGGTCCAACTTTTTGATAGCCTTTTGTCTTTTGGACTTTTGATAATTTTGATAGAAACATTCCTTACTTTTAGATAAAATTTTTGGGAAGACCCATTTAACTTACTTCCAAAATAAAATTGAAATTTTGGGGCATCTCTCTTTTTCTCTCTCTCTACTTCAGCCATTTTATACTATATGCTATATCCTACTAAGAATAAATTGTGTTTATAGATAAGGGGAAGAGTGAAATCATTTCATTCTATAGAACAAAAAGTATCTCTTCAATGTTCTTTTATTAGCTTATAAAAATTGTGGCGCTCTCTATATCAATTATCCTGTGGGTTAAATCCATATAAAGGGGAAAGAAAATTTTTAGGAAAAGCTCACCTTCATATAATATGGAATGAAAAATTAGAAACAAAACTCTGAGTATTTGTGCATATATGAACAGAGAATACTGGTCCACAATCCCTTTTTCTCAATTCTGAATCCAAAAGGTTCCAAAATCAAAGGGGTTTTCGGTAACTTCTTTGGTAGAAAAACCTGACCTGAACTAATGTGAGGCCCTATTTTATCTGACTTAATAGGACTGAGCATCTGTTTTGCCACAGAAATACTTAAGGTGTTTGTGGAGTGCTGCTCCAGACTCTGAATGGGGTATTATGTGATAGGTGGTAGTTCATCATAATACTCTCCAAAATTCAAACAGATCTGAATGCTGAGATATATCTGGCCCAGGAGTTTCAGTTGAAGGGGTCATGGACCTACATAACAAAACATCATCAGTGATTTATCATGGTCAAGGTTACCGCTGATCTTTATGCTTTTCCATATCTTCCACGTATTCTCTAATAGGCATGCATTAATTTAGCATCAGAAAAAAGAAGGAATATTTGTTCAAAAATGAACATAGTGAGGCATCAGAGAATCATCTCATTTCAGTCAGAATTCTCGAATTTATCATTTGTTTCCTGGGTTGCCTTGTTACTGCAGCCACATGCGTCTTTTAAACAAAGTGTTTGATTTGTTGAAAGAAAACATTCATGAGATGAAGTAAAGGAGAAACTGACCTGTCCCCAAGCTGCCTTTAGGCTCAGGACAGCACCCAGTGAGGGATGCTCACCTGGAGAAAGTACTCAGGGAATCGGCTTCCACCGGGTTGAGCCCAGGCATGAATATCATGGGCTGTTTATCATGTTCTGTTGTTGTGGATGGGTCTGGGAGCACACAGCCAGGGGCACAGTAAGTTAGCTTAGAGGTCATAAATCAGGGGCGGGGAGGGACAGGATAGCAGGAGGGATGGGGAATGTTAACAGGCAAGGCTCACTCGCTAACGGACAGCTCTTCCTCCCCAATCAGGTGGACACTCACTGACCTGTCACAAGGCTGCCCCACAGAGCTTTGGGGTCCATGTCTGAATGGATTGCTGTAGCCTTCTCATCTCTCCCTTCGCCCAGTTCCCTGCATCCTAAGACTCGAAGCCAGCACAGGACCTGGAAAGATTACATGTAAGTTTTGATTAAGGTTTCTTTTCTCAAACAAAAACAATGGTAAAAATTTTCTGAGGTGATCATCACAAATAGCCTAAATGCACATGAACGACTTTTCTTTTAACAAAAGCATCTTGAGAATTGGAATTGAGGAAGGGAGCTGGGGTTAGATTCTGCATATTGGTGGTGCCTTAATTTATGGTTCTTAAGCTTGAGCTTGCATCAGAATCATCTGGAGGGCTTGTTACAGTACAGCTTGCTGGGCCGTGTGCCCAGAATTTCTGATTCAGTAGATCTGTGGTGGGCTGGGAATTTGCTTTCCTAACAAGTGTCCAGGCGATGTTGAGAAAGGTCTGGGGACCCCATGTTGAGAATCACTGCTTTAGTTCATGTGACTGAAAGGAGGGATGTTAAAGGTAGAAAAGTGCATTAAATATTCGGTACTAAACATCACTCAATTAATTAAGATGTTTAGTGTTCCACTTAACACATTGATTCATCTCTCAGAAAAGATAATTTTGAGGTCTTCTCATCACCGTCAAATTTGAAGTCCAGCCAAGTCGATGTCCTCATTCTGGCCATTTTACTCCAGGGTGGCTAGTACTAATCATTCATTGCCCTTGGTTTTCTACAGGGCTGACTAACAGTGTTGTTATTGGGCTGAAATGCCAATGACTGTCCTTTTGTAAGTTTGTTTGTCGTACTTTTAGATACTGTCAAAAGGAAAACATTTGTTTTCCTGGGGTGGGGAATATATTGCTTCCTTTCAAAGTGAATCATCATCATATTCCCCCCACCCCATACACTTAAATGTGACTTGATTTTACAAAACACATGTGAGAAGGGAGGCACCGCTAAAAAAAAAAAAAAAAAGACCAAGTCAGCTAGTTCAGGTGCGTGGGGTTATGAGTTCTCAGGACTGACAAGTTTTGAGGATCAGCATGTTATTGTTTCAGCTTTGGAACAAGCTAGTCACCTCTCCGCTGAGGACAAGAATAATTGATTCCATGTTAATAAAAAAAAAGTAGAAGAGCTTGGCTTAACAAATACACCCTTGGGTATATGTGAGCATTCATGTAAATGTACATATGTGTGTGAATCTATATGCATTTCCTACATTTGAATTTTAAACATTTTTTTCTTTTGTTTCATTAAGTCGATGTAAGTGTAAAAATAACCTGAGTGATGCTGTCCAGGAAATGTTTAAGAAACTTCTGGGCATTTTAAATCTGTGGGTAAGCACTGTGATTTATAGCATGTTCCTTGGGAATGGTAAATGTTATCATTCTAAGTATCACTTACAGTGCTTTTATTATAATTCTGTTGAATTGCGAGTAATCACTGTTAATAAAGCAATTCCCAAGCAGCTATATAATGAAGGAGCCATACCTATTGCCTAAACATTAGCAGAGCCCCAAATCCTGGAGATAGATTTTGGTGCATGTCTATCTTCAGGGGGATGTCCAGTGGATAACAGGGCTGATATTAGGGCTGACGGAGTTGTGAGTGATGTGATTATCTATTATCACTCTATCCTCACAAACTTAGGCATTCCTGTCAAGCACTAATTAGTTACTCCGCACAGCATTCTTGGAAAAGAAGATTTTCAGTTTATAAAGCGTCTTCATGAAGGGGAAGAAGTGGGTTGGATCGGGTGCGTGTTAATCCCTCTCCTGCTTTGGCATCTGTGAGTGTCCACATTTACACATCAGGTGTTCCTGTAGGACGATCTTTTATGTCACTTTCATATCCACAGGCCAGGGAAGGAGGCAGGCTCCTGTGACGCCTCAGGTAATCGGGGCTTCAAGCTCCCGCGGGATCTGGCTCACCTGCCAGGACCTGGCTCACCTGCCGGGGTCACTCCCTGTGCCCTCAGGTGAAGCACTCGAGTCACTTACTGCTTAGAGCAACTCTGTACAATTCCGTGCATGTGTGGGGACCATCTGTGCTTTCCCCTCACTAACCTAGAACTGTACTAGCACAAAGTTTATTAATAAAAAAAATAACTGAATACCAAATAGTATGACAATTCCTCAAAAAGTTAAACCTAGAATTACCACATGTCCAAACACTCCACTTCTGGGTATATAGCTAAAAGAAGTGAAAGCATGGATGTAAAGATATTAGCACACCCATGTTTATAGCAGAATTAGTCACAATAGTCCATAGGTGGAAGAAACCCACCTGCTTATCAACCGATGAGTAGATAAAGAAAACATGGTACATGTATACTGTGGGATATTATTGAGCCTTAAAAAGATGAAATTCTGACACTTACTAAACATGGATGAACCGTGAGGATACTAAGTGAAATAAGCCAGACACCAAAGGACAAATACTGTCTGATCCCCACTAATATGAGGTGCCTAGAATAGTCAGATCCATAGTCCGGAAGTAGAATGATGGTTGCCCGGGGCTAGGAAGAGAGGAGAATGGGAAGTGAGTGTTTGATGGGGACAGAGTTTCACTTTGGGAAGATGAGAAGGCTCTGGAGATGGATGGTGGGGACGGTTGCACAACGATGTGAATGTGCTTAGTACCATCGAGCTGTGCTTTCAAAAATTGCTAAAATGGTAAATGTTATGTTATGTAAATTGTAACACAATGAAAAGAAACTGAATACCCGAGATCACTTTCCTTCCGAGAATGCTGTGCAGAATAGCTAGTGCTTAACAGGGATGTTACAGCTTGTGAGGCTGGAGTAAGAATGGGTGACCCTGTCCCTCACACCTCTGCAGCCTCATACTCTCCCTGGCCTGCTTTTGGGCCAGGGGGAGGGGTCTGCAGAATGTTCTACTTCAGCCTTAGGAATGGGTTTCCTATCAGGGCAAGGACACATTTTTCAGAAACTACCAGGGGAAATGCCACAAACAACTGTAATCATTACCAAAACGCCCTTTACACGCATAGGAAAGCGGCTTCACTGGGACGGAAGGACAGGCACCCACCTGTGCTCCTGCAGTGGGGCTGCTCCAGGTCATCGGCACCGTGTGCTCACGAAAAGCCCAGGTACAGTGCCCTGCATGCACGCAGTTTCAGAGCCGTGTGCATAGCTGTGGCACCTACGGGTCTTGATCAGGGCAGGTGGACATGGAGGCAGGAACCAGATGGAAGCCTAATAGAAAATGAAAACTCTGAAGGAAAACTAATAGCACATAGTTCTCCTCCACCAGGGCCTCAGATTATTGTAACACTCCAGATGAGGTATAATGTATCCCCCATCACCAGATCTCCGTAGTATTGTGTATTACTGTATCCACAAATCACAGAAGAATTTAGTGAGTAACCTGCAGTTCTGTGAGGAATATGCCGTATTGGACCTATTATGGTAGTCCATTCGGGCCTCACATTCTTGGGATTTTGCTTTTTATTCTATGTTTCCAGAAAGCCAGCCTTGGAGAATGATCATGGGACTTAGTGCCCTGTTTTCTCTCCAGGTTTCCTTTACTACTTTCAGGCACTGCCCCTGGGCCTGACCAGGGCTTGTAATTTCTGAAAAGCAATGCATCAGGGTGCATAGTTTCAAAGAGCTCAGAAACCTGTGCTAAACTATCTCACTTTCTCTAATTTTCACCTCTATGCATGTAAGTATACATTATATACATATATATGCATGTGTATATATGTATGTATATTTGGTTTAAGGAAAAGGTAAAACCAAAAAAGAGATAAAATAAGGCCATCGAAGTTAAAGTACAATATATACAAATTAGTCCCCTCATTCCCACCCCAGACTTTCCAAACCTGCTTAGAAATAAACTCTCTATGCTCTACACTTGGGTGATGGCGACAGGGCAGGGCAACAAAGGTTTTATAGTCAGTTGCCATAGGGAGCTGCTAAGATACCAAAAAAAAACTGAAACTAAAGGTTTTTATCAAAAAAGAAAAATCCAGGTCAGCAAGTCTCAGAGAGAGAAAAGTAAGTGCTTATTTCTCCTTGATATCCACGTGGAGCTACCAGCACCCTACATTTAAGTTGAAACCACATGGATCTAGAATCTAATTAAAATTAATTCAGGCCTTGCCTGGCCAGAGTGGCTCAGTTGGTTGAGCATCGTCTTGTGCACCAAAAGGCTGCTGGTTCAATGCCTAGTCAGGGCACATGCCTGGGTTGTGTGTTCAGTGTCCCAATGGGGCATGTGCAGAATGTAACCGATTGATGTTTTTCTCACCTCTCTCTCTCTCTCTCTCTCTCTCTCTCACCCTCTCTCCCTCTCCCTCCCTTCTAAGCATATCCTTGGGTGAGCATGTTTCTCCTAGAGAAGACCAGCAAACCAACAGTCACCCAGACAGGATGACATGAGGTAGAGAATACCAACAAAGACAGACCCTGGGAGCTCCCCTTGCGGCTCTCGTGTTTCCCAGCAATCAGTTGTGCCTGGTCCAGACACTGAATTCATGTTTAGTGATGGAACCCAACTAACCAGAACCCTAAATTAACTGCCCTTTCTACTTCCCCACCCCCACTCCACCCCCTCCCACACACCCCACCCTACCTTGCACATCCCACTTCCCTTTTTCAAAGATAAAGGTTCATAAAACAAGATAGCTCTAGTTTCGTAAAGGTGAAGAATAACTGTACCCTGGAGGGTAGTTGTAGCTGATGATCCTGACCTGCTGAATCAATGGAATGGTTAAAAGTTTCATAACTAGGAAAAGAAACTGCTTTGGAAAGATCTTCAACAGAAAGCATTTTCCCGCTGTCAATTAACCAGAAAATTGAAGCAAACAAACAAAACCTTATTCGCAAATAGGTCTAGTTTACTGAGATTTTCTTGCACCTATTTTCATGCTTTAATAATAATCTAAAAATGTTGACTTAGGATGGAAAAATATACCATTCATTTTTATTCTTCTTGAGAAACTGTGCAAGTTTGGCTTTTACTACCTTTCTAGTGCCAGAGTTTAAATTTTGGAAATCTCTTTAAAGTTATTCTATTTATTATGTTTGGAGGCCCTCAAAAAAGTTGGGATATTAAGAGTGATGTATACTGTCATGAATATATATGTTTAGCTCCTATAGTCATTGGAGAACCATTGGCATAGTTTTGAAGTCAATTCTATTAGAATGCGTGATATGATTATTTGTAACATGTTTCACAGTTAGGTTCTGCTCACGGCATCATCAAAATTAATTTTCATTATCTGCACACACACTAATTGTATAAATAGGAATGATGTATGATATGGTAATATACATTCATATATAAAGCAAAAATTTCACATGATATTCCCTGTGAGTCTCCAAATAAACTCAGCCATCCATATGTAAAGCTGCTTATTACCAAGAGCTATCAGTCGTAGCACAAATAGTTTATCAACTTATTCTAATTTCCAGGCTGTTGTTTTTTAGAAATTATTCGTGTGCTCTTTTTTTTGGATACACCTGTCACTAACGAAGTAACACCTCGCTCTGAGCTGTGATTTAACCCAGGGAACAGCATCACACTCTTCCGAGGAATCCCCCGTGACACTGATGGTTGTGAGGCCCTGGCGCCTGCAGCTGCACTACAGCTGGACAGTGCACGGACCTCGGGTCGCAATGAGGAAGAGGGTTTCTGCTCTTCTCTCAAACAATATTTGCAAAGCTCTGCAGTGTAGTGGGATTTTAGAGTTCTCAGAGTGCTTGGCTAGAAGATATAATCTATTGTGTCTAGCAGATTTTTGCTGTATTTCATGTCTGATTTGTCACCAGGCAGATTATTAAACTGAATCCCCCTTGAGTGTTCTTACTAGAAAGAGCAGAATCAGAGAATGATTAATTATTTCCTTATATTAAAACAGAAGTACCTTTATATTCCTGATTGTAAAAGCAATGTCTATTCGTAGTTTATAAAATAATAGAATAGAATAAAGAAGAAAATAAATTACCAGTGTTCCAGCTACCCAGATACAAGCTACATGTTAACTCATTCTTTTGTGTATTTTTGCAGACTTTTTTTCTGTTAATCAACTTAATTCCAAATTTACAAGCAGTACAGTAAGTCCTCACTTAACGTCATTGACAGGTTCTGTGACTTTAAGCAAAACTACTTGCGACATCAGTTTTATTATAGGCTGATTCATATAAACAAGAGTTAAGTTCCTATAGCATCTCATCAATGTTATAACGAAAGGATGTTAGTGGAGCTTAGGAATGATGACTTGAGACATTTTCTAGGGCAATAACCTTCTAGTTGCTTATTTTTCTCCCTTCAAATTACATTAATCAATTCTTGTCAGAACAGATACCTGTGTGTATTCACCAGTGTGTTGATCAAGTGGAAATTGCTATTAACTGGTTCTTTTCATTTCTACATTCTATCAATAAAAATGATTATTGAGTAGTCCTATAAGGTCCTTGTGGGCCTCTGGAACCATAAAAGAAGATCCAATTATGCACAAGATGGTTTTAGTGTTAGGTCAACGGGTGGTGTTCCAGTTCTTTAAAAATTAATAATCAGTATACTCTACGGCAATTTGTCAGAAATGGAAACGGTTGATTAGCCAGATAGATTCCCCCATTTCCCATCCATAATCCAAACAATATGGACTCCAATAAAATTCTAGTTTTATACCTGATGGTAACAAAATGTGATTCAAATATAACCCTGCATGTGCCACAAACCAGAGAGGTTTCCTTCAATTGTGCTTCCTTTATCCCCCTTTAAAGAAGCGTCTCCTCGGATCCCCGGTGTTCCTTAGGTTGTGCTGCCATCTCTGTGCTTTCCTTTGGAGAGCGCTAGGACTCTGGATCAGGATGAATCCTAACACTGAGACTGAGACAAGGTCCGGAAGGGCTTTGAGCACTGAAAGAAGACCCAGACGAAGTATACAGCAAGCAGCCACTAAAGGAGATTTTGTTTTCAAAAATGATCGGAATTTGGCATTGGGTGTGACTAGATCTTATCATTCTCTCTTCCGAACATAGGTTCTTTGAAAGCAGGTTCTTCTAGGTTCCTCTCGCTGCATCCCTTCACATCCTTTGTGTCCTTGTATATAACAGGGACTCAATTAATATTTCTGTGTCTCTTGGGTGATGAATTGAATATGTTCAAGTCAGATAACTGCATTTTGCCTCTTCTGCAGCAGACAAAGGGTGCTTTGCTGAATGTCCGTGATTGCGTTGAATGCCCATGTGTGGGGAAGTGGCATACAGTACTTTGATCCTATATAGAAGGAGATCGAATGTGGATAATGAGACTTTGGTTCTTTGTCTTTGGTTTCGATTTGACCTTCTTGCTTCACTGAGTCACGGTGTTCGCCCTTTGGCAGTAGGCACGTCACTGAAGTCTGAGACTGTCCCTCAGACTGCTTCTGACACTGTAGCTGAATTTCCCATCACACTTACAGCCAGTATTGGTCATAAAATTTCAAGAACACGATAAAAGTCAGTTGGTTTGTAGTTGACATTGAAATTAACTTTCTCTAACCTAAACCAGTGAAAACTAAAATGCTCCTCACCACATAAAAGTTTTGCTTTCGCTGTGTTCAAACCCCTCCCACCTTGTCACAGCACAGTCATTCAGAGTCTAGTTTGGGGGCGGTGTGGTTGTATCTCAGTGGTGTATGACCCACTTTTTCGTACCACTTAATTACCCGTGTCTTTACAACACTCGTCAGAAGTCCTGACGACAGTGGACTATAACCCCAAACAGGTTTCTGCTACGTCTGATCAGCGCTGCTCTAGAACCCTGCGTTATCGGAAGAAGGAGTCAGCTCTGCAGGGCGTGCGTTAACTACCAGAGGATGACAGAACACTTCCTCTAGTTTCTGGATAATGAGCAAGCACACAGGTAAAGATGCCTTTCTCAGCGTTGACTCCTTTTGTGCCTTCATTATCGTGTTGACCTGACTTTTACGTATCCATCGCTGCCTGCAGATGCGTTCTGTTGTGTTTTGCAGAGGGCTGAGAGGAGCAAGCATTTAAATTGGTTCCTTGGGACTTTAATAACTTAACTTTTCATTAAAAGTCTAAAGAGGTAATGATGGGAAATGCCCTCATCTCTTCCTCTCTGTGGCCCTAGAAAACTTCTTCTTTGTCATTTTTTTTTTCTTATTTTCTGTCAAAGTGCTTGTCTGTCAATATCAGCTTCTTTCTTGGCAGCGATGGCCATGCGGGTGCTGCTGGATGAGCAGCAGGGGGTGGGTGGGACTGGACGGAGCAGAGAGAAGTGCAGAGGTGCAAGGGATATGATGGCCCGGGATGCTGTACCCCAGGGAGCAATGTGCTGCAGCGAACTAAGAGCAGGTTTAAGACAGTGATACTAACCTCATGTTGGCAAAATCACCCCGATTCTGTTTCAGAAATGTTTGCTTCTGATAATCACGTTTGTACATTTGAAGGACCTCTCAAACTCTGTCATTGTTTCCAAAAATAATGTTGTAGGTAGTGTCTTTCTGAATTTACCGACACGTTTTGGGGTGCATGTTTTCACTGAAAGCTGGCTGGCATGTGGCCCGTGGCAGGGTGGTGCCCGTGCTGGGCGGATCTCACTTGCCTGTGCGCCGAGTGACACACCAGCGCGGGGTGTTTGAAAATGCCCATAGATAAGTCAG
Organism: Myotis lucifugus; assembly: GCF_000147115.1. Taxonomy (NCBI): domain Eukaryota; kingdom Metazoa; phylum Chordata; class Mammalia; order Chiroptera; family Vespertilionidae; genus Myotis; species Myotis lucifugus. The sequence continues at coordinate 772,390 of NW_005871144.1, read as the reverse complement.
TGTTGTTTTCCCTGAAAGTCCTGATGCAGAAAAAGAATGAAAGTACAAACACTAACTGGAAAAAATGTCACACATTTTAGCCACTTTGCATCCCTTGTTAGTACAAACCCTGGCTTGGGTTTTTTTTACATTGTGAACTTGTGCGGTAGGTGGAGCAGTGTGGGTGGCCCAGAAAAAGTAGTGGTTAGAATAAGATTTTCCATTTATTGCCCTTTGTGCCCGGCTAAAAATAAGATTCATACAAATCAGAATATGTAGTGCAAGCACAATCACTCTGTTAATTCTGATGCCTGGCTTGCCCACATCTTTGCATCTGTCTGGTAAGTGGTGCATTGGGAAATAAATGTGTCTAAGTAGCAAAAGGCATCCAGGGTTTTGCGCTGTTGTCTGCATGTGATCGTGTATCAGCATTCTCCCCTTCTGAAGGAAGAAAGACACAACTCATACATAAACAAATTGTGCCGGTGGAAGTTTGGGGGGGAAAAGGTGATAGAATCCTTGAATCGTTTTGTAAAAAGTAATTGCCTTGTTTGAAATGCTGTTTTACAACCTCCATCTTCTGGGCTCATTGTTAGAAAGTCGCCTCTTGTAGACTCAGAACAGCAAGGGAAGGATTTCGTGGTGATGTTGCCGAGAGATTGGAAAACTCTTTTGCTTATGTTGGAATGGGGTGGTGGGGAAGGGGGGGGCGTCAAGGATGAACACAGGTCTGCCCTGGAGGACCCTCTGTGGACACAGATGTGGAGGGGCAGTTAACCAAGTAAAAACTCCCCTTCAGCTGATTGCTGGGTCTACTGCAACCACAGTAAAAGCATGTCAGTTTGTGGCTAAAAGAAACACCAAAGAGAGGTGGTGTCCGCATTCACAGGGAAATTTCTACCTTCGTAATCCTAGTGAGGGTGCTGTCCCCATGCCACGGGCTGAATGGCTATGGCATTTCCAAAGAAGGAGAAGTCTGTTAGTGCACTGAGCCTTTCAGTTTAATGTAATTTATGAAATAAGATGAGTCCAGAGGACAGTCATTCCAGAAACCTCTGGAAATTGAAGACTGCAAATCCCATTTCTCTTTGGTGTCTCCATCTGGGGCAGACAGTGAGGCGTGGTGGTTACCGAGAGACGAGCTTTGGAAGAAAGGAGTCAGGATCAAATCTTAGCTTAGCTACCTGCTGGCCTTGATCTATTTTATTTAACCTCTTCTAGACCTAGATGTCCTCATTTGAAAATGGGAAAAGGGATAGTACCTACCTCATAGTATGCTTGTGAGGATCAAATAACAAATATGAAGCACAAAACCAGCGCTCAGAAAAATGATGGTTATTTTACTCTTATTTCTACTGTTGCATCACAAGAACATGTTGGGGGATTTTAGGGCACTTGGGGGCTCCATTCCCCTCTATGCTTGGAGTACAGATTTTGGAATTAAATGAACACAAGATCAGCCTCTCCTTCATTGTTTCTGGATCAGAAGGTTAAAGGTCATTTACAGAGTAGTTGGGTTTTTCATACATTGCTAATGCTATCTATCTGGAGGGTCATTGTTTAATTTTGTCATTAAATTACACCATGTAAACATCTGTTTTCTTTTTTGTGTTAACCCTCACCCAAGGATATTTCTTCCATGGATTTTTAGAGAGTGGAAGGGAGGGAGGGGCAGAGACAGAGAGAGAGAAACATACCAGAGTCAAACCCAGGACCCTTCAGTTCACAGGCTGACGCTCTATCCACTGAGCAAAATCAGCTAGGGCAACCTCTCTTTTCTTTTAAGATTAGTACTGTGTTGAACATACTCGGTTATTTTTACTTTCTCACATGTTTTTTATTTAAACATGGGTATTTCAGTTCTAACATCTGTGCATGTTAATTGTGGTATCCTCTGATGTACATTATGAAAAAGAAAGCACTAATGTTGTAATCAAGTAAGGTTTTAAATATTTCAGGTGGGCATGGGTAAAACTTCAGGGGCAATTAGCTTCCATGGTGGTACCATTCCCTCCAGAAAGCATTGCATCTGCTACCATTCTGGTTACAGATCAACCCAGGTGCTGGCCAGCAGAAAACAACTACTGCTTCTTTTACTTTGTATTATTTTTGCAAATTGTTTTATGTTTAATGTAATGTATACCTGCTCTTTTAGAAGTCTTTTTCTGCCCACCAAAACTTTATGTTAAAAAGCAAATATAAAATATCTAAAACATAAATGATAATATTAAATATATCAATTGCTTTTTTTAAATTTCTTTATTAAGGTATTACATATGTGTCCTTATCTCCCCATTACCCCACTGACCGCCCCCTCTCATGCCCTCACCCCTCTGGTGTCTGTGTCCATTGGTTAGGCTTATATGCATGCATACAAGTCCTTTGGTTGATCTCTCACCCTTACCCCCACCCTCCCCTTCCTTCCCTCTGAGGTTTGACTGATCGATGCTTCTCTGTCTCTGGATCTGTTTTTGTTCATCAGTTTATGTTGTTCATTATATTCCATAAATGAGTGAGATCATGTGATATTTATCTTTCTCTGACTGGCTTATTTCACTTAGCATAATGCTCTCCAGTTCCATCCATGCTGTTGAAAAAAAGGCAAATATATAGTATGTTTCATAATAAGGTCATCGTTGCTAGCATCCCTTAACTTTTTCGGTTAACCTTTAGAATTAGATGCTAAGAGCTCAGATCAGACTCTTCAGCATCCTCCAGGACCTTCCTGGGATGCAGTGTCTTCATTTATCAAATTAAAAAAGAAATCATGACTACACCTTGACTTCCCTCACCTGGGATCTGGCAAGAAGTGATAAATGAGACCAATAAGCCAAGGAATTAAAACGCAGTACAGATATGAAACAGCGATGGCTTGGCTTTGTTAATTGATATATTTTGCTAGCTTTTTTCAAAATTTCTCTCCATGTTTTCCTTTTCGTAGTCTGTTCTGCCATCCCAATCACAGATACAACTTCTGATTTGTAATGTATATATTAACACCATCATCAGATTTCCTGGGTTTTTAATGTTAGGACCCCTCAGTCTGGGTGGGGACGGTTCTCAGGTCAGCTCTGCCGGCAAGATCTGTCTTTTATTAAAACGATCCTTTCAGTGCACCCAGACAAGCCTGCTTTCTGCATTTGTTCTGTTGAGTACAATGGGAGAGCAAATCATTCTAGGTGACTAACCAGGTTCCCAGGATTGCCAAGGCGGTTTCCATCCTCTCTATGAACACATGCACTCGCTGCCCATTGCCTTTGCCTGCCTTACTGCCCTTTGCCACAGGCTGAAGTTGCTGTAGAAATCATAGGCAAAAGAAGGTGATAAATTAGGCTCTGGCTGTGATTCCCTCCCACGTCTTCCTAAGGAATGACAGAGATCCAGAAACGCATCCCATTGATATATACCGTGTGCCTCTTCCTACAGTTTTAGCCTATCCTTCATGTGCAATTGGAAGGTACTGCCGGGCCAGCCTCATTATTCCTTTGGTTGAATAATGTAAAGCATTTGCAATGGAGATTTACTCTAATGATGTAAGTGCATGTCCGCCTTGCTGGCTTAATGCACTCAGTCATGGAATGCTTTAGAGTTTTATTGCTAATGGATGGATCCCCAGGAAAATCGAAATTTTCAAATAAGATTGACATTTGGAGTGAGAAATATAAATCTAATGAGAACATTTCAACCCAGGTTTGTAATTAGGGCTGAATGGAGTAAATTTGAACACGTGCACCACAGAAGGGCACCGCGGAAGGTGGAATTACGCGCTCTGCCGTGAATGAGGGATGAAGGCCGATGTATCAGTGTCAGGCCACGACACTGTGGAGTATAAATGATACTGTCACCAAGTGCTGCACGGGGTACCCAGGGAATTCCACTCCAGTAAATTACATTACTTAGGCAGACCTGAAGGCATTGTGTCGGAATGCGGGCGGGGAGAGAAGGCTGTCAGCGCCACGCGGAAGATATTACAGTACAACTGGCTGCAGGGCTGGTAGTGCCTGCTTCCTGTCTACCTGGCTGTTTTGTATTCTTCTTGGTTAATTAGTTTTCAGAAGTTACCAATGTGTATGTGTGAAAGCACACTGTGTCTGCTTGGGGTGTAGGTTAACTATGAGGGAATAAATATAAACTGGTTAGTGTTGGGTTCTCGTTCTCTCTCTCTCTCTCTCTCTCTCTCTCTCTCTCTCTCTCTCTCTCATTATTTGTAGCTGGGTGACATTAGATGTTCACTATGAGCTTGCCCTGCTTTTCTTTTTGTCGGGATCCAACATATATCATTCCCTCTATAGCATTGTTTCTTTTTGAACCCTGCCTTAATAAGGACATATGTGTCTTTAGTCCTCCCCTACCCCTTATTTCCTCTCATCACCTCCCACCCCCCTTGAGGGAAACAAGTTGTGCCAATGCATAACATTGCATTTTGTGATAGAACTCAAAGAACAGCCTATGCCTAGAGAGCAATTTGTGGAGAAAAACTATTTGTTTTCACTTCTATTTTCTTTTATCCCTGCAGTGAAGCCAGGCCACCCGTTTTGGTTGACTTGTCATGCCATCTCTGAGATAGCACTAGGGAAAGAAAACCAGAGCATTGATTGTACCGCTGCTTTCTGTGTCACTGAGGGCGTGCTAGTCACCTCTGTCCGGTGTGACTTCCAAAGCCAGTTCTTGAAAAAGCCAGTACCTAGCACTCTGGAATTAGTCATGCTCACTTCTCAACCGGAAAGTACGTGTCCTCTCCTGAATGAATAGAGATTTGAAACAGCATCCATGCTGACTTTCTTAAATGTGTGTTACACTCTGTCCTTAGTGAAACAAACCTGGTCAGCATCTCGGATGATCTGTCATCAGAGAGAGCACATGGTTTTCTGCAGATGTCTCCGTAAAGGTCCCTAATGGCAGCTTTGGAACAACCTTTCTGAAACAGGTCACAGATAGACAGCAGTGAGAGTAATATCTTGGATTTGACTTTCATTCTTTTCAAAATAATACTCTATTCATTTCAGGGTATCACAATTTAGTCTTTATTTTGTAGCCAAAGTTACAGTCTTATTTTATTCACCCAAGCATGAAGCATAAAACCAAGATACTTGGAAAACTAGTTTTGGGGGAGAATAGGAAAAACCTTGGTTAGAGGTAAGATAGTTAATATTTCTGTTTTATGTAAGATACCATCACCTCTTTAATTTTCTCTCTTTACCTTCTTCCACCCAGTCCCCCATACCTCCCTCCCCTCTGAGATCTGCCAGTCTGTTGCATGTCTCCATGCCTCTGGTTCTATTTTGTTCATTAGATTCCTCATATAAGTGAGATCATATGGTACCATCACCTTTAAAATGTTGTTTGTTGATGATTCTAGGATAATAGCTAGGGGTAAGATGCATGATATGAAATGTCTTCCTGCCATGTGCCATCCTCAACATAGAAAGAATATGCTTATAGACTTCGCTTTATTTAGTAGAGTAATGCCAAACGTCTGGGACTCGTAGCTGTATGGGAAATGAGTGTCTCTCCCTAAATAAACTCACTAGAATTTTTCCCTTTTTAATTATGTTCATTTTTATGGTAGTATGTGCCTTATATATATTTTCTTTTTATCCATGACATCGATTGGGAAATCACATGTGTTTTGTCATTTGACACAATAGTACACATGTGACATATTCCTTTGTCCTGGCCTGTCAAAGGACAGCATGCTGACAGACTATGACTTGGAGTTTTTCTGAACTGAATTCTGATGGAAGGAATTTAACAGCGTATAAAGTAGAAATGGTTTGGATGTTCCTCCATTCGGTAGAGGGTCCTTTGTTCCCAGCTACCCCCCATGTCTGACTATAGTCTCTTCTTGTTCTTACATTAAAATTGGAAAGGGAGAAAGGAGGAGCTCCTTAGGAGAAATAGGTCTTTGGAGAATTGTGAGTGCTCATTCAGAAGCTATTCTTAGTTCTGACAAATATAATGAACTTGAGCTTTGAGTCCTGCCCAGTCTCCCATTGATCCCAGCATCAGCACCAACTCTCCACCTGATGTTTTCCCCAAAGACGCTGTGTTTGTCCCTTAATATTCTGAATGGGAGCACCTTCCAAATAAAACACATCTTGGAAGGAATTGGGTCCTGTTGCCCAGCAGCCCTGCCTCTTTACAAAAACCATCCCAACTGGATGATTACTGATTGTCCTATTAAGTGCTTCTATTTTGCATTACCTTAAAGTCTGCTGTAAGAAGAAACTTTTCCATAGGCCTTGATTGACTTGTCAAAAATCAACCCATTCACATTAGCACTTCACTTACATTATCATTATAGTGTTTCCAACTGACAACTACTGCCACACACTGCCACGTTGGAGTTCCCAGTGCTGCAGAAAGAGAGACTTTTGTTCTGATTTGATGGGGGGAAAATGCAAACAACAACACCAGCTCTACCACGAGAGAGCCCATAAAGCCGCCTTGAAATGAACAATAAGGTCATTTGTTCGCATATGACATAAGGATATAAGAATTTAAACAATAAGACCTCTTGTGAAATGTGGCAAAATACGCACCACAAACGTGAAGTTCTCTGTCTCAGAGAAAGCAGTTTTCACATGGGCTTCAAAAAATCCATTAACGTATAAATCACCCTTAAAAAAAAAGAAAAGAAAATCACTTGTCTTGCTATTACATTAAAGCAATTTGTGTTCTATGGAAAGCCAAAATGCATTCACTTATATAAGTACATGCACTGTAATTTTTTTAACAGTACTCTATTAAGAAATGTTGTGCCTCTTCCCTCCTTCACCTGAAATGGGAAACTCATTGTTTTATCAAGAACCTCCTTCCTTTGGATAATATTTATTTCTTCAAAAATTCTTCCAATTACTTGGATTCAAGATGAAGTTTTAAAGCATGTTAATCATGCTGTAAATCCTCTGGCATTGGTGGAGCATAAGGAGGAAATAATCCTGCTTTGAAGGGAAATATTAATTGAATTTTCTACTTGTATTTGAAACCTATCCTTTTTCGCATTGTGCCTTTAAGAAAGGCTTGGTATATTTGCAAACCCCAGCAGGGCTATGGCAGAAAAAAGCAGAGATTTTCTTGTCTGCTTGGGTCAGGATCTCTAACTAACAACGCCCCTAAATTGTTCCTATTTTGATGACTCAGATGTTTAAAATGTGACCTACCAGGAGAAGTAGGGTGGGAAAGACCACAATTTAACTGACCAACGGTGCCCCATCGAGCTAACTTTGTATTCAACTCTAAAGACTTTTAAGTATTTGCAGATGGTTATATATACAGCATTCTTGCAGAATCCTCCTAATGGAAGAAATGTTTTATCTCTATCTCTGTTGACAGAAAAGATTGCCTACTGATAATTGCTTTGCTTAAGTGTCTGATAATATGCCAGGAATGAGAGCATTCTGTGTTAGGTCATCTTTAATTATGCATGTACCACCTGTCAGTTCTAAATCAGAACCAGATTAGATCCTTCAGGAGTCAGTTGTGGGGGGAAGGGCGGTTGGAGGGAAGCTGGGGTGATCTCTTTTAGAAACAACAAAAATAGCTAGTAGTAAACATGGCTTATAACCTGCAGCTTTTTAAAGGAGCCTCATCTTCATTGTTCCTGAGCTGGAATAAACTATTGGTACATCTGAAAACTGAAATGTTGCCCAGGCTACCTCAAGTGAAGATAAATTACTGCAGAGAGGATGGTAGTCCCATCTGTTGCATTTCCTTTTTGTTCCTTCTCATCGTTGTCAATGAGCCAGGGAAAAGCTCAGAAACATTTTTTATAAGCTATGCGAGGACAGGAAATATGTTAACGATGTTAGATTTTATACATTTCAGGGATTTTTTCAGTAGTTGGTTGGCTTTTTTTAGAAGGACAAATGTGGGTTGGAAATCATGCTTGTTACCCTCTGTCAGCTTTTGGTAGTTTTATTCTCACTTTTCAGGGTTGTTTGGGACTTTCTGGTGGGATGTTTAGGGTTCTTTACTGGAGGTTCTTGTTCTCTATTCTATCCTTTGATAGCATGGGTTTGTGCAACAAGGTGTTTCTCTTTGTTCACCTGTCAGAGGTTTAAGGGAAGGCGTGGGTCATTCCACACTTCTCACAGAGGTGGGAGTTGATTGGCCGAGAGGCTGAAGGCAGAGAAGGGACAAGTAGGAGGAAATAGCACGTGGGTGAGTTACCACGCAGTAAGTCTCGTGGACTCCCTTGCGAAGGTGAGAGCCTGTCTGCTCTGCAGCCTGAGAACACTGCCTCAATCAGTGCTTGTAAATAACTGTAGAAACAAGAATTTGGCTAGAGCCACTGGAGAGAAAAACAGATCCGCTGATAAAGGGACAAAGACCTCTGACCCCTTGCAGTTCTGCCTGAACACCTGGTCCAGCCCATGGTTCTGAAGAACCCCGGGCTGCCTTCTGATACCTGAGGCGCCACTTGCCTTTCTACCCTCATCAAACAGTCCACTGAGGTAGAGGTACCATCTCTGAAAAGAAGAGCAGGATCAAAATACTATGGCTAAAACATTGCCAGTGCTTTGTCTATTTGATGCTCACTTAATACTGGACATATGCAGGTGTTGTATAAATAGCTTCAAACTCCATGCAATGGGTAAGTCTTAAAACAGGAGAACATAGTATATCTCAGGCCTTACCGCGAAGAACATCAGAGAGGGAAGCAAAGCTAGAGAAAATCTGAAGAAAGGAATTGAAAAGGAGAGAAAAGGGGGGTGGGGCAGTACTTCCATATTCTCTCATGCCAGCTCATCTTTGCAAAACCTTTTCCATCTACCTGGAAAGCTCTTCCACCTCGGTCACTCTTCCTTTAAGTTCAAGCATCATCTCTGAGAAGCAGAATTAGCTGCCCCACCTCTGTGATCCCGGACTGCAATGCCTGCCTCCCTCGGAGCACTTAGCATGCCCCATACTGCACGAGCTTGTTTATTTATCTTTCTACCCCACAAAGTGGTTGCTGGAAAAGCTAACATTATCTTAATTGTGACAGTGGAGTCTCATGCCCAGAGAAAGAGCAGTCATGATTTCATTGGACTCCACAGTACTTAGAGCACATTAAGAGTATTAGAATCAATTTTTGACAGTAAATTTGACCAAGGAAATAGATAAACTTGAATACTTCATGAACAGGGATCAGGAATGGAGAAGCCATCAGAGAGTATCTTATAACCAGTGGTTGCAGAAACTGAGGAAAGTTAGTCTGGAGAAGAGAAAAAGAAGGGAAGACACAATCGCTATATTTAGGTATATGGAAGACTTTGTGATTCTAGAAAAAGCAGGACCAAAAGGTAGAAGTTATAGAGAAAGAGATCTGGGCTCAGAACAAGAATTTTCTTGCAGCTAGAGCTAGTGTACCGTGGAACCTGTGGGAGCTTTAGGGCCATTTGGGAGCTGTTAGAGACAAAATTTCCACCCTGCATGGGAGCACAAATCAGATAACGCCACCATTGTTCTTAAAGCTCAGAATATCCTGCTGAGTCCCAGTCAGGATGACCATGGGATATGAGCCCCAACCTCCATGTCCTCATCTTCCCACACGTTATTGGCTGAAATTAGGGATTGAGGAGTCAGGAAGCTGGTGACTTCCTCATGGAGTCTGTACAGTGAAACAGAAGGTGTTGGATGTGTCCCAGCTCCCATGCATCCTGGCCTCCGGCTAGCCGTGTGACTGGGGTGGCTCCTTCCAAGCCTCCAAGCCTCCACTTCTTGACATGTAAAATGGAAATAATATTGTCCACTTCAAAGAGTTGTTCTGAGGCTTAACCAAGGTCGTGGGGTCCTTTATGGGCAGCAGTGTGCTGTCCGGAGCCCCAGCTCCACCACTGGTAGGCTCTGACTTCAGCAGTACAGTGGACATAGCTGCCTTCCGTGCGGGGTTGCTATGAGCTGCCTGACTAAAGAGGTTGATATAAAAGCACCCAGCACTGTGCCTGCCACAGAGTAGGTATCGCTGATTACCAGTCTCAGTTCACCCTCTGGAGCTGGAGAGACCAGGAGAAGGGAGTCCTGTCTCACCCACCTCTGCTGGTCAGGTCCTCAGAAGGTTCTCTTTTACCTGCTGGTGCTCATACCCCTCTCCTGGCGCCTGTCATCCCAGCACACAGCCTTCTCCACCTTTTCTCTTTTTTCTCTTTCCTCCTCTACTTCCATCTCTCCCTAACATTCTTTTATTTTCCTCTAGCTAGTTTCCTCTTCAGAGAGAGAGAGAGAGAGAGAGAGAGAGAGAGAGAGAGAGAGAGAGAATACATTCTGAGTAGGCTTATTCTGATGTGCACAAAGTTTAAATACTATTTTCAGTAATCTTTTTGTTTAAAGTGAGGTTTTTGGGTTTTTTAAATTTTTTTTTGTTTGTTTGTTTTTTGACCTCAGTTACAGGGTTTTTTAATTTTTTAAATTATGTTTTTATTAACTTCAGAGAGGAAGGGAAAGGGAGAAATAGAAACATCAATGATGAGAGAGAATCATTAATCAGCAGCCTCCTGCACTCCCCCTATTGGGGATCAAGCCTGCAACTTGGGCGTGTGTTCTGACTTCTGACTGGGAATCAAACCATGACCTTCCTGGTTCACAGGTCGGCGCTCAACCACTGAGCCACACCGGCTGGGCTAAAGCGAGGTTTATGTAGATTTGGATGGGAGAAGGTGAGGCCTTTCTCATTTTCTTCTGAACTTGCTTGAGGTTCTTTTCTTTTTAATGTTAACATCTTCCCATCCTTCTCTCTCTTGGGCTTATAGTCATTAACTTGCCAGACATAGTAGTTGAGTGTCTTTATGACGTTGCTGGAGTTAGGGGAGTGCACTCACAGGGAATCTAACCCAAATATTAACTCAGAGCATATTGCTAAATAAAAAGCTCTAGAATTTAATTTGCTTCTCATTCCCATCCTCTCCCACTGAAAGTGGGCGCTGAAACAGAAAAGGCAATGGACTGGAAAGGGACTTTCAACCCCTTTACTGAGTCAGAATTGGAATACTGTCATCCAGATTCAGATACCTCATCTATCCATCCATCCATCCATCCATCCATCCATCCATCAATCCATCATCCATTCCATGTTCAGGAAGCAGGTCCAATTCTGAGACCCAGCGTGAGGTCCTGGGCAGGCACTAGGCGAGTGATAAGCTCCCTACCCTCAGCCTTTCTCCTATCTACTCTGCTCTCTCAGAAACTGGAACAGTGGTTCATTTCTTCTGTACGTCTGAGTTCCCAGCAATCCTCACAGGGCCTAGGTCAGTCAATGTGGAGTGACAGTAAGAGCTGGGAGACGGAGGGAGGAGAAGAATGAAGGAGGGAGAATAGTCAAGGGAAGAAAGGAGATTGTTTGATCTATAGCCAGGATGTGTCACGCTCTCAGTGCAGTTTAATGATTGCAGTGAGAATCCAGGGAAACAGCACTATGTATGGAAATTTAAATAAAGTTTACAGGGAAGTGATGCTAATTATCCTCATCCATGGAGAAGTCAAAACGGAAGCTGTACCTTATTCTCTGGGTGCATTCCCCTAGAACACACATTTTTCTGATTTTTCTTACACTAAGCTGTGTTGCCTTTTATTTAACAGTGGTTCTCAACCTATAACAAAGAAACAGAATTTCCAGAGGATGAGGCCCAGAAATCAGGATTTTAAAAAGACTCCCAGGTGATTTTAATATGCAGCCAAGGTTGAGAACCACTGATTTAGCAGAAGAATGCAGCTTTTCCCCTCTAGTCATTTCTGATTTTTAAATCAGAAACAGAATTCTTTCCTTCCAAGGGAAAATAAGAGAATATCTACTTCTTCCCTTCTCCCACTGATCATGGTGTTACTTGGGGCCGTTGCTCGGGAAGAGCACTAGTTCTGGGGTCAGCCTGTGACTCAGCAGCGCAGCGATTTGCTCACCTCCCTGGACCTCGGTGTCTTCACCCGGGCGCGGAGCAGTGCCTGCCTTGTGCGCGCCCCTGGGTTATCCTGACGATTACGTGAGAATAGATTTTATAGGAAAGCACTTTGACAACAAAGGTGCTGAATACGCTGGGAATTTTATGATGAAATATAAAGATGTCAGCTTTATTGTTTTCACAGTACATTTACGTGTTGCGTAAAATCTTAGCATAGCACTTGAGGTCATTTGCTTTCTGCTATACAGTCGAAGAAACTTGCAACATCCTAAAAGAAAAAGAATCTTCTTCTTTTTTCCAGGAAATTCTGTGGACCTTTGCCTTGTTCACAAATACATATATGATAGTTTTTCATACACCAATGCAAAGATGTTTGAGCTTTCAACTTCCTCTCCGACGGCTTCCCACACCACTGTGCCCCTGCCTTCAGGGCGACCACACTGCCTGTCCCCACCCTCAGACCACCGTCCAGCAGAGGACATAAGACACACAAATAACTGACATGGGTGGCAAGTGACAGGTGCCAATTTATTTGATAGGTAGAGCTGGGAGGAAGGGTATCTCTGGTGGAGGTAACTAACTGTTTGGGATAAGGAGAAAAGAAAAAGCAAGACTCTGAGAACCCTGGTATTGTCTTACCATATAACACCTTGCATTTGTCTTATTATAGCTCAGGATCCTTAAGGACAAGGACTTTCTGGTTTACCACTACTGTGTTCGGTGATGCCTGATTGTGAGCTTACAGATAGTAGCTCTTTGTGAATGGTTGCTCAAGCAACTATGTTCTGCTCCATGTTTTACAAAATTTCAGTCTCAAAATTAATACCCCCATTTTTAAAAAAAACATATTAACTTGATTCTGTACATAAATGGCATTTTGGACCTTTTCAGGGTATTTTTTAAACTCTGGGAAAAAACAAACAAATGCTGACTTCAGGAAGAGTTCTAGAACATAGAACAAGGAGAGTGACTTTGTTTCTACTTGGAGTGCAAATTGAATGCAGTTGAAACTCTCCCTGCACCAGGAGACATGGCTGTTTTCATGTGCAATTTGGCTTCCCTTTCATTGTGTTTAATTAGGTAACAGAAGCTTCTTTTACCCAGCACCCTATATGTACACTGATTTAGCCACTGACGTTATACTTATTGCTGGATTTGCTAGATTCCCTCATCCTTTATTAGAATTTATAAGCTCCGTTAGTGCAGAAATATTTGTTAAATTCCCTGATGTAGTAGGTGCTTAATAAATATTTGCTGAATGAATGTGCCCAGTCCCATTACGGACTCTGGGCTACAATGATGAGTACTGTGTAGTCTTTGCCCAGGAACCCCATAATCTAACCAGGAAGACAAACACATGAAGCCAGCAAGCATTACAGAGTGTGGGAAAACAATGATGAAGATAATGCAAAGAATTTATTTTCTATTATTTAAGGGTTGCTGTCACCTTGAAACAAGAAGCATCAAAGCACAATCAGCCTTCATCACTTATCTGGCCTTCCATTTTGTTAACCTTTGTCTTAAGTCTCATGTGTCCTGGGTGGTAGAGACTCGTGAAAAGCTCCAAGACACAATCTGTGCTCAAGGTTGCATAGGAAATAAAAGTGCACACCCGACTTCTAGGTCAAAGCCGGTCACCATGTAAGAACAGACATTGCTGGTTTGAAATTGTCCTTTCCAGCCTCCTGCCTACTCCAGTTTCCTTTGCACTTCTTCTTCCTCCCTTTCCCCTCTTAAAGGTCAGTTGTTCCGTAGCTACCTGTCGAGTTTCAGCAGCCACCTAAATGCTGAGGACTTGACTATGTCTTATCTTCAGGTCTGACTTCTCTCCTGTGCTTTCTACCAAACTGTCACTGGGGGTTCCTCGGGGAATTCATAATCAATCTGGCCAGATTAGAAACTTGTAATTTCACCCTCCCATTTCCCTCTTGTAATCCTTCCATGTGCACACAGACAGGCCCATGAGTCACTTTTCCCACTGCATGCCCTCCATCCAAGGAGTCCCCAGCCCGTCAGCACTCCCTTGAAGCTCTGGTCCCTGTCCCTCTGCAGTGCACTGCTTCAGTCCTGCACAGCTGACCATCCTGTCTCAGCCTTTTCCCTCCTCCTCTAACCTGTTGTCTACGAAGAGGTCGGAATGATCTTTCTAAAACACAAATAGGAACCCTCACATTCTAAACATCTTAATGTGACCTCTGGTCTCTTGTGACCTCCTGTGTGCTCCTGCGTTTCCCTAGTTTCATCTCCTGCCCCTCCATCTTCAAGTTGAAGTGCCCAGGGCTTAGACATGAAGATGTTCATCTGCCTGCGTTTAGTGTGGGTTTCCCGCACAAATAAGAGAGCTGAGAAGAGGAAGGGCACTTGGGTGGGAAACCTTACAAGGGAGGGTGGAGGTAGGAATCTGTGTGATGTGTTCAAGAGGGACCATTGTCTCACAGAGAGAGGATTTATGCTGGGGAGTAGGAGCTAGAGGTGGACTCACACACACATACCCCTCGCCCTTTGGCCACATCACACTGTTTGAGGTTTCTCTATGTACCCTGTGGTTTCACAGCTTCACGCCTTTGCTGCTCTGTTGGACCCTTTCTGTCTCATCCACCTGGCACACCTGGCAGGCCACCTCCTCTGGGAGGTCACCCCTAACCTAACCTTCCCCCAGACTGTCTCTCAAGCCTGCAAGTGCAGTGATTAACCCACTAACTTCATGCTTATTCTAGATTTGGATTGCTTATTCCTTACTGGATTGTGGCAGATTCATAAATGCAGAAATATTTGTGTTATTCTCTGATGAACCCCCATGTGCCACCACCGTGCCCACATCTGATGCACACACACCTCGTATCACACTATACTGGATGCTTTGATGTCTGTTGCTCCCTGGCTCCAGACTGGAGAGGGGACCCTGTCTCAGGCATATGTGTGGACACACCGTTTGAAAGTGTCTGGCACACAGCAAACAAAGCTCAGTGGAGGTTTGGCTGAGAGGACGAGCATTCATGTTTCATGGTGAATCAGCTCTGCCTTCTCCCTGCCCAGCCTCGCTGCTCACCAGATTCGGTCAGTTCTTCCTCTGCAGCAACTCACACATCCCCCCTTGCCACAGTTCCTACCACCCCCAGGGATGGGCACACGTTACCTCATGTTTGGTCTTACATTCGTTCCTGTTTCCTCCACATCCCTCTGCAGACCTCCCATGGTTTAATCTGTCTTAACCACCACTTTGATCACCTCATTTGCCTACTCAGGATCCTTCAGCAGCACCTCATTACTCACCAAGGAATGTCCAAGCTCCTCACACCCTGGCATTTAGGCCAGTCCACGCTCCGTCTCTGATCTGCTTCCCAGCCGCACTCACACCTCACAGCAGCCAAGCTCAGTTCCGTCACATTCCGAGGATGGCCTTCGCCTTTCCTCTGTTCCTGCCACATGTCGCTCTCTTTCCCTGAAACGACCTTCCCCTTCCCCCACTTGTCAAAATCATACTCAGATTTTGCTACCAAAACAGAATGCTATTCTCACTCTCAAATCCAGAGTGAGTGTCCCAGCCAAGAGTGATTCTCCTTTCTCTGCACAGTGACAGCACTCGTGTGTTACCTGGTGCTTTTATTGGGCGGATGGATTAGACCAGTGCCAGCTCTATCAGGGCACGGTGCTACGCATGTCGCCGTCCTTTCTATGGTTCTCACCCCCACCCGAAAGCAGAACACCATTATGGGCGACGTTGATTTGTCCAAGATCACACAGCTGGCAAGGGTGGAGCCAGGCTGAGCGCCCCATCTGCGTCTCTGCAAAGCCCGGGCACCGCCCACGCCAGCAGCTGCCTCACTCTTATCCCTGGCTGTCTTATGCTTCCCCTTGAGTAGGGAGGGGTCCTGGGCCTCACAGAGCTTGGTTCCAGCGAAACATAGATCTGTTGATTGTGTGCTCACCATATGTAACTTAACACCTTGTACACAGTAAGTGTGGCCTGGAAGAATGCCTGAGATGTCCCCTTTGTCTTGTACTGTTTGTGCTGAGGCACATGCTCCATTCAGAGAATATGCACCCGCACGGCCTTACTATTCCCACTGGCTCCTGAACTACTAAATTGTCTGACCTGCACTCCTTGCCTGGAATCCACCTTACCCTCTGCCACAAAGCTAATCTTTATAAAGATCAACTTGGTCACTTTGCTCCAACGACATTTGGTTTAAACTCCCTTGACTGACTCCCAGGGTCCTTCCTTTGGCTTGTCACCTTGCCCCCCACCCCCCAAATTCAGAATCATGTGTCCTGCTGTATCTTCCACTGCCCGCCCCCCCCCCCCCACACACACACCCAATCCTCTCTCTGAGCCACTGGTCTCTCCTGAACAAAGCACACAAATTCATCCCTCTCCCTTTAGTTGTGAGGTTTAGTTTTTCCACATAAATGTCCTTCCTTATTTCCACCTCTGGGTTTACTGGTTTGTTCAGTAGGTGCACTTCGAGCCTGGCTGTGAACTAAGCCCAGTGCTAGACTCTGGGAACACAGGAAATAGAAAACAAGGTACACTCGGCCTTCAGAGGCCACTCAGCCTGGTGAAGTGGATAGATACAAAAGCAAACAGCATCAAAAAAGTCAATGAAAGAAAAACAATTGTTTGGGTAGCTGTTGCATTCTACCTATCCATTAAGATCTGCTCAAGTCTATTGTTTGGTCCAAATTTTTCTCTTTTATAAGCCTTTATGATACTAATTATCCTGTATCATACATTTTGACCTTTAATCACATATTGCTTATATTGTTAAGTGTGTCCTGCCCATATCCTACTTCCACAGGTGGATTTTAAGTACCTTGAAACAAGGCCTGTGCCTTAATGTTTTATATCAGCTGTGTCAGTTTGTGCCTGCTATGTAACAAAATATCCTCCCCCTGCCCCCCAAATATAGTGGCTTAACAAACATTTAGTTTTCACAATTTTGTGAGTTGGATGGGCAGTTCTTTTGGCTTGAACTGGCTTGGTTGGGACTAAATAATCTCGGATGGAGGTGGACAAACTATAGCCCATAGGGCTGCCACCTGTTTTTTTAAAATAAGTCTTTTACCAGTCAATGAAGGAAAAATACCACATGATCTCACTCATTCATGGATAATAAAGACCATTATAAACTTATGAACAAAAATAGATACAGAGGCAGAGCTGCCTCAAACAGACTGTCAAACTGCAGCAGGAAGGCCGGGGAGGGTAGGGGGGCAGAAGGGGGGGGATAAGAGATCAACTGAAGGACTTATATGCATGCATATAAGCATAACCAATGGACATAAGACACTGGGGGGTAGGGGAGGCCAGGGGATTGTCAAGGGTGGGGGGGAAAAGGAGACATATGTAATACCCTTTGTAATACTTTAAGCAATAAAATAAATAAATAAATTTAAAAAAAATAAGTCTTTTCTGGGACATGGCCACACTCATGAGGTGGAGGTGCTTTCACAGTACAACAGCAGATTTGAGTAGCTCTCACAGAGATCCTATGACCCACAAACCTAAAATATTTACTTTTTGGTCCTTTGAGAAAGAGTTTGCTGGCCCTGCTCTAGGATGGCCTCACATGTTCAGCTGTTGGCAGGCTGGTTGGTCTGGGGAGGCCTCACCTGGGATGATTCATCTCTGTGCTGCGCAGTCTCTCGTTTTCCAGGAGGCTGTCCTGAAATTCTTTATATGGTGGTGTCAGGATTCCAGAAAGTGGCAAGGGAGGGCGAGCCCCAACATGCAAGCATTTTTCAAGTCTCTGCTTGTATCACATTTTTCTGTTATCCCTTTGGTAAAAGTTAGCCCAGAGTCTTTGGAGGGGCTACCCAGGAGCATGTATTAAAGACGGGAATTATTGCAGCCATTTTGGAAAGCAGTCCATCACACCAGCTCACTCCCCCCAACCACTGTCCCTCTAACCTCCATCCCTAGAGCTCAGTACATGCTTGGAATTGAGTTAAAAGCATAAATGAAATATTTGGAGGAAAGGAGGATGACAAGTATTATTGTGTAACTACAGGGTGCCAGGTACTGCCCTAGACCCTGGGATGCAGTGATGAACAAAGCATGCAGTTCTGTCCTCAGGGAGCATGCGGCCAGACATCAACTCTGTGTGTCCTTCCTGTCCAGCTAAGAAATGGACTTCTCTCTAAGATTCCTATTAAGGATCTTTAGTATTTAACTACGACTCTTCCATCTCTTTGTCTTCTTTCTACCCCCACTACCAGCCAGATTCTGCACGTCTCAAGCCTACACATGGCCTGCTTCAGGATGCCCCTGCTTCCCGCCCCTTCCGACCCCTTCCCTCTAAACATCACCAACCAGCTGATCCTCCCAGTGCCCCTCTTTGATCATTCTTTTCTTTGCTCAAAAGCCTTGTCCATCCACCAAATAGAGCTCAGACACTTTAATGTCCTAAACAAGCACCTCAACACAGTCTCTAAACTCCTCCTTGTCTAGATTCCTTGCCATTCTCTGAATATACACTGTGCATTCTTTTGTCCATTCCCAAATGTGCCTTTTGTAATACTACCCACCTGTCAAGGCCAGGCCTAGGTGCCACCTCCTCCACACTGCCTCCCTGGTTGTCCCTGTGGAAAGCTACTTCCTCTTCTGCACTCAAAGGGTGCTGAGCTTAGCATAAACCCAAATGGCACATATCACATACTATTTGGCATTTGGGGTATCCTGACTCATCCACCTCATGCATTGAGTCATCCTTGAGATTAGAGACCAGGACCAGGTCTTATTCATTTTCATGTCCTTCTGAATGCCTTGCACCAGGGAGACTTTTAGTAAAAGCTTGTTCATGAATAAATGAATAACTGACATCTGCATCGCATTTTGCCATTTCTAAACATTTTTATCTGCCATATTTCTAAGAGGCCACCGATTTAAATATAATATTTTATGCACCACTAAGAAAGAAAAAATAACAAAGTATAATAAGCTATCAATTTTAAGATATGTCCTAATTTCTAAATTACTATGTGGGAAATGTACATTTTAGAATCGGAGCAATGCAGAATATTAAATCCAATTCAGATAGCTATAGGTATACAATTAAATATTTCTAAAACACCTCACAGCGGCCATATAGTAGAGGCAGAGTGGGTAGTATTACTTCCATATTACAGAGGGGGAAAATTACAGTTCAAGGAGGCTACAATACCTATTTAGAGTGAAACAAATAAAAATAAGAAAGCCAAATATTATGTTGGGAACATAGCTGCCTTCCCAAAATCACCTGTGGATATCAAAACCCTTAGGTTAGCTCTAGGTCTAATTATCAATATAGACCCTTTTTTTTCTTTCTAAATTATATGCATATCAGTTGGCCTTTCAGGTTTCTTTCCCCAACTGTATCGTTTTGTCATGTTACCCCAGGAACATCCTGCTACTTGACATAACATAATGTAATGTGATGTGATGTTTCATGCTGCTTAGCAAGAATTAGAATGATTGCTGGATGCTTAGGTTTTCTTGGGCAGTAATTACCCGGCAGAATCTCTCACACACCCAGAGGAGTTTCTCAACCATCCATTAGCCTCAAAGTAGTAGAAGGCTTTCCAAACCCAACACTTTGCTTAATTACTTTGTCTGAATACTTCCTTTTGGATTTTAAGAAGCAAAGCATTTTTTTTATTCATACATTTAGATGGTTGATACACTTTAAAAAGAATTCTTATGTGCAGATTTTCACTTACGTAGAGATTATCAAGCTGATTTTCAAGAACAGGTACACTAAAAACTCTTTCCTATATATGTCAGGCTGTGTTTTCATTTTATTCAAATCACTAGGTAAAAGAAGAGAACACAAGTGGGAGCGTCTCCCCAGATCAGCAGGAACTGGAATGTGGTCAAGTCTTGGCAGAGTCAGTTCAGCCTTCATCCATCCAGGGAGATGTGTTGAAATCCCCCACTGTTCTCGGGATTACTCAGACTTTATTTGAGTAGCTTGTCGATTTCTGGTCACTGCCCTTTAAAAAAAAAAAGCAGTTGGAAATAAGGAAAAAAGTCGGGAAGACTAGCCAAATTATACAAAATAAGATCTGTGCAGGAATATTAAGAGAAAGAGGTTGTTTATCTTGGAGAAGAAAAGGTGAAGTTAATTTCTGTCTTCAAATACATAAGGGGATTTTTATTTTGGTGAAGAAAATTACAGTTCAGCTATACTGTATGACCACTGAGCACAAAATAAGAGGAAATTGACTTCTATTTGTGTTGGACACATTACATTGTGACAAAGTTCTAGAAATGGTTCATAAGGGATTACCATGAAGTGTCCATCCGAAAACCTTTAGGATTCACTTGCCTCAAATGGGTAGGAGACCAAATTAGAAAATCTCTTAAGGCCCCTTCCGCACTCTGATTGAGTGAATCTCGTACTTTCATAACTACCACAGATGTCATATAGCTTCTAACGCTGGCTGCTTGACATGGGTAAATTTAAAGACAGGATGTAGTAACCCTCATGGAAACTTTACTGTAATTAAGATTACACCGTTTCCACGTCAATAATAATGATGATGATGATAATAAAATCTAGCCTTTCTGTCCTGTAAAGCATATATATGATTCATGCCATACACCAGGTCCGTATCACATCTTTTTTTTTCTTTAAATATATATTTTATTGATTTTTTACAGAGAGGAAGGGAGAGGGATAGAGAGCTAGAAACATCGATGAGAGAGAAACATCGATCAGCCGCCTCCTGCACACCTCCCACTGGGGATGTGCCCGCAACCAAGGTACATGCCCTTGACCGGACTCGAACCTGGGACCCTTGAGTCTGCAGGCCGATGAGCCAAACCGGCTACGGCCGGATCACATCTTAAAAGACTTTTGGGCACTTGGCCTTTTCAAGAATGTTGCTCCTGAAAATGTCCCCTTTTTCAACTATGTAATTAGATTCTCCCTTTGTACTCCATCTTTCCCAGTGGCATATAAAATTTTTAAAATCACCCAATGAAAAAACATTCTTTTTTAAATTTTATATTTTTATTACAGTTTACATTCACTATTATTGTGTATTAGTTTCAGGCATATAGCATGGACCCCCTGATATTTCCACTACCCACCTGGCAACATACATAGTTATTACAATACTATTAACTGTATTCCCTGTGCTGTACTTTACATCCCCATGACTATTTTATAACTACCAATTTGTACTTCTTAATGCCTTCACCTTTTCACCCAGTCCCCCAAACCCCCTCTGGCAGCCATCAGTCTGTCCTCTGTATCTATGAGTCTGTTTCAATTTTGTTTGGGGGGAGGGTTGTTCTTTAGATTGCACATATAAATGAAATCATATGGTATTTGTCTTTCTCTTATTGACTTATTTCGTTTTGCATAATACCCTTTAGGTCCATTCATGCTCTCGCAAATGTTAACATTTCATTCTTTTTTGTTTTTCGAGGATATTTTGTCCATTGATTCTAGAGAGAATGGAAGGGAAGGAGGAAGGAAAGAGAGAGAGAGAGAGAGAGAGAGAGAGAGAGAGAGAGAGAGAGAGAGATTGGTTGCCTCCTGCACGTGCCCCTACTGGGGCTGGGGAATCTGCAACCAACATGCCCTTGACTGGGAATCAAGCCCATGACCCTTCGGACCAGGGGCTGACGCTCTAACCACTTAGCCAAACCAGCCAGGGCAATATTTTATTCTTTAAAAAATAAATAAATAAATAAATAAATAAAGCTTTCTTATGCTATATCGTCCTCTACCTTCCCCACTTTACTGCTCCCTTTCTCACAAAATACCTTGAACTTCTTATCTATAGGCATAATCTCTACTCCCTCATCTGCTTCTACTACTCCACCAAAACTGTTCATACCAAAGCCACAGATGACCTCATTGTTGGCTCAGCTTTCTCAACTCCTCAACAACATTCAACAGTCAACTACTTCTTCTTCCTAAAACCCAGTATTCTCTGGACCTGCATGACAGGAACTTCTCCTAGATTTTGTTCCTTTTCAGTCACCACTACTGTTTTCTCCTCTATCCTGTATCGGAATTGGTGTGCCCTGGAGCACAATCCTGAACCTCATCTTTTCTCTCTTTCTACAATCATTTGACATCTCATCTTCTTCCAAAACTTTATGATACTGACTCCCCAAAGTATATAATCAGCCCTGGCCTCTCTCTTGAATATCAGACTCATATATCCAATGGTGTATTGCCATATCCACTTGGATATTTGATACTCATTTCAAACTTAACATATCCAAAATAGAACTTAGGTTTCCAGTTTTTTCACATAGTAAGCTCTTATGAGCTCTCAAAGATTGTCAAAAAAGGAAACAAACCACCATGAGTGAAAATCAGCACAAGCAACAAATAATATATTGCATACCCCTTCTCCACCAAAAACTTTAGATGTTTGAATTATCTGATTTTTTTAAAGACACTATATATTTTTTAAAAGTTTAAGTTAAAGATAAAACACAAAAATTAGCAAACAATAATGGGCTATCAAAATTGCCAGACACTTCTGAAAAAGAACAAAGAGTACTTTTAGAAATGAAAAAAAAAAATAATTGACTAACAAAAAAAATTAATGGATATGCTCATTTGTAATGGATGAATTCATGAACTGGAAAACAGAACTAAAGTAGTTTCGGACAATAGAGCACAAATATATAAGGAGATGGTTAATAGCATGGAGGGCAGAATAACAAGCCTACCAAGTTGATTCAGAGTCACAAAGGGAAAGGAAACGTAGGATGGGGTGAGACAATGAAGAATAGATGGCTGAGGATTTTTTCAAATAAGATGAGAAACATGCATCCACAGATACTGGGAGCAGTGTGTACAAAGCAGACAAATTTTTAAAAAGCATACATAACCTTTTAGAGCGTAGTGGGACTGCAGATCTCTGAAGACAAAGTTGTCTTAAAAGGAGCCATAGAGAAAACGCAGATAATACCCACCAAGGCACAATCACTAGACTGACAGTGGACTTCTCAACAGCAACAGTTGAAACCAGGAGACTGAAATAATATTTTCAAGATTCTGAGAGAAGATAATTTTCAACCTGAAATTGCGCACTCAGCAAAAGTAACTTGCAAAAATGAGAGTGAAATTCTGTTTTCCTAAGAGGAAAACCTAAGAGATATTCACTGAAGGAACTACAAAGGACAGGGATAGCAAAAGAAAACTCTGAGATACAGAAAGAAATGGTAAGCAAAGAAATTGGTAAACATGTAGGCAAATCTAAACAAATATTGTTCATTTAACACAATGAAATCTAATGTAGGGGAAAAGGTAGACTACAGTACTGGATAAAACTCTATGTGAAGAAGGAGATATCAGAGTTAGCAATATAAGGTCCTTTTATTGTCCTGAAGGAGATTATGATACTAATTTTAGACTTCAAAGATAACTACTAAAAAAAGTAAAAATAGTATACACCTCCAAACCAGTATTTTAAAAGTCAAGCAAATTTAAACACAAAAGTAAAGCATAGAAAATTCAGGACAAATAAAAAGCAGAAGTAAGA
The DNA here is from genome assembly GCF_000147115.1 of Myotis lucifugus. NCBI lineage: Eukaryota > Metazoa > Chordata > Mammalia > Chiroptera > Vespertilionidae > Myotis > Myotis lucifugus. Next base: position 749,042 of record NW_005871144.1, on the reverse strand, counting down.
TTATAGAAACAAATGCAGATATATTCGCAATCACAACATATGTAAATTTTCTGGCTAAAAAGCAGATAAAGTAAAATTAAGATTTAAAAAATAATAATAATAGTTCAACTGTACAATGTTAGAAAAAACATCCCTAATGTGGAAGGACAAATTAAAGGAACAGAAAGATATATTCTAGCAAATTCTACAAAAAGGAAGCTAGGGCAGCTTTATTGATATCAGTCAAAATAGAGTTTAAGACAAAAAGACATTATTAAGGTTAGAAAGAGTACTATATATTTTGTTAACAGCTTTAACTCAGTGGAAAGGTATAACATATTTAAAGTAGCCTCAAAATATATTAAAAAACAAAAATTGATAAAACTATAAGGAAATTTCCCATGTTTCTCCAAGTTATTGCTTGGTCAAATAGACAACAAATAGTAAAGATATAATTTAGGCAACACAATTAACTAGCTTGATTCATAGATATAAGGAACCTTGCACCAAAGTCTGCAATACATATATTCTTCACAAGGAAGATGTATAAAAAATTACTAAGCCATAAAACAAGTCTCACCAGATTTCCAAGAAAAATAATGACCATGTTCTCTGATCATAATACAATTAAATTAGAAGTCAGTAGCTAAAAAATAAACCCCCCAAAATTTCCCTTATATTTAGAAATTTAAAAAACATTTCTGAATAACTCATTGATCAAAGATATCATAATGGAAATTTTTAAATACTTAGAATTGAATGATAATGAAAATGTTATATATCAAAACTTGTGGGATGCAGTGAAAGTTGTATTTAGAGGAAAATGTATAGCCTCAATTGCTTTTACCAGAAAAGAAAAAAAAAAAGTGAAAATAAGCTAACTTTGAGACAGTAGAAAAAGACAAGGGAGGGAGGATGAATAAAGATAAGAACAAATTAATTAAATTGAAAATTTAAAAGTCAGATAGAGGATCAAGAAATCCAAAGTTGATTCTTTGACTGGGGTTCATAATACAGAGTTTTGTTAAAAGGCAGAGAGTAAATAATTTTTCCTCTGAGCAATATAGTCTCTTTCACTCAACTCTGCCATTGCAGTGTGGAAGAAGCTATACACAATACCATATAAATAAGTGGATATGGCTCTGTTCCAATAAAATTTTATTTTCAAAAACTGGTAGCACTGTTTGGCCTGTGGATCATAATTTGCCAACCAATTGATCAATAAATAGTAGGGCTGATGTACAAAAAATAATTAGAAAGCTTAGCAAAGTGGCTGGATCAATGTACAAAAATTTATTGCCTTTTTACACACCAGTAACAGAGCAAAGTAATTTTTTAAGTTGTCATTTATAATAACAAAAAATTTAAGTACCTAAGAATAAATTCAATAAAATTTGTGCAAGATCTAATGAAACTAAAATTGTATTGTTTAATCTGCCTTATTCTCAGATCAATGCATTTCAAAATTTTGGTTTCTAGACCCCTTTATACTCATAAAAATTACTGAGAACACAAGAAAGCCTTTGTTTCTTTGGGTTTTATCCATCTATATTTAGCTTATTAAAAATTAAAACTGAACATCTAAAGTATTTATGTAAAAATAACACTAATAAACCCACTACATGTTACTATAAATGACATGTCTTTATGAAAAAAACTGTATTTTCCAAGACAAAAAAATTAGTAAGAAGAATGGCATTGAATCTCTTTAATATCTAACATAACAGAAGACACTTGGATTCTAAAATTTGTTTTAGTATTCAATCAGTTGTGACATGTAGTTTTGGTTAAATTAGATGAAGAAATTCAGTCTCAGTAATTGGGAAAAGATGAAGTATTTTAATTGCCTTTTTAAATAATTGGGCATACTCTTCTTTGAGACTACATCAGAATTTACAAATTGGCTGCCAATAAGGTAACTTCCTAAAGGTTAGTTGCAATGCAAAATCTAAAACCACATCAATGAACTTGGTACTCCATTGCATTCATTGGTCTGCCTTGCATATTGAATGGATCTATTGCCAAAGCATGATTTTTTAAGGCTATGATAGGTTATTTGGAAAATTGTGGTTTACTGAGTTATACAGATCTTCAAAATGGTGACACATTTCATTTTACGGTATTAAAAAAATCACAATAGTACCACCAATCTCACCAGGAAAGTTTTAAGTTTTCAGAAGCTATCAGGCTCATAGTAGCAGATACACATTTTCCAGAAATCTGATTTTTAGAAGTATTGAATTTTAACATCGACAACAAATTCTACCAGTTGTTTTCCTCGAAGTGGCAGCTCACCTTTATCATTTTCAAGAAAATATCTGCCAGATACCTAAATCTGAATAACCGTCGTTCGTCGGGCATTCTTTCGAGTAAAAATGATGTTCTATGAAAGTGGTTTGTTCAACTTGCAACTCAGACAATCCCACAAATGTTTTTCCTTGAGAACAATTATACCCCAGTATGCAACAAAAGTGCTTATGCATATTTGTCATACAGAATGTTAAAATGATGTACACTCAGATGTTGAGATTTAATATAAATTTAATACAAATAATAGTTCCTACTGCTGATCAAGCTCATTCCTAAGTGAAACTAGCACTTTGTTTGGCTGTGAGGGTGTGGTGGTGAAGAGCTAGCACAGTTGGTGACACTGCCTTGTGTCATGCTGAGGCACCAGCAGTCGTAGCCACCATTACATTTGCACCATCTACACAAATGTCAACCTGTATAAAAGACAAATAGCATCTTAGTATTATTATGAAAACAGTCGTGACTTCACTGACTTCCTAAAATGGTCTTGGGATCCCCAGGGGTTCCCCAGACCACAGTGAGATCAGTTGCTATAAACCTTCATGTGGCTCTCTCCTTCATGTCCTTCAGGTCTCAATTTCAATGTCATGACCTCAGAGAGAACTATTCTACATAATGCCCAGTGACTCCCTCGTACATCACCCTTTGCTTGTTAGCATAGTACTTATCACTGCTTGATAGTTTATTGTTTATTTACTTATATGTTTATCTGTCTCCCCCGACTAGAATATGAAACCTGAGATGGTAGGTACTTTGTCTGTCATGTTCAATATAATAACTGTGTCTCCAAACCTAAAATAGTGTTTGGCACCTAAGCGCTCAGTAAATGTTTGAGGGATACTGAGTCAGATTGAGCTGCTGCACAGGGAGCTGGGTTCTCATCATTTCTCGCTCCGATGGCTTGTAGCTTTCACTCTAGATTCTGTGGATAAAAACATAAGGAACTTGAGTTCTGCATTTTACATATATTAACTCAGTCCTCACAAGAGCCCTGAAAGCTAGGCATTTACCCCTTTTTACAGAAAAAGCATCTTAAGATCAACAAGAACTATTCTAAATCTAAAGATCTCATAAGCATTAGAGCCAAAAGTTGAATTCATATCCTTCAGCTTCCTCCCAAGTGAAACAGTAACTCAATGGATACAACATTAAGACATACTCATTAAGTATTTCTCAGAGTACCAACGTTTCAAAAATTGGCTGCCAAATGATGAGGCAGTAGTCATTCAGAAAGTGTGTTTGTTACAGGGAATTTTTTAAATAATTAAAATTGAAACTCTGAAGTTATAACAAATGAGCGGCAGATTTTCAAAATTAACTTCTTTGCACATTTTAGAAATGTTTACCCCAACCTTCAATTCCCAGGAAACCATTGTATTTCTTCAGTCTTTTGCCCCAAAGTTCTTAGGATCTTTCATAGGAACTGCAACAATGGCAAATGAGCCATGAAGTCCTCGTGTTACATTCATATCAGAGATCTTTCCTTTGCCCTGGTTCCTGGCTGGAACAAGTGTACAATAACACACGATAACGTGCATGTCAGCATGAAGACTAAGTTCTGAACCTAATCTTGGCTATTATGTCTTTACTTCATAGATTATGCCACAGAGAAGCTATCACCAAATATCTAGGGATCATACAAGAGTCAGCAATAGTCAGCAACATGGAATACAAGTCAATCCTCTTACTGTCTAGACCAGTGATGGCGAACCTTTTGAGCTCGGCGTGTCAGCATTTTGAAAAACCCTAACTTAACTCTGGTGCCATATCACATATAGAAATTTTTTGATCTTTGCAACCATAGTAAAACAAAGATTTATATTTTTGATATTTATTTTATATATTTAAATGCCATTTAACAAAGAAAAATCAACCAAAAAAATGAGTTCGTGTGTCACCTCTGACACGCGTGTCATAGGTTCACCATCACTGGTCTAGACCAGTGGTTCTCAACCTTCTGGCCCTTTAAATACAGTTCCTCATGTTGTGACCCAACCATAAAATTATTTTCGTTGCTACTTCATAACTGTAATGTTGCTACTGTTATGAATCATAATGTAAATATCTGATATGCAGGATGGTCTTAGGTGACCCCTGTGAAAGGGTCGTTCGACCACCAAAGGGGTCGCGACCCACAGGTTGAGAACCGCTAGTCTAGACAGATGTTCTCTTTGCTTCAGGTTTTATGTGAAATCTTTAGTCCCGAGGAAAGATTTACCAAGAGACCTTCGAGAGAGCTTCTAGACTAGCCCATTAGACACCAAGAAATACAAGATCTTTGACAATCAATTCCCTGTGTTTGCTAGCTCTGAGATCTATGACTTTTAACAAATAAGGTGGTGTGCCAATGTTCTATCCAAGTTCTGTTTTTAAAGTGTGCCAGTGAGAACTCAGGGCCAGCTTACCTGCAGGGGCAGTGACAGGGCCTTTCTTTTCCACTCATCTGAAAGTCCACAGTTATCTGCTAACTTAATTCACCCTCAATTAGAATATAAATACTCCTAGGATCATCAGCAGAGGTTATAAGTAAGTCACAACTTTCTGAAAACTAATTTAAACTCTAAACACACAAAGGTGCTCAGTTTCACCAAGTAGACTGCCTAGTGAGAAGAATAGAAGGGAAAGAGAAATGATTTTGGCAAATGGGGGTGTAAAGTAGGGAGTCCCATCTAGAAGAACACAACATTCAGGAGACAGAGAGAGGGAAGGGAGATGATGACTCTGGAAAAGCTTTGCCTGCCTCTGTCTTTCCTAGGATGGACCATAGAGATGCCAGTGTATTTCTAGCTGACAATGGATTCTCACCAGCAACAGGAAAGGAACCTGCCAGATTAGCACGAAGCAGCTATATTGCAGCCCCTTCCCACTGTCCTAGCCCCAAAGCACCCAGAGGATAATGATCTGTAGAAATAACATGGCCAGCTGGTCAAGGCGTGGACATGGCATCTGCTAATGACTTGCTTGGTCTTAAGGATATGGTTGAGCTTCACTGTTCCCTTCATTCTTGTAATCATGGTATAAGAACCAGTCACATAATCACCTCTTAAACACAGTATTTACAAAGTATACAAACGGATATTCTAACACATTGTTTTCTTGAGTTTTTAAATCCATATTCCCTAGAGGGCTGACTAACTCTTCTTGTGCACATCCCACTAGCTACACAGTGTCTATAGTTTGTGATATAAAATTAATAGGTATGTCAGGAAACCATTCTCGGACTACACTTGTCCCCCACTCCCACTGCATGCCCACCGTGGAGAGACTCTATTCTAGTGTATGTCATATAAATTCTCTGTATAGTACCTACTTCTCTTGGGATTTTGGTCCATTGTAGAGTTTGTATTAATCCTTTTTTTCCTGTAATATCTGTTGAGATTCCTGCCAGGGTTTAAGGAGTCTCTGGCTTCTAAAGGGGAAGCATCAAACCATAAATATGGGGAACTGTGCCCAACCTGGCAGTGTGTAGCTGATGGCACAGACCATCTCTGCCTGGAGATGCCAATGGTCAGGGTCATATTGTCATGGTAATGTTTAAAGGCTTAATTACCTGATACTCAGATTCTCTTGTTTCTCATTAATAACCATGCCTAAGCTAAATTGTAGACCTACCTGGAGAGATTCTAATACCTCTGATCAGCCCATTTCTGATTGCCCATAAAGTTGATCTTTTTCACAAAGGTAAGTGGATGAAACATCAGAAAGAGCCAGTATCTTGATATCACTCATAGGTGACCCAGAAAAATCTGATGTTTATTCCACACAACTCCTTAGAAATTTGAAAATAGCTACTGTGTCCTCTTATTGGGAGGAAGTGTACCATCTTCATCTTTGTTTACCTAGTTCCAAAGTTTGGAGGGAAAATAGTTAGGGATCCACAAATATTAATCGACTCTTTCCTGTAAATTGTAATTGATCTTTCTCTCACCCTTCCCATAGATAACTCCTACTTTGTCGTTAGAATTCAGCTTAAGCCTTGTCATTACTGGAAGGATCCCACCTGTGTTTGAAGGCATGCTGAAATGCCTCTGCAACAGCCCTATGGCACGGTATCAATTTGCCTGGTCAACCACTATATCATATGTGCCAGAGGCCTGTGTTTGTGACCCAGACCCAGCAAAATGGCTGGAATGTGGTAGATACCCAGTAAACGTTTCCCCGATACATCAGTGACTAAAATTTCAATCTTTCCAAAGTTCCATACAACTTTTCTCTTTTGTGTGCATTTAGATTGTCTGTTTCAAGGCACCCACAAATCAACACAGTGATATATGTAGTTTGAGCAGCTAGGAGTAGAGCAGACCAACTCTCACTGGCCGTCAACAATGATTCTAGAACAAAGCTTTACTTTTGGGGATGTGGATAGAACACTTAATAAGGCACAGATAATAAGACTTTGGTTTGGGTCTTTATTTCCAGTTTTAACATTACACAGACATAGAAGAAATATCTGTGATCTCAGTGAAGCAGCAGAGCAGATATGAGCAAAGTGCTAATGATTTTTAAGTGAGAAAAGCCTGAAACACTGGGAATGAATGGCGATCAAAAAAGTCAAAACAAGCTGGAGCTTTTAAATGCCAATTTTTAATGCCTCACAATGAAAAAAATTTTTTAATAAAAATAGAGAAAACTCCGTGTACTTGGAATGAAATGGTAATTTTAGAAAGTATGCAAAAGCTATTTTTTTACAGTAGATACCTCTTACATCATCATGCTTTTAGTGTTTTTCTAATGTGATTATATTCCTATGGGCCTGAGAAGCTATTAGTATTGGGTAATACGATATTCGAAGTAACCAAAAGAATGTGGTGGACCCACTGACCTGCTTTTGACTTCTGAGAAGTACAGCTTAACTATCTCAAATTCTACAAAACTTTTCCTGGGCTTATGGCAAAGATTAGTTTGTCTTAGTTGTGGAAAGTCGCCCACCTGGTACTTCAGTAGAGACAACGTGGTTACATAAAGGTTGTTTGCAGATATTGGATTTGTGATCTTACCCTACCCCCTAATTTGAAACACATTGCGTGGATCTGTCCTTGTCTTTTCTTTCCAGAAGGACTCACACTTGTGGCTTCCAGCCTGCACCATGTGCTCTGATAGGCACTCTTTCAGAAAGGTGCTTAGTTCCCAAGCAGCCTAAAGGAGGTTGCCGCGCCTTATCCACATGCTGAGCAATGGAAACTTGCCCTGGAGAGTCCTATGGTCCACTGTGTCCCCCAATAATTTGAGATACAAGCTCTTCTGAGAACCCAAAAAAAATCTGAATTGGCCACCTAGACAGAAAGAAAAATCCATTCTGCACACTCTCATCCCTCTATGTGTTATTTCTCTGTCCGATCTCTACAATCAGATTTTGTGAACCTGTTAACATCTTCCTTCCTTCACATAAACTTGCTTATTCATTCATTCAGCCCGCATGAGCTTACTCCTTCAGTGATCTCATCCAGTCCTGTGGCTTTTAAGTACTATCTCGATACTAATGACTCCCAAATTTATATCTCTAGAATCAACCCTGCCCTGAATCTTAAGTTATGTGTTTAGCTGCTTATGTAATATATCCATAGTGCTGTCTAGAGTAGGCTTCTCAAATTAGCACATCTAAACCAATGCTTGTCCTCACCCCAGCAGACCTGATCCTTCCCTGGGGTTGCACATTTCAGTAAATAACACTCCATTTATCCGGTCATTTAAACTGAAATCCTTGAAGCCATCTTAAATCATTCTCTCACATTCCATGTCCAATCCATTATCAACGCCCATCAGCTTTACCTTCCAAATATATGCAAATCCAGCCATTTGTCACCACTTCTTCTGCCCCACCCCAGTCTGGTCCATCCTTATTGCTCACCTAGAAGCTGCAAGAACCTCCCAGCGTGCTTCCAGTCTAACAGCACATCAACTCTCTCTTTCCACATAGAACCTCAAGTAACCTTTTAAAAATATTAATCAGGCCCTAGCTGGTGTTGCCAGTGGATAGAGCGTTGGCCTACGGACTGAAGGGTCCCGGGTTTGATTCCGGTGAAGGGCATAGCAAGACCCTCGAAGGACTCTGCTAGGAACTCTTTTAAATGAGGCTTAAGGTTTTAGTCCCTGTAAATTTTTCATCTGTTTCTCTGTATCATTCAATCATGAAGTTAGTGGAATTTTTAATGCATTCAAGAGAGAAAAGCCCTCTCCCCCTGCTTTCCCCCACCTCAGCCCCTGTGCTCACAACCACCTTTGTCGCAGCCACAGGCCCCTGGTCTCAGAGGTGACCTTGCCCAGGGCGTAGGCTGCCTCCACTGGTGGAAGCCGGTTGCTGAGGGTTGGAATTACACAAACATTTTTAATGGAAGCAAACTTGGGCAACGGGGTCTCAGCCATCAGGGATTGAGCTCAGGCAAGGCAGGGCGGGCCCCGTGCCCGTGTCATGGCAGCCACAGCAGCCTGGTGGCAGGGGGGTGGGGGTCTGGCCGTGGGGGGCCTGCGAGGAGCCCAGGCTGCCAGCTTCATCCCTGGACAGGAGCGGAGGCTCTGGCCCAGCTGGTTCTGTGAACACCCCCAAAACCCCAAGGGCGGGCAACTGGCGGCTCCCAGAGCCTCCTCAACCTAATTACTTAATCACACCCGCCCAGCGAGTGAGCCTGCGAGCGAGTGAGTGAGCCTGCAAGCGAGTGGAAAAAGAACTCCCTCCTCACTCTCTTTCTCCCTTTCACCAGATTCATCTCTTTGCTTTAAAATAACCCCTTAATTGAAAATTGAAAATAATTCAGGAAGGAAGACTTGCAACATAAATGGCATCTGTGAATGCTCTGGAAATTAATCCGTTATATACATCATTCTTTTTGAGGTTGTTTTATCTTCCTTCTAAAGAACTCAGCAACTCAATGGCAACTTGAAACAGAACCCAATTTAGTCCTGTCGTTAGACCAAGAGGGTTTTCTTCTCCCTGGTCCTCTGTCAGAATTTAAATGGATGTGGTTTTATTCCCCTTCTCATCTAATACTGGAACGTATCCATCTACAGCAAGATCTCACTTTTAAATGATGTTCTTGTATTTCGAAAGACCTTTTAAAGGGGAAAAATAATAGCTCCACTCTAGACAAAGCTCATGGCTGGAAAGTGAGTCTATTTATCTCCAAAGATTCAACAAATTCTTACGAAGTGTTGGGCCCAAATTCTTGGTGGCTAGAGGAGGAGTGGGGTTCAGAAGGGGGACATGACTTGCTCAGAGTCACATAGCTAAGTTAGTGTGTCACCTGTGTACTTTCTTTCTTCTCATAGCTATTGGGTACTTTTCCCTCGAAGTGAGACCCAGACTCTGGTTGGAACAAGAATTCCTGTCCTATGCTCTTCTGAGATATAGCACCGTAGAGAATTAAAATGTTCAGCTGTTGCCATTGTCTGGTGTAAATCTCTATATGTTCACCTGTTTCCCTTGGGAGAGAGTGACTCACTGGACCATGGCTGAAAACCCCACATAGTCCAAACCTTAGTGATCTGTTTGGTTTATTAAATAAAAGTAAAAAAAGAAAAGAAATGAGAGAAAATTGTTCTTTAGACTTAAAATATATAACAAATATATTTATGTATTTTAATTAGGGCATTAATTAGATAGGTCGATGGTACAGTGTAGAGTCCAGGAATAATCTCAAGTACATTTGAAATTTTACTTTATATTTAAAAAGTCATCTCAGATCAGTGCAATAAAGCTGAATTGTTCAATAAATGTTGCAGGGATCATTAATAGCTGTCTGGCAATAATAAAATTTATTGATAATTCAAGATAAATTCTAAATGAATCAAAGACAACATTTTAAAAAACAAGTTCCCATGGAATCCAGGGGGAAATTCTTTATATCCACAAATGAGAAGGCCTTTTAAAGTATGATACAAAATCCAGAAGTTATAAGAGGAAAACTATAAAATGAATTCAATTATATAAAAACCATAAATAAAGGCAAAGACAAGTGGCAAACTAAGAAAAATACTTTGCAACTCATATAAGAGGAGGGGTTGATTTCCCTAATATGTAAAGAGCTTCTACAAGACCCTAAGAAAAAAGACCAACAGTGCAATAACAAAAAAATAGGTTATTAACAGAATTTACAGAAAAAGGAAATATCAGCTGCTCAAAACATGAACTATATCTAGCTTTATTTATTAAAAATGTAATGCAAATTAAAACTATAATGAGATGCTATTTTTACCTACCAAGCAGGCAGATTTTTTTGAAAATATTTTTTTATTGATTTCAGAGAGAAAGGGAGAGGGAGTGAGAGCACTGGGGATCGAATCCACAACCCCAGCATGTGCCCTAACTGGGAATCGAACCATGACCTCCTGGTTCATAGGTCGACACTCAACCACTGAGCCATGCCAGCAAGGCCAGGCAGATTCTTTTTTTTTTTAATCTTTATTGTTCAGATTATTACAGTTGCTCCTCTTCTTTTCCCCCATAGCTCCCCTCCACCCGGTTCCCACCCCACCCTCTGCCCTTACCCGCCCCCCACTGTCCTCATCCATAGGTGTATGATTTTTTTCCAGTCTCTTCCTGCACCCCCCCATACCCCTTTCCCCCTGAGAATTGTCAGTCCACTCCCCTTCTATGCCCCTGATTCTATTATATTCACCAGTTTATTCTGTTCATCAGATTATTTATTCACTTGATTTTTAGATTCACTTGCTGACCTTTCAGAATTTCATATAATACTGGTTTGGTGGTGATGAACTCCTTTAGCTTTTTCTTATCTGTGAAGCTCTTTATCTGACCTTCAATTCTGAATGATAGCTTTGCTGGGTAAAGTAATCTTGGTTATAGGTTCTTGGTATTCATCACTTTGAATATTTCTTGCCACTCCCTTCTGGCCTGCATAGTTTCTATTGAGAAATCAGCTGACAATCTTACAGGTACTCCCTTGTAGGTAACTAACTGTTTTTCTCTTGCTGCTTTTAAGATTCTTTCTTTGTCTTTTGCTCTTGGCATTTTAATTATGATGTGTCTTGGTGTGGTCCTCTTTGGATTCCTTTTGTTTGGGGTTCTCTGCGCTTCCTGGACTTGGAAGTCTATTTCTTTCAGCAGGTGGGGGAAGTTTTCTGTCATTATTTCTTCAAATAGGTTTTCAATATCTTGCTCTCTCTCTTCTTCTGGCACCCCCATAATTCGGATGTTGGTATGCTTGAAGTTGTCCCAGAGGCTCCTTAAACTATCTTCATATTTTTGGATTCTTTTTTCTTTTTGTTTTTCCGGTTGGGTGTTTTTTGCTTCTTCATATTTCAAATCTTTGACTTGATTCTTGCGATCCTCTAGTCTGCTGTTGGAACTCTGTATAATATTCTTTATTTCAGTCAGTGTATGCTTAATTCCTAGTTGGTCCTTTTTCATATCCTTGAGGGTCTCACTAGATTTATTGAAGATCTCACTAAATTTATCGGCGGTTTCTAGAAAATTCTTGAAAAACCTTATAACGTGGTTTTGAACTCTATATCCAGTAGTTTGCTTTCCTCCATTTCTGTCATTTGTGACCTATTTCTTTGTCTCCACATTTTGGCTGCTTCCCTGTGTTGATAGAGTGGCTTTGTGTGCTAGGTGTCCTATAGGGCCCAGTGGCTCAGCCTCCCCAATTACCTGAGGTGGACACTCTTGGTGCACCCCTTTGTGGGCTGTGTGCACAGTCTTGTTGTAGTTAAGCCTTGATTGTTGTAGGTATCACTGGGAGGAATTGACCTCCAGGCCAATTGGCTGTGAGAATCAGCTGTGTCTACGGTGGGAGAACTTCTGTGCTGGAGACACCCTTCTGGGGCAAGACTTGGTTCAGTGGGGCTTTGGTGCTCACTGAGTCTGCCCCCTGAGTGTGTCCCTTATGGATCTGAGGAGTTGTAATCTGGATGGTCCCACTCTGACCACTGGGTACACTGGCTCTTGGATCTCTAAGGAGGTGCTAATTTAGCCTCTGCCTGAGGCTACCCAGCAGGAGCTATGGAGAGATCTGCAGACTCCTCTTCTTTGTTTGGGTTTTGGAGGTGCCCAGATGAGGCCCAGCTGTGAAGCAATGCAAGCTGCTGGGCCTTCTTTTGGATGTTCTGGGTCTCTCTCCAGATTCTTTTTTTTTTAAGTTTGATAACACAACCTATTAGAAAAACTACGGATAAGGACATACTCTTGTACATTGCTGGTAGGAGTTTAAATTGGTACAGTCTAAATGGAGAATAATTTGTCAATATCAAAATTACTAAAGCTTATATACTTTGATGCAGCATTTCTGTTTTGGGGACAATATATGGATGCACAAAGTTACATGTGCAAAACTACAGGGTTCCACATTGCAACCTTGTTTATAATAACACAAGAATGACAGCAACCCAGATGGCTATCAATAAAGATGATCCTATGTTCTCATAGATTGAATACTATATAGCCATAAAATAAGGATGAGAAAGCTTTTATATGTTGTTATGGGATGATACTCAAGATAGAATGTTAAGTGAAAAGCAAGGTGCATAATAGTATAATATGTTAAGTTTTGTATTAAAAAAGGAGAGAGATTTACGTATAAATGTATATATCTTTGCATACATCGGCAAAAAATCCCTCTAGACTAGCAATCCCTTTTCCATCTCATGGCACACACAAACTAGTTAATAAAATTCAGCAGCATACTGATATAATACATTTTTTGGTGATCTGACAAAAAAATAGGTATAATTTTGATTCATTCACACTGGACGGCTACTGTTCTGTTGGCTGTTGTCATTTTTTTATTTGACAATTTAAGGGAAAAGATGTCAGTACCCCTGACTAAATAGTCAAGTATTTAAAAATTCTTGTGGCACCCATCAAATTGCTGCTCTGGAGGGATACACAGGAAACATTAGTTGCCTCTAGAAAGTGGAACTATGGAACTGGAAAGCAGGAATGGGGAGATTTTGGAGACTTTCACTATACCATTTGTACCTTTTGAAATTTGAACCAACTAAAACAAACAAAAGTTTAATGCTATCTTTTTTTACATTGTCTTCAAAAGAAACCACTGTTAAACACAGCATGGATGAATCTCACAAACATAATATACAAAAGAAGCCAGACACGCTTAAAAAATAAGTAGTATGGTGGTTACATTGGTGGGGATATAAAGGAAACTTAATGACTGGGATGGGGCATGAAGGAAACTCCTGGGTTGCCGATGATATGCTTGATCTGGGTGATTGGTGGTTACTTGGAAAAATCTATTAATCTGTACCTTTATGGTTGATACAGTTTTCTGCATGTAAATTATGTTTCAGGTTGTTTTTTTAATTATCAAAAGGGGAAAGAAATCTTTTTTAGAGCTGTATTCCTCCCCTGGGGCTGCTGTAACAAAGTACCACAAACTGGGTGGTTTAAACCAGAAGACATTTATTGTCTCACAGTTCTGGTTGCTAGAAGTCCAAACTCAAGGTGTCTGCAGGGTCATGTTTCCTCTGAAACCTGCGGGACAGAGTCCTTCTTACCTCTCCCTAGCTTCTGGTGGTGGCATTAGTCCTTGACTTCATTCCTTGGCTTGTAGATGCATCACTCTGATCTCTGCCTCCATCTTCACATGGTGTTCTCACTGTCTCTTCTGTCTTACACGGAGTTCCCTTTATAAAAACACCAGTATATTGGATTAGGGACCCACCCTACTCCAGCACCATCTTATCTTAACTAACACATCTGCAGTGACCCTATTTCCAAATCAGGTCACATTCTGATGTGCTGGAGGCGAGGGCTTCACCATATCTTGGTGGTGGAGGTGGAAGGGGGAATATAATCAATGCATAACAAGGGTTAAAGAAGAATTTTTAAAGAGGATTGAAATTGCTATGGAAGAGTGTTTTAATCCCATTTTAGTGGCTGATTTGTGGAGTATGTCATTGTGGAGCTCTTGCTGAGTGAAGTAACCCAATGCTGTGTAACCAAGGTGTATTCATCTTGTTAGTCATGCAGGGCCCAGTCCACTAACTGCCCATAGTTAGGTTCAAAGAAAATGAACAAGAAGCATTTTTGGCTCTTTGGTAGCCTCCTTCATGATTGTACAGTTCTATAAAACTAGGGGCTGGGTCTTCATAGGTTATGGCTTGACACACTGGCCATTCATCTTCATCACAGAACAATCATCTTTATCACAGAGCCATACTGTTAGTCAGAAGATGGGCTTTTTTAAAAACAACAACAACAAAAAAAAAACCTCCTCATTTTTCTGACTTACTCCAAAAATCCTACAGAGCCCTACTTTTCCACTGGGCATGGGTATGGATTTTATTTTTTTGTCAAAGAATCAGCAAGTTTCCAAATGAGTAACAGATACAGGGTGTGGTGTGTGGCTTTCCTTCTGGTTGTGCATCCAAATCGCCCTTGAAATATAATTAATCCCACAATTCTCACCACCATTGAAGTTATTTTTCTACTTTTATGCAATAATTATTTTGTTGTCACTGGATTCCATTGTGTATGGCTTATTATGGGTGCTCAATAAGTATTTTGTTGACTGGAGGAAGAAAAACAGAACATTTAGCCACTTAACTGTTGATGGAGGCCTAATTTTTAAAATTCAACCATTCTAGGGCAAGCAAAATTAGTCTGTGTTTGAAAAACAGAACAATGATTGCATTGGGCAATGGGGACTGACTAGGATGGGGAATCTTTCTAGAGTATTTATAGTTTATAGCTTGACAGATTCGGATATATATTCATCAAAATCCAGTGAGTGTGCACTTAAGAGATCTGTATGTAAATTTTAGCTCAAAAGAAAAAAAAATATAAGCAGATCTAGAACTCTAGCAAATGATATGCACAGAAACAATAAGATAGATTGACAGATGGATGGAGTGATGGATATAGATGGATAGGTGTGTAATGGAATAAGCATTGTAAATATTATTTATAGAATCTAGATGTTGATTTATAGGTGTTCATTGTAAGATTCTTTAAACTTTTCTGTAAGTTGAAATTTTTCATAATAAAATGTTAGAAAAATTCCAAGTACAGAACCATACAGGACCTTTCAAATGTGGGACCAAAGTCTACTTGCCGGTATTATTCCCTGTCCACTACTTAAAATAGGGAACAGTATGGCCTGCGAGGAGTCTCCTGATGAATCCATCAACAGATTTACAGAAATATGCAGGGAGCCTGTTTGATTGCTCTACTGGGAGTAAAGCTTTGGAAAGGGAGTAGTTGAAAAGGGGGAAGGACATTTACATTTCAGTGTGGCATCATACAACATGATCATAAGCCAGCCGCCTTCTCACAGCCCAGAAAGAAAGCTGATTAGGCCCCATCCAAAACAATGCCTTGTTTTATAATTGCACTCCTGACGCAAGAAACCCCACTTTATTTGTGCTTGAAGGAAGACATGAAGAGCTACAGTTCTACGATGTTCTCTTAGACTTACTCTTCCTCTCCCCTCTCCCTATTTTATACTTATCGCCCTTGTGGAAATTAAATGTAAATAAAAGGGCATAATTTTGGAACAAAAAATAGTTTCCATGTGCTAACCCGTGCCCCCCTCTTGTATTTTCTCTAATACGATCTAGTAGAAGCCTGGGAGTCAGAGACTCTTGGGTTCTCCTATTTCTATTTCTAAATAGTTCTGAAATCTTGAGTAAATCAGTGTCTTTGAGCCTACACTTCCACAGTTGTAAAAGGAGCAAATTCCATCAGATGACCTATCTCCAAATCTTTCTCACACTAGAAAGCAGCTTTGTGTGTTTTTTACCTGTCTCCCTATATCATTTGGGGGCCAGCTGTAAGGAAATACTGAATCCAGACCCTGGCATACTCTAGGACAGTGGTTCTCAACCTTCCTAATGCCACGACCCTTTAATACAGTTCCTCATGTTATGTTCAATTTGTAACAATGAAATTGGGGTCCCCAATTTCATTGTTACAAATTGAACATAATTAAAGCGTAGTGATTAATCACAAAAACAATATGTAATTATGTATGTGTTTTCCGATGGTCTTAGGTGTTCCCTGTGAAAGGGTCGTTTGACCCCCAAAGGGGTCGCGACCCACAGGTTGAGAACCGCTGCTCTAGGAGGAATCTCCAGGCCCAGCAAGACTCTCGAAAGACTCTGCTAGGAACTCTTTTAAATGAGGCTTAAGGGCCCTAACTGGTTTGGCTCGGTGGATAGAGCATCAGCCTGCCGACTGAAGGGTCCCAGGTTCAATTCCGGTTAAGGGCATGTACCTTGGTTGCCGGCATATCCCCAGTGGGGGATGTGCAGGAGGCAGCTGATTGATGTTCCTCTCATCGATGTTTCAAACACTCTATCCCTCTCCCTTTCCCTTCCTCTCTATAAAAAATCAATAAAATATATTTTTTAAAAAATAAAAAAATAAATGAGGCTTAAGGTTTTAGTCCCTGTAAATTTTTCATCTGTTTCTCTGTATCAATCAATCATGAAGTTAGTCGAATTTTTAATGCATTCAAGAGAGAAAAGCCACAATGTGTTTATTAGCTCATCTCTTCCAAAAAATATCCAGAAGAGCAAAGAAGAAAGTGATTTTTTTATTCATGGAACTGTATGTTTCCTTTATGTGGACTGATCCTCATGTGGAAATTTCGTTCAAATACTGATTATGAGAAGAGTTATCAGTTGTTAGCCAGGTATTTTTCCCAAGGAATGAAAGCAGAACAGAGTTAAGTATTCCTAGCAGGAAGAGTATATTTTCATTCTCAGGGTATAATAAAGCTCAAAGACAAGAGTAGTTTGTTGTGTCACAATATATAAACAACCCAGAGAGGGTAATTGGATAAACTTTGAATCTTCTCACATGCTATTTACTCAACTGTATTGCCAAAGGCAGAGACTCAACTTTCATTATGTGGGTCCCTTGGCAGGTCTAATTACCTGAGGGGCAATTACACAGATATACATATATGTGTATTCATAGTCACACCACATAGAAGTTGTATACCAAATTTAGTGGTATCCATGTTGTATCTTATTTATGATTGTTTCCATGTTTGCATATTGCAGCATGAATACCTACATATTTTCTCCCTTCCATCTACTGTAACCAAATGTGAATAGTGGGGCTACTTAATGAAAGAGGCTAATTATCAAGGACTTGACTTTACTAATGTACTCAAGTTGGTGATGTTTTAGGTGAGGAGAACATGGGCAAGCCATCTGATTTGGTCCATTATTATATTTTCAATTATCCTTGGTGCTCAAAGAGAGGCATTAATATAGCTGAGGATGACATAGCAAATTACCACAGCTCTCTAACCTTTTAAATTGCTAACACTGTTGTAATCTGTAATTATGAAAATCAGTGTGAGAATTGTGGCACTGCATAATTATCTTTCCTGATACTTTATTGCTGAATGAATTATTAATCAGAATCAGTCTTGTATAGTATTTGCAGCAACTCAGAAGAATAGTGTATAATTAAATTTCATTATTCCCTATTTTTGTGCTAATGTTTTATGATGTTGTAATTGATAATTAATTGGCCGAAAACTCACACACTACGACTTGAGAGTTTCAGGTGGCTGGAAAATGTTCAGTATGCTGAGTTCATTAACTAAATAATGATCATCCTATAAAGACCACAGGTCTAGTCTAGTCTGTATGAGAGAGCTTTTGAAATTAGTATATTAATCATTAAGCCTTCCATGTTTTCTTAAAAGAAAGCAGTAACCGTGGGCACATACGAATAATTAAGAAATCTTAGAAGAAAAAAAAAGAAATCTTAAAAGGTTTCAAATCTGGTCAAATTTAAGTACCCAGATGTTGGTTATGAATATCAGGTTAATGCACTACATATAGTTGTTGAGCTTCTCTGTGTATCAGCTTCCATACTAATTAAACAATGAGCAGTCTCCATATAACCACAATTTCAAAAAGAGAATAACAGTGCTGTAGCCTGGAAAGCCAGTTCCCTCTGCCTTTGATGAGCATAACCCAGGGTGCAGCACATCTTGAGAGACAAAAGTCTGGTCTAATCTTCTTTACCAATTGTCCTAAACACTAAATAGCGATTCCCCCTCACAGACACACGAAATTTAAAATCTGAAAGGATTATGAACTTCTCCTTGACTGGCATTCTAACGAAGAAATCCTGGTGTGAGTCTCTCCTGGTGTCCTTTGCAACCTAGGTAACCAGCCAACGCTCCGGATCCAAGAATGTCTTCCATTCAGCCTGAGTCCTATTGAAAAGAAACTTTTTTGGGCATTTTAGGGGAATTTCTGCTGTGCTATTTTTATTTGATTTTTTTATTTCAAGAAGATGAGGCTTTTTTCTGGTTTTCAAGTGTCTCCTGTAGAAACATACACCGAAGGGGGGAAAAAAACAGGTGAACATCTTTTTTCTTTCCAGGGAATTTTGAAGGCATTGTGAGAGGGCACTTTACAATGCATATGCCGTTTTTTAATCAACCTTTTTCTAAGCTGGTCAGAAAACCATCCACGGGAGATTGTTCCTGAGGATTACAATGCAAAGGCACCTCCACACTCCCAGGAAAATCGTGAGGGGTTTATTTTTTCATTGGTTGTATTGGCTCCAGTGTCATAATTCCAAATTATAAATTATTAAGGAGGATCTTGTCCTCAGACCATTGTGACCAGAACTAAGGCACCTTTCTGTGGCATTTGAGGGAGAGTTACTCAGTGCCCTTCGTGCTTGTCTGATTTTGGAATGAAGATCAGAAACCTTCCTCTGACCATCGTCCCCGAATCCCAGGCCCTTGAGAGCCATGGACGGTCCCAGAGCAGCAGAGGCCCGGGCAGTGGTCCTGCCAAGCGTGGGCATACTCTGGAAACACTGTCCTGAGGATGCCGATGGAGGTCCTGAGTGCCCATCATCTCCTGAGGGCTTGGATGCTTAGGTGCTGCTGAAAGGGTGGGCATGATTGGTCCTCTGGCAATTTGAGATGGGAGGCTGCCAACTTACAGGGAGGGAATCAAAGCCATCTTTCAGAAGGGGGAGCAAGGAAGCTTTTACCAAGATAGAACAGCTCAATTATACTCTGCAAGGACCCACACTATACAGAACCAATGGATAAAGAATATGTCTCACTATTTGTGAATAGTCGAGCCCAGAAAGCTTTGGAAATACAGCACACTTAAGACCCTTGCACTGAGAAACTCTATAAATGTTCGCTTTTCTTTCATTGTGTCAGTCTAAGCTTTTCCTATGGCTTTTGTACCGTCCCATTATCTTGGTTGCGTATCTTGGAGGTCATATCATTAGTTTTCTCTAACATTCGTGTTGCTCACAATAGACTAAGTTTTCTGTGGATAAATGGATAGGCAAGGCGACCTGGTGGCCCAGAAAAGACACAAAGGAAGATGTGCGAAGCAGAGGTTTGAAGGAGACCTCAGCAGAAACAAAAGTAACATAAAGCCAGGAAGGAGGATAGAGCCAGCAGGAGGCTGGGGTGGGGTTTAATAGGGTGGCCCAGAAGGCCTTCCAGAGAAGCTGACATGTGAGCAAAGACCTGAAGGGGGTCAGGGCTCGAGCCATCACCTTTCAGTCTCCTGCCTCTTAGGAGGCGGGTTTTCTCTTCCTTTCACCTATAAGGAGACAGAGAACTTAAGTAGCTGGCCATGTCATTGAGCTCTAGGAAGTGGCAGGGTGACATTCTCGGTTTGTAGGGCTGCCTTGGATCAGCTGCCATGCAGGACAAAATACAGATTTCCAGCCCTGCTCCAGTTGCCTTAAATCCATGCGATTTGAGAAGGATTGTAATTCCAAGAGGCAGGGAGGTGGCTGGGGGAGTCTGAGCTGGGTAGGCAGGGATAAAGCAGGAGATGCCAGTGTGGAAAAAAGGACGAGTCATTGGCAATCTGGGAATAAAAAGTGAACGGAAAAAGTTGGTGTGGTTGAGAAAAAAGAGCTAATTTTATTGAACACTGTATGTTGAATGAGTGAATGAATGAACTAATGAACAAACACATAGGTGTCTGTTTTAATCCTCACAACCCTACCAGATAGATGCTCTTTACCATAACCTTTTTGTACAAGTTGGGAAACTGAGGCACAAAAACGTTATGTGTCTTGCCAGAGATTTTGCAGTTAGTGAGTGGCACAGTCAGGATTCAGAGCCAGGTCGCCTGGCTCCCAATCCTAATTCTCAACCATCACACTACACTGTCTCTATCAACCATAACATACACAGTATTTAGTGAGTGCTTTCTACACTCAGAGGGATTGTTGTAAACACTTTGCATATCTGTGCTTTAAATTGCTGGCTCCTCCTAGCAATCGGATTACAGATGCGGAAACCTTGCCGAGAGTGTGCAGTTTGTCTGCGGGGGCGTAGCGGTCAGTATTCAGATGCCCACAGGCTGGCTCCAGAGCATGGCTCGTCACCACTGCACCTCACTGCCTCTCACCATGAAGGAGGATACTGATTTGTATGAAACAAATGCTAAGGCAGCAGAGAGAGCCAGGGAAAGCCTGTAACAAGCAGGTAGACTATTCAGAGCACGCACATTTAGCAAACACGAGGAGCTAGAATCATTTAGGGAATGTTATTCGATAGGAAGCAATACGAGTTCCCCATCTGTCAGATGCCTTCTCTTGGCATGAAAGAGAAGTATATCAGGGTTAAGTGCCCATAAGAGCAGACGTTCTTGGTATAAGCGTGTGTAGAATTAGGCAAATGGTGGTGAGGATAATCCCTGATGCAAGCAGAGTAGTACTTTACACTTGTCAGATCCACAGCCTTATTTGACCTTCACGGTCAGTGTGGGATATTATGGAGGGAAGACTGCAATGGTATCGTTGCCAAAGTTGCCAGAAAGTACCAGATCCCACATATTGTCCCATCATTTTCTCACAGGCCATGGATGGAAATCAAGCGAATCGACCTTTCCCTTGGTGTTTAAGCAGGAGGATCTGGCAAAGATATACATCATTCTTCGTGAAGCCCAGGTTTCCTCAATATAAGAAACGCTCAGTCTGTGCAGAACTACAAGTTAATGTGCAAAGAAATTAGTTTTCTTTGCATAATAATAGCTTTTATTTGTGGAGTGTTAACTGTAAAATAAAGACCATCCCAACCGCCTATTGCTTCATCTCGTTTCATCTTCACGTAGCCATTTTGCAGATGGAAAAACCACGGATTACAGAGTCTAACTGATATACTCAAAGCCCTACAGCTAGGAAGTGGGAGAACCGGGACTCCAATGGACGCCCCCTGTCTGGGGATCGGAGAAGTGGGAAGCAGGTGCGTTGTGGAGTGAGGAACAGCTGAGATGTGTCTTCCTGACAGGTGCCTTTCTGTGCTTGTCTGGGTGCCTCTCTGTGCTTGTCCAGCACCACCTGGCCAGAAGCCTGGCCCTTGTCACACCCTTTCCTGACCATTTGGAAAAAGAGTGTTTTCTCCCCCATGGCAGTGCAATTTTGACTTTTTATGAGTGAATTAGAAAAGAATCCTTTCTTTAACATACTTTGCATGATCCGAAGCATATCCTATAGGGCACAAATAGTGGATGTGAGTGGTGTGTAATATACACATCTAATAGGATTTATATTTTAAACAGCATACTCAGTGTCGGGAAGCATTTTGTCCCTGCCTTGTGATAACCGTCGTCATTACTCTGAGGAGCTGCCAAGGACAGGACAGGGACTTGGGTGGCTCCGAGCACATCCTTCCCCCACCCCCGCCATCCCTCTTCCCTGACCTGCCTGTTCCCATACTCCCAGGAGGCCATTTCACATGTGTGTTAATATTCCAGCTCCATTTGATCTCCTGGATGGTGACAGATGGTCCAAGTGCTTTTATTTCCTGATGTGGGATTTAACAAACTGCCGACCAATGGGTTATCCCCCTGGTTTTAATCATTTTTAAATGGAAAAACGGGAGTGAGGGTACCCAGACTTCAGTAGAAATTCACAAACCTTTCCCAGAGCATTTCCCGAAAGGACCCTCAGGCTGATGACTCCTCTACCCCGATTAGATGCTGCCTGCCTGGGTGCAGAGTTTTGATTGTTCTAGTTACCAGGTGAACCATCTTGCAATCTAAACTTCACCCATCCCAGCTTGCATCCCTGCAGAGAAGATATTTCAGAACAGAACCGTGTGGTCCAAAAGACCCCGATGCGTGAAAGAAGCAAGTTTCCTTTTATTAAGGACCTTTTCTGTGAAAGCTGTATTTTTGCCAAACCTCGGCGACTCACTTCTGTTTTCTTTCCCACCTGCAAGCAGCATGCCCTCTCAGGAAGCAGGACAGGCGTTGATAGAGATCACAAGGATGAACAGCCACAGAACCATAGATATCCTTACATACAGACAGACCTTTCTGTCTCAAGTGCACCTGGAGGTCACCCCCCTGAGAAGGAGTAAGGTTTGCTAATCCAGCCTTTACCATCGTAATTCCTGGTCAGATGAGTCCCATAGGCAAGTCAGCACCTAAAAGCAATAACTAGCCCAGGAAGCATGCTGGGAACAATGACATTGCTAATAGTGTTTGTTGACTTTACATGGACACCCAGCATTGTCAGGCAGTAATTGCACAGTAAACTCTTTGGAAGCTAATTTAAGGAGCCAGATTTTTAAGTATAACACTTAGATGTTCTCTTCTTGCCTCCCTCCTCCCTTTCTTCTCCCTCCTCCCCCTCTCTCCCTCTCCCTCTCCCCAATCAGATTCGAAGTCCACTAACGGCCAAGTTCAGTTTTCACAGTCTCAGGTTGGACAGTAACGCTAAAGTTGGAATTAGACAGACTTGCGTCTCCCCTTTTTTCTGCATTTGACTATCTGTTGTCTTTTCTTAGTCTTTGATTCTCTGTTGTGAGTTTTGACTTGGTTCTTTTCTAACACAGAATAATTTCTGTCAGGTTCTGGGAACTCCCCTCCCACCCGAGGGAGAAGTTTTGGGGAGAAGATGCGCGCCCTGTGTTGAACTGTGCACTCGGTACAAATCTACAGTGCCTTCTATTAAAATGTAAAATGATCCGTTGAGTCATCCTCCCTCTGGTTTGACTCAGATGCTTTATGGCGCACTTTGCATGTCATTTCTCTGTAATGATTTCCCCATGGAGAAGGGTGTCTGATAGAATCCAGGCAGACTGAAGATTGCTCTGAGTCAAATGGATCTTTTATTCTTTTAGTATTAACCCTTATCTCTCAGTTTCCCGTCCTAGCATTTTCCCTGAAGGAACCTTAATGAAGTAAATAGGTTCCACCACCCTCATTTAGCCTCCTAATCACTGTTCATAATTTCTTCTCACATTAGCAGCATGAAGCTCTAGGGTAATATTTCTCTGTCTGTGAGGGGAGGGAAGGGGACACTGGGAAAAATATTTCACACAGATGCCCTGATAAAGAAAAAATGTAGAAAAGGAATGACTTTTCTCTGTCCTCTAACTCCTAATAGGCAAGAGGCAAATGCTAATAGGAAGCAGAGATTGCTGTATGAGAAGTGAATATAAATGGAGAACGTAGATACAAAGAAGTAGCACCAGAGACAAACTGGGAATGACAAGACAGAAAAGAAAACTTGCCAGGAAGAGAAAAGGACCTACCTCCGCAGAATAAGTGAGGGCTTTGACTGCAGTCTTAGCTGGGCTTACCACCAAAGAACCAAAGGCAAGCACCAAAATAATAGACAAAAAGAGCAGGGGAGGTGACCACAAGCTACACATCCAAATCTGCCAATCCCTAATTCCACTCTTTCTCCCTGCCCGCCTCCTCTCTTGGCCACGCCCACACCCCCACCATCACCCAACCTCCACTAAAAGTAATCAAGTATCTTAGGTGACCTAGAGTGGACTCCATTTCACCCACTGATTTCAAAGCATGTCATGGTTTCATCTAGAGATGACAGTGCATGCCCTATGTTGTTGTTGTGCCCAAGCCACAGCCTTTCTCTGACACCTAAACAGTGTGTCTCACCTGACTTCCCTGGGTGGAGACCCGGACAGAGGATAGGATGGACATCCCATGTCCATAGCTATGTATCCAATACAACCTGTGAGAACCTACCCTGCCCACCAGAGCACTTTCGGGGCAGGGCAGTGGGGAGAACAAAGTACTGAACC
The DNA here is from genome assembly GCF_000147115.1 of Myotis lucifugus. Taxonomy (NCBI): domain Eukaryota; kingdom Metazoa; phylum Chordata; class Mammalia; order Chiroptera; family Vespertilionidae; genus Myotis; species Myotis lucifugus. The sequence continues at coordinate 724,758 of NW_005871144.1, read as the reverse complement.
ATTGCTCAGTGCTTGTGGGCATTCTGTTCCACTAATATGAGAAAACCAGTCCTTGATTCGTCCTTCCTTCGAGTTGACTCCGTTTATAAGGAGGGAAAAGTCAGACTGTCATTGGGTAGGTCTCCCTTTCTTCTTCACCTCTTCCAAAAGCTATGGGATGGCATTTTTCCCTTCCAGCCAGCTATATTATTTTGAGCATTTCTAACTTTCTTAAAAAAAAAAAAGCCTTCTTAAGAACTGTAGTTAGAGAAGCTCATGTTTCAAGATTTTCCTAAATTTCTGCACTTTCACAGAACTGTGGAACTAGAAACGCCTTGCCGGGTCACCGGGTGCATTTCCTCATGTTATAGCTAAGGAACTAGAAGTGCAATTGAAGTGATTTGGTTTTCACAAGAATGAAGATGAAACGAGGGATCTCTGAAAAGACTTTTGCTCTGAAGCAAAAGCCTGGGCTCAGATTTCTCACCACCTCCCAAAGGGCTTTGTCCTGCCTTCTGCCCACTTTTACAGTTTCTGATTTAAAACACACAACTTGGAATCGGTTCGATTGGATTACCCTTAAGGACCCTTCTGACCTTAAATTGTAGACTACGTTGTGGGTGTGTGTTTTCATTTAAAATCCAAAGTCCACCCTCCATAATTAAGTCACAAAACCTGAGGCAGACTACTTGAGTTGTTAACCCTTTCCTACAATTTTTAGTTGGGGGTAGCTGGGTATTTTTATTTATAAAATAGAATGTACATATTAAAAGTGCATAAGACAAATATATAATTTAACACAAAGTGAACACACATCTACCTATTACTGATGTCGAGAAATAGGACATGTGACATGTCCTAGTGCTGCTTTCCTGTGACAGCTCTCTCCCCACTAAGGGAACCTCTGAGGCTCTCCTTTATAGTTTTATCACCTACATATATATCCCAAGATATTTAAGTGATAGTTCATTTTTGAACTTCTTAAAATTCAAATTCAATTGTATATTATTATTTTGTGTCCTGCTTCTCTGGCTCAGTATTCAGCAGTATTCAACACTAGGTTTTTGAGACCCATGCATGTTGTTGCGTGCGGCTCACATTTGCTTTGTATTCTTGTATTCTTGCACTGTGGACTATTATAAATAGACCGCAGTGCATCTAGTCATTCTGCTGCTGACAGACACGGTGTTGTTTCCAGTTGGGAGTTACGCTGAACAGTGCTGCTCTGAACGCTCGCATAGAGTTCCTGTTGCAGACATGCAGGAGTGTCTCCTGGGTGTAACCTAGGAGTGGAATTACTGGGTCATAATCTGTGCACTTCTTCAACTTGACTAGATAATGCCAAACTGTTTTCCAAAGAGGTTGAACCATCAGTGTATGAGAGTCCTGTCACTTAACATCTTCACAAACACTTGATGCTGTCAAATGCTCTTTAGTTTGGTGGGTGTGCAATATATCATTAATTATTTATTTCCTTTAGATTAATACATACAGTCTGCTACCAACAGTCTAATATTTCTTCTAGCTCAGCCTCTGTATCACATCATGACTCTTCATATAATTTACACTTACATATATACACATATATATACATATATACATATGTGTATATATGTATATATATATGTATATATATGCTGGTAATTGTCACTATTTTATTATGGTATATTTTGAAAGTGGATTATTTTTTATTTTGATCTGTTTAAAAAATAAGTGAAACAACATCAATAACAAAAATTACAAAAAAACCGGGGTTTATTGTGATTGTCCCTAATTTTTTAAATATTTTCCACTGTGCAATAAAAACATTATCACCAACTATGTGTCAGTAAATTGAACTTCCTCCTGAAAGTTCAAAGAAAATGGAAGTTTATATTGAAGCACAAGAATCATTCCGAGCTATTAAGGATCTGATGATATAATTGCAAGTGCTTCCTCCTAACAACAGCCTTAAATTTCAGTTCCCTTGGCACTAACTAGTACACACGCAGATGGAGTGTTTGAGTAAATAAAGAACATGGAACGTTTTAGCTGCTCCGTGTCAGGCTCTTACTTTAGCTATCCAAAGCATTAGAGACATTAAGTGACAGGCACTGCACTTTTCCATTAGAAAATACTGAAATTGGATTGCTTTCCACTCTCAGTAAGAAGTTTAGGTCTTGATGCGATTGAAAGGTGTTTCCAATCCAAAAGTAATAACGTAGTTATTTTAATGGCACTGTGCACTCTAAAGTTTCTATAGACTTGACAACTTTCTTGTGTAAAAACTAACCCTTCCCATTTCATAGTAAATAACTTTTTTAAAAAGCATGCTTGATAAGGGCAGAATTTACTAAGCAATTACTAAATAATTTAGTGCTTGATTCACAGAAGTACTAGTATTTATTTAATGCACTGTTTCTAGAGGAAATGTGGTTGGGATTTCAAGTGAAATGGTTTATGATTTGGTCTTTTTCATTACCTGCAAAGCATATTCATTTCTTTTCATCTGAAACATTCTAGACATGACAAGTTGTCTGAAAAACTTAACATTCTACTCTTTTGTGAATTACAGCTTTTCAGACTTCCCAGTGTAGATTTTTTTCTTTTTTTGGTTCTTTGACTTTATCCTTTTACCTTCAGAACGGTTAGATATTTAATTTCTGAATATGACCCAATAATGAACAAAGAGGGAATGAATGCATTAACAAGTAGTTTGCCTTCATTAATACTAGATCTCTTACTGATGAGAGTTGTGGTCTGTGTAGCTTTTTGAGGAGATGAACACACTATGATAAAATAACAGTAACTAACTTTTACTGCTGAACCATATGATAAGACGATTTGGTATATGTATATGTACGTGTGCAGCTGGGGTTTTTGGCCTCAAAAAGAAGAATGAGATCCAGCCAAGACCCAAAATCAGAACCTTTGGAACACTTCCTTACAATCTGATTTCAGCTAATGTCTACACACTTTAACACATTGTCTAATGCTTAGCCTGAAGACTGGCTGTCAGACTCGTACATACTATTTTGGGCTCTGTTACTCACTACCAAGTATCTCGTTCTTATATCCCATGATTCTGCTAAAGATTTCAGGATTTGCTGCATTAGGGATAAAATACTGTCTAATTAATATTAGTAAGGCAAGTGAGAAAGGAAAACGAAATGAAACCTAATGCAGTGATAGGGGAAACAGATTTCAGGTTGGCATGAGTCAGTCAAAAACAGGCAAATTGGAGGAATTCCTAGAAGAGCACCCATGATAATCAGGGGATGGGGCGGGCTGAATGATTTCTAAAAGAGGAAGAAACAGTATGTCCCATTATGCTTGAAAAGGGGCCAACAGGGAGGGAAGTGATGAGATCCAATAGGAACATAAAGGCAAAGAGGAATAGAGTGGTGCTGGCGTGGCATAAGGAAAGATTTTCCAGGAATAATGTAATAAAAGCAAGAATATCCTCAGTCAGGTTAAAGTCTAGCAACAGCTTCCTGGAAATGATAGATTCTAGATTTACCATTTGATGAACCCATCTGATATGTTTTAAATGTCTTCTAAAACTCTCTGGAAGGTTCAGCCCAAAAAGCAGACGTTCATGGGGCTACCATAACCTGCTTTATCAACTCAGGGGCACATATTGCCACATCTCCTTTATTTTCCCAAACCGGCCCTATGACAGGGTATGGAGTCTTTTCTTGAGGCCCCTGCCACCAGCTGCCCTAGAGCCAGAAAGAGACCATCTTGCCTGTGAGCTGGAATCTGAGGCACCGTGGATGGCTGCTCCTACCTGGTGGGCAGGCCCGTGTCTAGTGCTATAGGACAGTCCTCAGGACCCTCCTTGGACCTCAGTGGAACTCCACTCTGGGTTTCTAGGGTGACATACCCTTTTAGTGTTTATTCCCTTGGTCAACATAGTTCCCAGAACAAACCTCTGGGCTAAGATAACCAGGACTGGAGGAGCTAATAGCATCAGTCCACATATTATGCCAAAATATCCTCCTAAGTTTGGATTCCCCATTTTCTGAAGTAATGTCACCTTAAGGGACTTGTCCCTCCCCCCTTTTCCTCAGGGATACCATGTTCTATCTCAACAGAGCTTCCCAATTTGGCATCTTATGGGAGCCAGGGACTCAGGTCCTAGTTTCTTTTCTCCCAGAAGACTTTGGTTTCTTCCTGGATATTGTTCACCCCATTCTCTGCACCCAGCTCTGCAATATCCACAATGAAAGAGGCTCCATAATTGGTCTCTATAAAGTTACAGAAAGCTAACTTGTCTCAACTAAAGTGACAATATCTCACTCTCATGATCAGGTAGGTATTTCTTTTATAGACTCTTGGACTCATAGATTGTAGATTGGTACGAAATTTGCTGGTCTTCTAGTCAAGACTTTTCATTTTACAAACATGGAAGCAGACCCAGAGAAAAGTGAGTCGTCCAGAGTCCACACAGTGCCGGAGCTGGGCCAGAAGCCCTGCACCCCTGTCCACTCCTCTTTCCACGGCACCTCACTTTCATTTCTCTTTTGATTTTATTTAATTTCATGTTTCACTGAAAAACTTACAGCTTTGTGTCTGTTTATAGTAAGCTTCCCTCTTTTTGGTATAGGTGCATTAATAAATGGATTAGAGAAAAGAGATGTCTCATAAATCTCCTGCTTCTTATGAATTATGCACACCATTTACATCCTTGAACATTAATTGTTCCACCTAGTTTTGAGTGCTGCCTGATAACAAAATGTTAGGAAATGAAGTCTGACAACGTGTAAAAAGGCACATATATTATGATCAAGTGGAGGTTATCCTAGAAATGCAAGATTGGTTTAACATTCAAAAATAAATCAACGTTATTTTCCTTATTAAAACACTTTTTTTAAAAAAGAAAAACTGTGATTATCTAAATAGATGCAGAAAAAGTATTTGTCAGAATCCAGCATCCACTCCTGATTTTTTATTTATTTATTTATTTATTTAAATATATTTTATTGATTTTTTACAGAGAGGAAGGGAGAGAGATAGAGAGTTAGAAACATCCATGACAGAGAAACATCAATGAGCTGCCTCCTGCACATCCCCCACTGGGGATGTGCCCACAACCCAGGTACATGCCCTTGACCGGAATCGAACCCAGGACCCTTCAGTCCGCAGGCCGACGCTCTATCTGCTGAGCCAAACCGGTCTCGGCTCTCTCCTGATTTTTTAAATAAACTCCCAGCAAATTAGGAATAGAAAGAAATTTCCTCAACTCAGTAGGGACATCTATGAAATACCTAAAGCTACCATCATAAATAACAATGAAAGGCGGAATCCATTTCCCCTGACATCAGGAACAAGGCAAGGATATTTGCTCATACCACTTACAGTTTAAACTGTACTAGAGGTACAGTGCAGTACCAGTACATCTAGCCAATGCAGTAAGGCAAGAAAATACCTTGAAATAATCCAGTTTGGAAAGGAAATAAAATGTCTTCATTTACAGACAACATAATCTACATAGAACATCTATGGAATCTACCACAAAAAGGTTATGAAAACTAATAAGCACCAGCTAGTGTGGTTCAGTGGTTAAGCATTGACCTATGGACCAGGAGATTATGGTTCGATTCCCAGTCAGGGTTGCGGCCTCGATCCCCAGTGGGGGGCTTGCAGGAGGCACCCAGTCAATGTCTCTCCCTTTCCCTCTCCCCCTCTCACTTCATCTCTCTCTCTAAAAATCAATAAAAAATCTTTTTCTTTAAAGTTAGACTTACATATACCAAATAATCTTCCATTCTACCCCTAGGTATTTACACAAGAGGAATGAAAGGATATGGTCATATAAAGATTTAAACACTAATCTATAGCAGCTTTATTTGTAACTAGAGGTTCAGTGCACGAAATTTGTGCATGGGGGGTCCCTCAGCCCGGCCTGCACCCTCTCCAATCTGGGACCCCTCAGGGGATGTCCAACTGCCTCTCGCAATCCATGACCGCTGGCTCCTAACCACTCGCCTGCCTGATCACTCCAAACCCCTCCCCTCTGCCTGCCTGCCTGATTGCCCCTAACCACCTCTGCCTCACCCCGCATCTAGGACCCATGATTCCCTCCTCTGGCCGGTCACAGGCACCTGGGACCCCGGGCTTCCCTCCCTCTGGCCGGCCGCAGGCACCCAGGACCCGGGCTGGCTTCGTCTGGGCCAGCCACAGCCACAGGGGACCGTGGGCAGGTGGCTTCACTCAGGCCGTAGGTACCCAGGACCGCGGGGCAGGCGGCTTGTCCCTCTCCCGGGCCGCAGCCTAGCTGGTCCCCATTCCTCTCTCCCCAGTGTTGAGTGTCTGAACCATTACGGCCTGAGGGCGTGATGACCATTTGCATAGTAGCTCTTTATTATATAGGATAGCCAAAAACTGTGAGCACCCAAATATCCACCAGTAAGTAGATAAATGGATGAAAAATTGCACTATGTCCATACAATAGGACACTTCTCGTCAATAAAGGAACACACAATTGGTGCACACAACATGGATGAATCACAAAATACCTATACATCATAAAAGAAGCCAGAATTAAAAGGATACAATCTATATGATTCCATTTATATAAAATATAGAAAATGACAACTAATATGTAGTGTCAGAGCAGACCTGTGGTTTCGGGGGCTGGGATACAGAGAGGTGCAAGGGAGGGGCTATTAAGGACATAAAGAGATGGTTGTTGATGAAGGATGTGTTCATTGTCTTGATTACCAAAATATATCAAACTACACACTATAAATATATGCAGTTCATTGTATATTAGAGCTGTTAAAAATAAATAAGCATAAAACCACAAAGAAAATAAGACTCATTGTTGGAATTCATACTAGTAGTAAACATTACTGAAAAACTTATGTAAATTAAGTACAGATACTATTGTTTTAAATATGTCAGTGGACACTTTTTAAAGCAAAGAATCTTTTTTTTTATCTTCACTGTTGAATACATCTTTGTTATGACTCCTGTTGTGATGTTGTATGTCCTTAAAGAGGATGTACACCAAATCTGCAGATAATGACAGCTCCGTTCCACTTCTTTTCAAGAGCTTTTCATGAGCAACAGTGGCATTGTGTTGGTTGTGCTTTGTCTTACAGTGGCCAAGGGCAATTGCAATAGCTGGCTACATCTACTGTTAATACACACACTGCTTAGATCCCTTGTTAAATTGTGTATTTTGATTAAATATTTGGTATCTTAACCAAATTTCAACTTAGCAACTTACATGTATTTAAATCAAGAGAGCATTACACATACTTCAAAAATGATTCATTTCCTCTTAACACAAAGCTCAAATGAATACTTGAATTGGGACTGTGTATACATGAAAGTTTCTTTTCAGTCAGCCAAAAATCAAAACTACCAAGTTTTAAAGTATGTATGTGTTTTAAATGTTTTGGGTGTTCCATTAAAGATCTGGCTTCATTTCATTGGGGTAAAAGGACGCAGTAAATGGAAACGGTAAAGTCAGCCATAAAATCCGACTCTCCAATATGTTTTCTGAGCTCATTGTGCTGAGCATGAAAATGCTAATGAGCAATTCTGCCCCTTTCTGCCTGGCTCATGGCAATGAGACTCAGGAACCATGAAGTTCTTCCTCACCTTCTCTCTGTGACTCAGATAGAGGTGACCCGGCCTCTCTTTCTTTCAGGGTCTGAACGGCATGTCTGTGGATGAGAAGCCTGACTCCCCCATGTATGTGTATGAGTCCACAGTCCACTGCACCAACATCCTCCTGGGCCTCAATGACCAGCGGAAAAAGGATATTCTCTGTGACGTGACTCTGATTGTGGAGAGGAAGGAGTTCCGGGCCCACCGGGCTGTGCTGGCTGCATGCAGTGAATACTTCTGGCAGGCGCTGGTCGGACAGACGAAAAATGACTTGGTGGTCAGCTTGCCGGAGGAGGTACAGTAGTTTGGTTTGATTGTGTGTGTTGCTAATGGAGACATATTGGCTTGTAGACAGTTGGCTGAATGAGAGCTAGAAGGTGGACCCTGTGCCACATCCCCACTCGGGCTGATGTCCAAGTCACCCACATGTTAGGTTTATGTCATAGCCAGTTTCTATTTGATGCCTTTAAAGTCTCAGAGGCACGAATCTGAACAGAGCATCTTTCTTGAAGGGAACTGAACCCCACCTGTGGCTCACAGCCACTCAGTTTCTGGTTCACTTACTCTTCAGGTTTTGAGTAGTTCACAGCCAAAGTTTGGTACAGTCCTAGATGTGGGATCTGAATCACTGGGACTGTTGCTATGATTTTTCTGTTTCAAATGATTGAAGGAGCACTTGAGTTCCCCTGAGAGTTGAAGAACGAGAGTATTCACAGCACCGTTCTTGCTTGGGGAAAAAGTAAAAAGCAAGCTGAAATTTTGACAGTTAATATAGTATGATTCTAAGAAGTGCAAACTTGCTTTTCTCACCATTGTTGAAAATACCCTACTCAGGTTTCTTAATTACTTCAGTAAATTGAGTCATTTCAGTCTATTGAGGACACTGGTAGCTGGACCTGATCTGTCCAGAGATGACATTCAATTGGATGGTTTGAGCTACAGGAATTCAAATGATGGGCTTCACAATAATGACAAACCACTAAACTGGCCACCCTTTGAACTGTGCATACAATGTCTCTTCTTCCATCATCCTCATTCCCCTTCATTTTCATGGGACCAAGGATAACACTAAGCAGCCTTAGTCTTTGTGTTCAGGGCCAGAATCACTCCCTGTGCACCAGCACAGTGCACAACACCGCGGCCACCACCACCACTGCACAGCTCCCAGGGGTGAAGCTCACGTCCATAGTCTACCCCAGAGTTGAGCAGTAATCCACTGAGCAGCTCTTCACGGCAACCCTAGGAGAAACCAAAGATCCCACCACCCTGATGTGGGGTTCTGATGAGGACCACTGGCATTAAATCCCAGGGTCATAGACCCCAATGCCTCCAAAGCCCTGATCATACAAATGAGTAAAGAGGCTATGTATAAGGCAACAGGAAGTGGTGGGGCAAGAAAGGCATCTAAATTCAACATAAAATAAAAACAAATAGCCAGACAGGTAAGACAGGGGGGTCAGAGAGGATCAGCAAATCCAGTCCCTTGTTAAGCAACATCTGCCGTGAGTCCTGCAGAATGGGAGAGTGGCCACCTGATAAAGTGAGAACTCACGAAAAGTCTCATTACTCCTCCTCACAGCACTTACAAATAGGTAACTAGAATGATCCCAAAACTAGAAGCCAAAGGACAAATCAGTTGAAGGTAATATGACTGGTGCTGGGGTAGCTTACATACCAAGTAATGTGGGAAGGCCAAGGAACGGCAGCTCTGGTGTGACTGGGTGATGGGAGCTGGATTTTCCTCATCTGCAAGAGTGGGCGAGTACCCATTATTCCGTGGGATGATGAATATGAAAGTTCTCAGCATGGTCCCTATCCCACAGTAAATATCTGTCAAAAGGAAAACCCTTTGTTCTCTAGGTGAGAAGCAAGAATGCCTTTTGAATTTATTCCTACTCTGGAATTCCCTGGCAATATTTGGAAAATGTTTATTTATCCAAAATGGTCTTAGGGGGAGGGGTTTGGGGCTTATAGTTCATTTATTACCTGTATCTCTTTGAGAGCCACCTCATTTGTATGTTTTTTTTTCACTGATTTTAAAAAAATTAGATTCTATTAAAATATATTTGTAAATGGCCCGGCCAGCGTGGCTCAGTGGTTGAGTGTCGACCTATGAACCGGGAGGTCACGGTTCAATTCCTGGTCAGGGCATATGCCTGGTTGCTGGCTTGATTCCCAGTGTGGGGCATGCAGGAGGCAGCCAATCAATGATTCTCTCCCATCATTGATGTTTCTATCTCTCTCTCCCTCTCCCTTCCTCTCTGAAATCAATTGATATATATATATATATATATATATATATATATATATATATATATATATATATTTACAGATGAAAATCATGTTTTATGTAATCAGCCTCTCTTCAGTGTCTGCTGGCCCCATTTTGAGCCTCCCTGGACCATGTGCCGGAAGCCCTGCCTGCCTGGTTACCTCTGGGAGTCTGATCTAGGCACTAAACCTCTGTGAACCCCAGTTCTTATCTGTAAAAGCCCCTAAAATTCTGATGTCTTTGAATTATTTATCATAATATGATGCCAAGTCAGTAAAGTTTAAAGGAAACCGAGATATAAATGCACACAGCTGTAACCTGAAAGTTTCTTTTTAGATCAAAGCCCTGACAGTATCTTATTTCCTTGGCATGGGGCACTCTTTAAAGTAAGAGGCACACTGTGTAGTCATCACACAAAAACCTGCTATTTGACCTTTATGATTGATTGTGTTCCAGTTAAGTGGGAATATGCGATGTGTTGATTTTCTTTCTTCCTAGCCATGTAAAATGATTGCTGTCCCTATATTGTCTGCATTTCCAAACCATGAACGCATTCTGGTTGCTCAAGTACCTGAAACCTTCATACGTAACTAGATACTTCTTTCTTCCTGTGAAACATGAATTCCTATTGTCCGTAACCCAGCTCTAAGTATCTTGCTGATGGGGCGTGGGAGCCAGCCCCAGTGGCATTTTCCTTTGTGGGTCTGTCATTGTTTCTGAAGCCTCCTTCCAGGAGCCCCGTCCCCCTGCTCAGAACACCCCCCTGTGGCCCCCAGCACTAGGCATTGTTTTCTTCTCCTTGCTGTGTACACACTGAAATGTCCTTGCAGGCTCTGTGGTCATTGTACCTCCTAGTTCAGTGAATGACTTCATAGAATTTGAATTAAGTGGTGAACAACAAGAAATCCCAAACACTACCTTGGAAAGTAGCTGCCTGGAACTAACTGGCATTTGGTTCATATGATGTAAGAAAAAGCATTTGATTAGCCCCTTGGAAATCTTTGAACCTCATCATCATTCTCTCACTGAATTCAGATCAGCTTCTGGCCCTGTCCCAGTCTTGTTCACACTTGGCCCACCTCTACACTCCCCGGACAGACAGGCCTTGTATTTCCCAGGGGCCAGCAGGACCGAGTCTGAGAGCTCCTCCTCGGACTAAGAAACTTCCAGATACAGACTGCCACCACCCCTGCTCGGTCAGTTTAGGCCAAACCCAGCTCTGCTTCTAGCTGCTGTCCAATTGTACATTTCTACCCCCAAATCCTGAGTATTGATGGGCAATGCGATTACCAGCAAATTAGAGCCACAGTGCTGGTGTAACCTCTTAACTGGAAGGGGGAGAGACAAAAATAGAGACCTCCTTCCAGAAGCCAAGAAGTAATTGAACTATCTTGCTTTCTTCCCCTAAAATGGAGTGGCAGATAGTCCTTAGAAGTTTTATGAGTTGAGTGTTGGCTCCCCGTTGAAAAACACTCAGGAATGTGTGTCAGCCAACAGTGGAAGAGAAGACATTATACTTAGTACTTTCATTAAATAATGAAACAGATAATTTAATTTATAATTAGTAAGTATATTTTGTGCTAAGAGATGAAGAGAACGTGGCTGCTGTGCCAAGCATTGCAAGGCCATTATCCCACTGCTCATTAGTATTAAAGTTGGCTCAACAAGCACCTGCTTAGCTATAGTCACTAAAACCGTTTTGGGCTGGATGCCGACCATGCTGGAAGTGCATCACAATCATGAAGTTCATTCTTACGGTGTGTCAAGTGCAGAGGGCAGGAATGGGGTGTGCTTCCTTAGAAGACATGGAGCCCACAATGGGTTTGCCATTCAACCCCATTCATATGGGGCTGCTTGGCTCCCTTCCAAAATACCAGGGGAAGAGCAGCTGTTAAGAGGTTTTTGCCAAGGTCTAATATCAAAGAGTCAAAAGATAACAAGTGCTGACGAGGATGTGGAGAAAAGGGAACCCTTGTGCACTGTTGGTGGGAATCTAAATTAATACAGCCACTGTGGAAAACAGTATGGAGGTCCTTCAAAAAAATTAAAAATAGAACTACCATGTGATCCAGCAATCCCACTTCTGGGTATAAATCCAAAGAAATAAAATCACTATCTTGAAGAGATGTCTGCACTCCTATGTGCATTGTAGCATTATTCACAATAGCCAAGACTTGGAAACAACCTAAATGTTTATTAACATAGGACTGGATAGAGAAAATGCGGCATACATACATATACACACACATACATACACACAATGGAATATTACTCATTTGTAAAAAAAAAAAAAAAAAAAAAAAAAAGGAAATCTTGCTGTTTGCAGCATCATGTGTAAACTTGGAGGACATTATGCCAAGTGAAAAAAAACCAGACATAGAAATACAAATATTGTATAATCTCATGTAGCAATGTGAGATCATGTATGTAGCATCTAAAAAGAAGTAAACTCATCTAAACAGAGAGAGTGCAATGCTTGGGTACCACAGGAGTGGGGGGTAGGGCAAAAGGGGAAATAACTTTCAGTTATAAGATGAATAAGGTCTGGAAGCCTAATGTACAGCATGCTGACTGTAGTTAATAGTGGGTTTATATACTTGAAATTTGCTAAGAGAGTAGGTCTCAATTGTTCTCACCACACACACAAAATAACTATGAGAGGTGATCGATATGTTAATTAGTTTGATTGTGGTAATCACTTCATAGTTTCTGCATATACCAAAATAACATTGTATACCTTAAATATACACAATTTTTATTTGTCAAAAATAAATATCAAAAACTAGAGGGAAAAGAGGTTATTGCCAAGGCTCCACCACCTTTCTTTGGGCTTTTTCCCATGTCCTTTCATGGGGAAGGGTTCTTGCAGAGAATAGCTACAGGGTAGGGGTAAATATGGCCCCTTCAGGTGGACCGTATGCTTTCTTAGGTATAAATGTATTTCAGACTTCTGCTCACTCACTCTCTAGCCTTGTCTTTTGCACTCGCTCTCTCTCTCTCCTTCTCTCTCTCTCTCTCTCTCTCTCTCCTTCCTTCTCTCTCTCTTTCCTTCTCTCTCTCTCTCTCTCTCTCTCTCTCTCTCTCAACATTTTAGGGCAGATCTTGTTTTTTTCCAGTGCTAAGCAAAAAGGACAGCCGACCCAAAAGGATTCTGAAGAAAAGGCATTTGTTGTTAAGCCTTAACCACAGGGTGTAATAAAGAACGTTCCTGTGGTAGCACTGCCAAGCATAGAGGAAATTATGGCATCTTCTTGTCTGAAAGTTTTCAGAGGATATGAAAGCTGTTAATGTCTCTGGGATGGCTTAGGTCCAGTCTTTTAAAGAAGTAATAAGACAGGCATGATTGTCTTTGAACAGTCTTTTCAGTATGAAATACTACTTAACGCTACAGTACAGGATGCCAACAGCATTCTGAGCCTAGGTTTAACTATGGGAGGTGAGATTTGGTGAGAAGCAATGGGTGAGGTCTTTGGCAAGTGGCATAACCAAGATAGAAAGAACAAAACACTCACCGACCCCAGCACACAGAGTCAGCCCTTTGGCCTCACCCATTCACCACCTAGACAAAACTCTTAACAGGCAAATTTTGAGATCTAAGGAGCATCACTAGTGAGTGACTCAGGAAACCAGAGTCTGGACCTTGGCACTAAATGCATGTAAGTTCCTGAGCAAGCCAGTCCACCTCTTTGGGCTTCTGTTTCCTCACTCACTTATTCATTCTTCCAGCAAATATTTATCAAGGCCCTACTATGTAACAGGCATTATTCTAGATGCTGGGTGCACCTAGTAAGCAACAGAGAGCTTACTTTCCAGTGGAGAGACAGAAAATAAATAAATATAATATGTACTTTGTTGGATGCCATCTAGGAAAATAAAACAGAGAAGGGGAACACCAGGTTATAGGTATTGCCACTTTAGACATGGTGGTCAAGAAAGGACCATTTGGGAGGTGACTTTTAAATAGAGGCCTGAAGGAGGTGAGGAAGCCAGCTGTGCTGACATCTGGAGAAAGAGTGGTCCAAGCAGAAGGGATAGCAAAGAAAAGGCCCTGAGACTGGCATGTTTGACACACAGGAGCCAAGTGAGCAAGGAAGTGGGAGGAAGCAGCTGAGAGGTAACAGGGCCAGGCTGTGAACCTGTTGAACACATTACCTTTTCTTGGAATGAGCTGGGAGGCCTTTGGAGGGTTTCACAGGAGAAGATCATTTTGACTTCTGTGTGAAAACAGATGGAAAGACAGCAAGGGCAGAAGTAGGCATGGCATGATGGCCTAGATCAGGATGATAGCAGTAGGTGGTGACCAGTGTCAGATTCTGGTGAGATTTTGGAGGTAAAGCTTATGGGATCTTCTTTTGGTTGGACATAGGATGAAAGAGAAAGAGAGGAGTTAGGATATCTTCAAGGTTTGAGGCCTGAGCTGTTGAAGAATGGAGTTGCCATTCACTAAGATTGGTGAAGACTGGGAGAAGTAGGTTTGAGGAGGGGGTTGGAATTATGAATTCTGTTTTGTACATATTAAGTTTGATATGTCTGTTAAATCTAAATAGAGATTTCTAGTACACAGGAGGATGCATGGCTGGCATCCATGAGAGAAATCTAGCCTAGAGGTAGAAGTTTTAATACCAGAGTATTGGGGATATTGAAAACCACAAGACAGGACACAATCACCAAGGGAATAAGTGTAGATGCTGGGGCGGGGGTGGGGGAGGGGGGGGAGGTTCCAGCCTTGGGCTTTCCAGTATTCCAGTATTAGGAAGTCAGGGGAGAGCCCGGCCAGTGTCGCTCAGTGGTTGAGCGTTGACCCATCAACTGGGAGGTCACGGTTCGATTCCTGGACAGGGCACATGCCCAGGTTGTGGGCTCGGTCCCCAGTAGGGGGCATGCAGGAGGCAGCTGACCCATGATTCTCTCTTATCAATGTTTCTCTCTCTCTCTCTCTCTCTCTCTCTCCCCCCCCCCGCCCCCTTCTTCTCTGAAATTAATTTAAAAAAAAAAGTCAGGGAGATAAAATGGAACCAGCAGAATAGACAAAGAGTGCTGGAAGCCAGGAAAAGTATTTCAAGGAGCGAGAGTAATCAACCATGTCAAATGATGCTGTTAGTCAATTAAGACCAAGGCTGAATATTGACTATCCAGCAATTTGGAAGCCATTTGTGATTTCATTGAGCACTTCTGGGGAAGCATGTCTAGGACAAAGACGAAATCAATTGTATTCAAGAAAGAAT
Source organism: Myotis lucifugus (assembly GCF_000147115.1). Taxonomy (NCBI): domain Eukaryota; kingdom Metazoa; phylum Chordata; class Mammalia; order Chiroptera; family Vespertilionidae; genus Myotis; species Myotis lucifugus. The sequence goes on along the minus strand of NW_005871144.1, from coordinate 709,680 downwards.
GGGAAGAGCAGAATTTGAAAAAGCTAATGTAAGCTACATTTTTAGGTCTGTTTGTTTGTTTTTATTGTTGACACTATTACAGATGTTCCCCATCCCCCCCCCCACTTTGCCCACCTCCGCCCAGCCCCTGTGTCCCTCCCTCCCCTGGCCTTCACTTCACTGTTGTCTGTGTCCATGGGCTATGCATATATGTCCTTTGGCTAATCTTTTCAACTTCTTTTATCCAGTCCTCCCCACTCCCCTCACATCTGAGATCTGTCTATCTGTCCCAGGTATCCATCCCTCTGGATCTATTTTGTTCGTCAGTTTATTTTGTTCATTAGATTCCACATATAAGTGAGATTATAATGGTTTTTCTCTGACTGGCTTATTTCACTTAGCTTAATAATCTCTAGGTCCATCCATGCTATTGTTAAAGGTAAGAGATCCTTTCTTTTTCACAGCTGTATAGTAGTCCATTGTGTAAATGTACCAAAACTTGTTTACCCACTCAACCACTGATGGGCACTTGGGCTGTTTCCAGATCTTGGCTATTGTAAACAACACTGCTATGAACATAGGGGTGCATATATTCTTTCTGATTGGTGTTTTGGGATTCTTGGGACATATTCTCAGAAGTAGGATCACTGGGTTAAAAGGCAGTTCCATCTTTAATTTTTTGAGGAAACTCCATACTGTTTTCCAGAATGGCTGCACCAGTCTGCATTCCCACCAGCAGTGCATGAGTGTTCCCTTTTCTCCACATCCTCACCAGCACTTGATGATTGTTATTTATTGATTCATTCTGACAGGTGTGAGGTGATATCTCATTGTGGTTTTAATTTGCATCTCTCTGATGATCTGTGACGTTGAGCATTTTTTCATATATATATTGGCCATCTGTATGTTCGCCTTTTAAGTTAAAGGGAGCAGAGTAGTTCAATAACTGGAGGAAAATGGTGTCAAAAGTGGTTTCCTTTGTTTGTTTGTTTTGTTTTAAGTATAAAGAAATTTCAGCATGTTTTCACTCTGTGGTAAAGATTACCAGTATTCACCCATATCCAATTTTCCTCAATCCTGGACTCACAGGAAGACCAAATTTGCAGTCAGGTGTGTTATGTGACTAGAACTAGCTAATGAAATATGAATAGAAATCATGTGTCAACTCTGGTATGAGGCAGTTAAAAGTAGGTATGAGTTATTTATGTTCTTTCTGTTCATTTAACTGGTATCAAAAAAAAGCCTCTAAGGTGGAGTTACTAATTTATAATTAGTACGTGTATTTTGTGCTAAGAGATGAAGAGAAAGTAGTTGATGTGCCAAACTCAGGCAGCCCAGATCCCTGAGTCACTTTTGGAGGAGAGCCATCTGACTCAAATCAGATCTGACATGAATGAGAAATAAATTTTATGTTAAGCCATTAAGATTTGGTGTTTATATGTCACCACAGCAGAGCCTAGCCCATGCTGACTAATACTTGGGTTGATGGGAAAGTTCCAAAAGAGAGAGAAAACTTGCTGATACAGGAGACAGAAAGTCAATTATTAAATGGATGCCCTTGAGAGGACAGGATCTATTGACCAGGGGACAGACTCAATCTAGCAAGGTACATCTCTATCTGAAAATGATGGACTCTGGCTGAATGAACTCTGAAGTCCTATCCCATGCTATATATAAATTTGTGAACCTATGAACTTTTCTAGATCCCTGCTGGAGGGAGAAAAGAAATTCTGCTGGACAAAAAGAGAGGAGAGAAGTTGGGTTGAGAAGGAGGGAAAGACCATGGAGACTGGTCAGGAGAGAACCACACAACTTCAGAAGAGGAGAGAACTCATGTCTCTTATCTTTGTGAATATTCCCTGACTTTTCAGAAATGGTCTTATAAGAGTTCACAGGAGATGACAGTGAAAGAACTGTAGAACCACTATTGGATGACCTAGGACCTAGGCAGATTGTAGAAGATGCAGATCATTGCTCTCTAACCATTTCAGACCGTTTTAGGATTTTGGACACAGTATTTTACATTTAATGACCTTAATTTCAATAGGAGTGCGCAGGGAGTAACAATACGGGTTACCAGCTTGGCGTGCAGGGCTGCTGTTCGGATTAATGAAATGGGATATGTTAAACTTCTTGAAAGGATGGTGCTATATAAACAGTAGTTGTTATTATTCCCATAAAAGGAAAGCACAGTCTTGTCTGATGAAATGACTCTTACCTCAGAATCCTCATTAGAAGCTATGGTGCAATTTTCCAAGTTGCATTAGTGAGACTTGGCAGCAGATTAAAAAAAAAAAAGCAAATAAATAATAAGTCAAAATATTCCAGGTAACTACTTGCTGGCAAGTAAGAAGTTTTCAAGTCCTAGAATCGTGCTAATAATTCTGAAATGCCTAAAGGCAGAACTTATTTATAGTAACACAAAGGTGACTTCCAGCCCTGAAATCTGGGCCCCAGTCTCACGCGGGGGCGCAATAAAGCAGAGCCGTGAAGAGAGGGGCTAACACTGTTGCGATTCCATCTCCGAAGGCTGCTCGGCGGTGCTGATACAGAGGGAGGGAAATCTGGTGTGAAAATAGCCACAGCAATAGCTAATTTTAAAACTGAAATGCATAAGCTGTTTCCAAACCTCTTACAGTGTTTAAATCCTGAGGCCAATAAATCCTATTTCAAGAAACTTATGTTGAAATGTTCCTATTTGGGCAAAGTAGAAGGAGTTGAATAGACAAAAACTAAGACATCTCTAAAAATTATTTTTAAGTGACCTGATTTCAAAGCCATGTTTAAGGATCTCTTTCACTATAGCTGTTTATCCCTATATAATATAAGATGACCACAGTAATCAACATTTTAAGTGGATCTGTAACAAAGCCTCTGACAGTCAATTTGTTTGCATTAAACTTTAGTTACCAGTATATCTATTCGTTCTAAACCTCTTCTCTACGTGTGAATTAAATGTCCCTTACATTTTTCCTTTCCCCTATTATGGAGTCTCCTAACTATTTCAATTAAAATTAATAATAACCTTAAAGACAAAGTTCAGAGCTGTGAAGTTCCTCACTTGATCAGTAATCATAACTATTATTTTGTCATATTTAATCATAGAACCTAGGCCTTTAACAGGATACTTAATTAAACTTTCAATTCATGATAAGAAGTTAAATAGCACTTGGGAGGGTTTTTAAAAATTATTTCCACTTCCCATCCAGATTACAAAAAAAAAAAAGGTGTGATAGACAGAATGGCTGTCAGCCAAGGGTATTGTAGGTCATGCCAACATGAGCTGGCAGCAAGCCATTGTCCAATTAGTATGGCTTCATCGTTGCAGAGTAATCACTCTTGAGTAGATGGTTGAGTCACTCGTGATGTAGTGGTACTTCACTTGAGCCAGTACTTCTTAGAATAGCTTTCTTGTTCACTGTTATTACCTGCCCTACTTTGCCAATAAAAGTGCAGGACCATTTAGGCTGAAAGCCGAACGGAAGAGAAACATCGATTATGTATCTCATTTCTCTTTGCTTCCTGAAAACTGAGATTGCAATTAAACAGTGAAAGCATGGTGTGTTTTTTAAATGAGTTACAAGAAAATACAGTTTCCACACCAAAATACTCAGAGCTGGAATCCAAGAGTCGGTTTTTATTCTGTCTTTTCTTTGGCAGCTTTAACACTTGGCACAAATTTGAGGATATCAGTAAAGTTACCTAATAATCTTAATGGATTTACATTCCATTAAAAACTTGGAATGTCACCAAACTCCTTCAGGTTTCAGCTCTATTGTTAGGGGTGTCCATGACATTTCTTGTGGATGTGCAGTTATACAAGCAGGCAGCTTTTGAAAGAGACCGTTCTTAGGGTGAGAACACCTGGAATCTTGGTTGGACAAGCTGTAAACCAGGAAATTGATTCAGGAATTTCTTAATAAAATGGATTATATCCAGACATTGGAGTGGTACATACTTGTCAGTAGAAAAGGCTGTTCTTAGAAGCACAAAGAAAGTAAAATTAAATCATTGGCACTAATCAGTTAACAACTCTATGTTTATATTTTGTGTGTTTTGGTTCTTAACCAAAGCACAAACTGGATAAAGAGTTGTTTTTACTTTCAGGAGTGGAGCAATTAAATAATGGCACTTTTGGTTTCCTAATATTTCAGAAGTGTTCCTTTTTTCTATTAACTAGATGCATATCGTTAAATTTATCACTTGGCCATAGACTCCAAAATATGTTGACAGTCTTTCTAACTGACATTGACACCACCTCCAGACTAACCGGTGATTCAATGAGCTTTGCTGTTGAGATGGACTTCTGTGTGCGGCCTGGCAAAGAGGCCGTGTGTGAAAAAGTTAATGCATTCAGCGCCCTGGGTGGGATGGAGCCAGGCCTCCAACGTGAGCACATTTTTTGACTGACTGGCAGCAAAGAGGAATACTGGCAGCTGTTTCCAAGCAAGCCGAAAGTTGGCCTGAGGGTGAGGGTAAAAAAATGCTGGGATTTAGCCAACAAAAGATTCCTGCGTTTAGAAGAAAATCAAAGGAAGGATACAGAAGGCCACATTTACAGGCCTTCAGCTTGTTGAATTAACAACTCTTTCATTTTATCTTCTGCTTTATGAAGGATAGTATTCAATGTCATTGCTACTCACTTTTTTTCTGATTCCTTGTATGTTTTCATTTCTATTCTATTGATTTCTTTATTTTTAATTTTTTTAATATATTTTTATTGATTTCATAGAGGAAGGGAGAGGGAAAGAGAGATAGAAACATCAATGATGAGAGAGAATCATTGATCGGCTGCCTCCTGCACACCCCACACTGGGGATCGAGCCTGCAACCGGGCATGTGCCCTGACCGGGAATCAAACCCAGGACCCTTCAGTCCACAGGTTGATGCTCTATCCACTGAGCCAAACCAGCTAGGGTGATTTCTTTATTTTTTAAATTCTTTATATGCAGAACCAAATGACGGTTTATTTTTCTAAGAGTGTTATATAGATGATACCATTTGGGGAGGCGGCACCAGCACCCAGCAGTGAGTGGAGCAGCTCTGGGAGAGCAGTGGCTACATGTGTGCCCAGCCGTGTTGAGTGATGTGGTTTGGAGTGGAATTATGTGTGCAGGTCACTTCAAAGATCTGTCCAAAGAGGCGTTCTAAAACCTTACAACTTATCTATTTTCTTGTTTTATTCGTTACAAAAAGAGAAGGGTGGGGAAAACAAGAAAGTTACTAAAAGTCCAGGAAAATGTCTGCTAAAAAAGAGGACCTCATGGGTCTTGCCATGTAAAGATGGGCACTCTAGCACCAAGAGAGATGTTTTCTTCCTCCCCAGTGGACATCTTGGACCATGTGTGAATATTATTTCTGCCAAATGGAGCTGTGGAAGCCCAGGCATTGAATGATGCTTTACAGATAGGAAAATGGAGAGATTAGAAATGTGGGACACCAAGATTCGGGATAAAACTTTCATGGTTCAGGGAAATGAGCAGGATTCTAAGAGAAGATATTTGAAGCACAGCTTTTGTAGATCTGGGGGTAGGGGGTGAGTTAAATGCATCAGATTTACAAGATGTTCATGTAGAGAAGTGTGATGACCTTTCAAAGTTCTGTTGAACAAAGTTTCTCCGTGCCTCCTGCTTGAGGCTTTATAGTGGATGTTGACCAGGTGTTCTCATTCACTAACCGCAGAAATAGTGTCCCAGCTGCATGTGAGGGATTTCAGCTATATTAGGGGAAAATTTATAATAGTGTACGATACTAGACACTGGAGTAAGGTACAAAAAGTATAGAATTACCTTCAGAGGAGTTACGTTGTGTGCGTGTGCTTAAAACTCAAAAGGTCAAACAACAAAAAAATGCAAAAGGCCAAGATGGCTTCAGTACAGCACTTCATAGAGCCAGAGGAATGTAATACATGGCCCTTTCAGAGGTGACTTTTTTTTCACCCAAGGACATTTTTCCATTGATTTTTAGGGAGAATGGAAGAGAGAGGGAAAGACCAAGAGAAACATTGGTGTGAGAGAAATACGTCGATTGGTTGCCTCCTGCATGAGCCCAGGCAGGGGAGGAGCCTACAACCAAGATACATGCCCTTGACTGGAATCCGACCCAAGACCCTTTGGTCCATCGGCCAACGCTCTGTCCACTGAACCAAATTGGCTAGGGCCAGAGGTGACTTATTTGGGTATTAATTAGAAATATAAAACAAGACCATTTCTTTCCAATATAGTTGAAGAATCAAGACAAAATTATAGAAATCGAAGGTGAACAATTCAAGAACATGTGTTGTAAATGCCAAGAGGTATTGGCTGTTGTTTGTGCTGCAAAGGTTCAGATGGGAGTGTGGACAGGATTTCCCTTGCATCTCCTGCACAAAGCTTAGGCCACCTACATGTTAACTGATAAGACTGTCATAGGGAACGAGTGGGGAGAGATCCTGCAGGGAAAGACACTGGTGTGACAGAGGCCCCAGATGAAGCTCTCAAAGGGCATTGAGGAGCCCGCTTTGATTAGCACAAATGGTAATTTGGGGAAATAATTCAAAATATGGTCAGATTATCTGGGGCCTTCCTGTGAAAGAATGAAATTTAGACAGAAGAATTCATTCTTGATCAAGTAAACAATAGGAATCCACTGAAGCAGTGTGAAGTGACATGCTGAGAGACAATTTAAGGAATATTTGGTTAGCAATGGAATGCTTGACAGATGGAACAACAAACCACTCCAGACAGAGGGCACAGCCAGGAGACACACCCTGAGTCTAGCATGAGCCAGAGGACGGTCTGTGCTTATGTGATGACCCGTGAGAATGATGGTGCCTTTCAGAGATCCTGAAAATTGGGTATGAGAGCACACATGTGGGGAAAGATGCCATCTGGCCTTGATCTGTATCTATATTGCTTTCTATGTCCACTGAGAGTGCAGAACTGAAGAAACACGTGAGGCACACCAGCACATTGGCGATGGCCGACACCACTAGGAATTCCTCTAAGGAAAAAGAAGAGAAAAGAGGGCAGGGCTGAGATTGAGCTCCAACACTTACACTGCCATTGCTGGTTCTTCTGTGAGGAACAGTGTACTCTGGATTGCTGGTTTTAAAGGTGTCTTCATTTATTTGGGAAATACCTCATCTCCCACAGTTTATCAGGCTGAGGATACACAGAGCTCTCTAAATTACTTTTGAAGGAGTATGCCTCCCAAGTGATATTATGAGCACCAACCCTTACTTAGCACAGGTGGATACAAGAACATCAAGGAGAGGCTAAATTTCTAGAGGACTAAGCCTTTGCCTCAAGGTTATTTGTAATCCATTGCCACATATTTTGAAATGTCTGGAATAAATTCAGACAAAGATGATCACTTAGAGTTAAAACCATTATGATGAATGTATGATGGGCATCAGTGGAGTAGCAAAGCAACACACAGAGACACAAAGTAATACCACACACACACTGCCTTCACACTAACCCAAATGGGTCAACCAGGTATTAGATATCTTCTGATGCAAATATTCATAAAATGCACAAAATCCCCAATGATGTATTCAGTATATAGCTTGATGTTATAAAACCTTTTGATATAACTTCCAATTAGAGGAAAATCAAGGATTAGAGAAACAAGCTTAACAACACCATGAGGAAGCAACAGGATCAATCCACAGGGTGGGATGTTATTCAGAACCAATGGCCTGATTTCTTTAATAAGTCAGGGTTGTATAAATGGGACTATGCTAAATTAAACAAGATTTAAGGGATTTAAAAACCAGATGCAGGATATGGTCCTGGAGTGGTTACTGGTTTGAACAAACCAGTTATAAAGGGCTTTGGGGAAGGGGCTGGGGATTGGAGAAAATTCAAATGTGGTCTGGATTTAGATGAAATTTTCCTGAAATGGAAAGATGGTTATGGAAAAGGCAAACTGAGGAGTAGTATGCCCAGTATGATCTTGCTTTGATTAAAAAATACAACTATGAATGTGTGTGTGTGTGTGTGTGTGTGTGTGTGTGTGTGTGTGTGATGAACCATAAGGACATGTACTAAAGTGTTAACAATGGTGACCCATGAATTGTGGGACTGTGCTGGATTTTGTTTGTCTGCGTTTTCCAATTTCTTACAGCATATATTATTACATTTTTCTAATAGTAAAAGGGTTATTTGAACAGTTCAATGGATAGAAGGGAAGGAAGAAAGGAAGACCAGATGAAGTATGGAGCATAATACCGGGAAAATAAAACTCTACACTGTGGCTGTATATGTGATTTCACAGGCCTCATCGGTTTTCTCCCTAAAAGCACCTGCACTACCCCGTGCGTCCTGGTGCTTCTGCCCAGCTCAGGGCTCCCCATCCTCCTGTCTATGATACTGAAGTTCTTAATTTGGGCTGAACCAACTTGTACTCACAGTCTCACTGGTTAAGTGAAAGTCAACCCAAAAAGCAATAAAGGGAATATATTTCTTCTAGTGCTTTCTTATTAAAAGACTCCTTTGCCTTTCCATCTCTGGAAATTACTGGTGTTATTTTCAACAAAAATAGTTCAGTTGTTTTCCAAGTGCCTGACCCTATGCATCCCCAGATAAAGAAGGAAATTCTCACCATCTAGTCAAGTTTTGTGCGACTATGAAGGACGTTGGGGATGTGGGGAGTGTCTCTCTTTTCCTGCCACCCTGGCATGTAAGTTCTTAAAGTACTGACGAACAGGAGAGTTCTCCCATGGGTATTTTTAAACATGCATAAATATTTATAAAGGTGTGCTTTAGGAAGTCACTCAATAAGCTTAGAATTTACTTCGGGCTCTAGTTGTGTACAGACTATCTCTAAGTAGCTGCTGCTTTAAGGCGGTGTCAGAATGTTCAGTAACATGGACATGTTTTTATATTAATGAGAAGTATGATGACATTTTTTAAAAATAACTAAAAAAAAAGGCTGCTTCCAACCTTAACTAAACTTTATTAAAAGAGAACACCATCACCAGTAACTAATATAAATTATTGAATGTAAACTGTAATTGAAAATAAGATTTAAAGTTCTTTAAAGAAAGAAAAAGGACACCACAAAGACACCCTGCTCCTGGAAAGCCTGGAGGGATAGAGAGTCAGAAACATCAATGAGAGAGAAACATCAATCAGCTGCCTCCGACACACCCCCAACTGGGGATGTGCCCGCAACCAAGGTACATGCCCTTGACTGGAATCGAACCTGGGACCCCTCAGTCTGCAGGCCGATGCTCCATCCACTGAGCCAAACCAGCCAGGGCAATTTAAAGTTCTTTAAAGGAAGAAAAAGGACACCTGGAAACCTGGACCCCTGGGTGTCCCTGGAACTCACACCGCTCCTTCCTCGCCACGTTTCCCTGTATCAGAGGGCCACTTACTGGGGGCCCTGCAGAAAGAGGTGGTTTCCCTGCAGCATGGCCAAAGCCTGGAGGAGACAACTGACGTGGGTGTGATTGAGATTTCAGGAGAGTGAGTCAAAATAGAAGTGATGCTCCAATGGATCTGCACCTGGGAGGCTCACACTGGAATTTAAACCAATTTAATGCAAACTGTTACCTATTCTGTGATCAATGGAATGCTGGTTCTTCCTTACTCCCCCCCTCAGGAGCCTCCAGAAATGTGTGTGTGTGTGTGTGTGTGTATGGTTTTTTAAATGATTTTATCTTAAATCAATCTTTATTTTGTTTTCATGGGAGAACTATAGCATTTAACTCCTCTGATATCCATATATTAGTCTTCTCAAGCTGCCATAACAAAATATCACAGACTGGGAGCTTAAGCAACAAATTTATTTTCCCACAGTTCTGGAGGCTGGAAGTTCAAGATCAAGGTGCTGTCAAAAGTTTTCTGACAAGGCCTCTTTTCCTGGCTTGTAGGCGGCCACCTTCTCCTGTGTCCTCACATGTGTACAGAGAGAGAGAACACTGGTGTCTCTTCCTCTTAAGAACACTAATTCTAGCTAATCAAGGCTTCACCCTTATGACACCATTTAAGCTTAATTACCTCCTTAGTGTCCCTGGCTCCAAATAGAGTCACATTAGGGGTTGGCACTTCAAAATATGAATTTGGGGGACACAATTTAGTATAACAGCCCACTAAAATACAAAACAATATATGTGCAAGATTACCTACATGTATGTGTGTACAACCACACACCAACATAAAAAAGAAAGATCTCCATGAACTAATGTGGAATGATGACTAGTATTTTAGAAGACAAAAATAGGATGCAGAAGAATACATATACTTTATATGGTATGCTTCCTTTTGTACAAGAAACAAAGGAAAATAGGAATATATATTTACAATGTATTAATGTATATCTGTAATTTGTAAGTACATATACATTTGCACATTTTGTAAAAATAATCATAGATAAGATAAAATATGAAAATGGGGGACTCTTTCCCCCTCCCCACATGGAAGTCTGTGCTGTGGGACTCTTTCCCCCTCCCCACATGGGAGTTTCTCAATAAATTTCCACCTTTTGCTATAAAAGAAATGAAAATGGTGACCTATGGAAAGTGAGCAAAACAAAGTGAAAGAATTTAGAATGGCAGTGACTCTCTGAAAGCATCTACTTTATGTTCACTTTTGAACCTTTTGGGTGTTTTACATAGTTAACAAATTAAAATTCAATCAAGAACATGAAAAGTGGCAAACCTTAAAATGTAAATCAAACGGAAACATGAACTCATTACATATTAAATTGGTTAATTAATGACACAGAATAAAAGAATAAATCAGATTCACTTTTGAACACTCTACTATGGCTAAACACCCTCTATGGGACATTCTTCAAGACAGCCGGCTGGAATTTTTCAATAATATCACTGTCATGAAAGTTCAAAATGATTCGGGAATGTGCTAGAGTAAAGGAAACTAAGAACAAATGAAATAAGGGATTCTGGATTGGCTCCCAGATTGGGAAAAAAGACTATAAAGGACATCATTGGAGCAATTTAGAGAATATGAATGTATATTATGTATAAGTTTATAATATTGTGTCAACATTACTTTTCTTGGGTAGTAAAATAATATTCTTGTTTTTAAGAGATACATGCTGAAGTATTTCGGGGTAAAATGTCATGTTTCACTTTCAAATTGGCTCTGAAAAGAAATGTGTACGTGTGTGTACACATGTATAGAGAAGAGAGAACACACATTTAGCAACATTGAACAGTTGGTGAACCCAGGTTAGAGCTATATAGGTGTACATTTTCTTCATCTTTTGTATCAAGTGGAAATTTCAAGAAAACTAGTTAAGGAAAACAAGTAATGGAATTGGATTGTCATGAAGGTGCTCCATTCATTTAAGAAGCATTTCCTGAGCACCTGCTCTGTGCCAAGCCCTGTTCTAAGTGCTGGCGAGGATAGAACAGAGCATATTGGAGTTCTGGGCTACATTTAATGCAAAAGACAGATAAGAAAACAAGATAATTTTATTGTGAAAAGTGCTAGAGGAAAAATAAAACGGTGATAGGATGCATAGTTATTGAGGAAGAAATGGCTTTAGATAGGGTGGCCAAGAAAGGCTTCCCCAAAGAGGAGGGAGATTTGCATTGAGCACCCACTGTATGTTTACAGTATATGCACATAAGTTGGTGATAAGTTTACAGAAGAAAATAAAACACAGAGAAGAACAGTTAATGAAGGTCAGGAGTTGAAATGGTAGATATGGTAGTTCAGAAAGGGCTCACCAAGCAGGAAACATAGAGGCCAGGGCTAGAGCGGTGGTGGATCACACAGGACCAGATGGGGCGTTTGAATGACTTTGGCTTTTAGGGCTCTGGGTAAAAGAGTGACATAATCCTACTTTCTTTCTAAAGGATGGCTCTGGCACTGGGTTGCAAATAGGCTGGGAAGGGGTGAGGGCAGAAGCAGAGATACCAGTAAAGCACCTGCTGTAAACGAGAGGTAGTTTGAATAAGGGCGGAAGCAGGGAAGAATTGCAAAGGTTCGGATTTGGGCTCTGTTTTGAAGGTGAAGCTGCCAGGATTTCCCACTAACTGATTAGAAGAGGGATAGGGGAGAAGGAGTGAATCCAAGATGAATGAGGTTTTGGGCCCAAAGAACCAGAAGGATGGGAGTAGCCACGAACTGAGGTGGGAAAGAAAGACTGCCAGAAGAGTAGTTTGAGAGAGGACACGGGGTCGGGTGGGTGGATGGCAAGACCAGGGGGTGATTAGCAGTCCAGCAGAGGGAAAAGGCAAAAGCTGTACTGAGAATTTCAGAACAGACTTGTGCTAAGATAATTAAGATTGCCTTGTATAAATCTTTCTACTGAATTTTTTTCATTTATAAATTAACCTAATGTTAACTTGAGCTCTGTTGGCTCAGAGGAAGAGGGTAACTCCCAGTGTGTACTGACTTCTGCCTCTAAGAGTCTAACTCCTACATGGAGCTTCTGTAGCAGTCCCCCCTCCCCCACGCCCCCACCCCCACCCCACTCCTTGTTCTGGGTGCTGGGTGGAAGTTTCGGTGGGAAAGAAGGGATTTGTGCTGCAGATGTGGCCCTCTTCACAGTGACATGTGAGGCGGCCTCGGTGGGAGTGGCCCTGCAAGGTTCAGGCAGAGTGTGCAGTGGTTCCCAGACATTTTTTGCCAATGACCCTTTTGACATGTGACTGAATTTCACAGACTGCCTTTCAGTTTTGAACCCAAATTTCCCTTCCTTCTATGCTCCACGCCTGCGTCCATGAGGGACACACATTCTAAGCATAGTTCGTTCCTCAAGAGCAGGCTCTGGCAGCTTTGAGACTATTCATTCACATTCCATTGCCTCTTCTGCTCTCCCTCCGAGATTCCTACAGAGCCTGCTCTTAAAGTAATGAGGCTTATTTATTCAGATTCTTCCTCCCCCAGGAAGATGCTGAGCGCTTTTCATGATAATTCTTGAAGAATTGCTGAGGTTCTGTGGCCTTCCGAGAGTCCTTGAAATGGGAACTCCCCAGTAGACGCTTATTGATGGAGACAATGGTCCTTGAACCTACTTGGCCAGGAGGACCATCTCTGCAGCGTAGTGCATCCTGCCAACTGCAGTCTGGCCTAAGAGAACACTCCAGGGGACTTCCTTTACAGCCAACACCAGAAACAAATGGCAGGTGGATTTGCCCTCTCCCTTCTGCCTCTCTTCCCACCTCCCTGGGTTTGATTTAAAAGCCATATTAGCGTAATAAACCAGTGACAAAGGGACAAATACTGTATGATTGCACTTAAAGGTATCTAAAGTAGTCAAATGCATGAAACAGAAATAGAATGGGGACTACCAGGGGCTGTGGGGAAGGGGGAAAGAGGAGTTGTTTAATAGTTACAGGTGAAAAACGTCTGGATATTTATTTCACAATTATCTGAATATACTTCACTACTGAACTGTACACTTAAAAAATGGTTGAGATGGTAAATTTTGTGTTACTTTTTTTAACCACAATTTTTTAAAAAGCCACATTAACAGCATTGCTCCATTAAAGTTACCGAAGTCCTAAAGTATGGGATGCCGTAGGATATAGCAAAGAAATAGAGTCCACGGGGTAAGGTTTTTTATGTTATAGATGTAGATATTTCTTTTATCCATCTCCCCATGATTTTGCTGGAGATGTGTGCGCGCACGTGCACGCCAGCATTTTGTAGACAGGTATGGGTCTTGCATGGGTGGTTATCATTATCATTACATCACAAGAAAAAGGCTTCAACATCACCCTTGAGTTACCCAGCACCTCCACTGGCCAGTCCTCTGCTAGGTTTAATATCAGAGTAGCAGTCTAATTCAACTCTAGTTGGGGGCAAGTTTCTATCCAGCTCCTTCTGTTACTGAAAACACAATTGTATTTTGGTCCAAACATTCCTGAAGTTTGTCCTCTTTTGTGCTTTAGACACTTGGCCCCCTTTTCTAAGCAGTTGTTGAATTGTGTGATTCCCCAGGTCCTATGGAGTCTGGCTTCCATTGTTCCCTCAATCTCTATTAGAAGGTTATTTTGGACCTTAGGATTCATTTCAGTCCTTTTTGGAAACAAAAATGTATGAAATATGTGTAATGGTAACGTGCTTTGAGTTAAAGGAGATTTCTGAAAGAGCACGATTATCTTACTATCCAAGGCTTCCTTTCCTGCTCCGTCTTCCAGAACTGGAGGGCCAGCTTCTGCACCAGCGTGGCCATCTGTGATCAGGATCAGTGTCAAGAGAAGGTCCTTCCAACGCCAACCTCACAGCATGAGGCCTTGTTTCAATTGTTCACCTCAACTCTGTGTCTAGGGTTTGAGTTAGAATCACTAATTAGATAACAAGGTCACAGACCTGGGAGAATCATCCCAAAAATTCCAACCCAGAGTTGGGTCCCAACCATCAGCACAGGAAACAGAATGGCCTCAAGGAGCCTAGGTGCTCCCATCGCTGCATGAGCATCTCTTTTGCCTTTGTCTCAGATTGTTGGTTCAGAACTATGTTCTTTCCTAAGTGCTTACCATTCTTGATAAATTCATAGATGTTTATTGACTATCAACCATGAGTAAACCACAGTACTTGTTGCCATGTTTTAGAGTATGTCCTTCACCCTCGCCTCACTTGTTCATTGCCTTGCATCCTCCATCTCTTCTACTTATAGTCAGATCTTCTGGTTTCTTTTCCACTCATTAGTAAAGGTGTTGAGATTACCTGGTTCCGTTCTAAAACCTGTCCAAGAGATTATTAAGGAGGAAAGGCCTTGGGCTATTTTCATCTGCCATTTTAGGATATAGAGAATGGGAAGGTGTGTACAACTTTTATGATATTCTTAAATGGCTGCTATTATGTCAAGTCCAGGAAAATACAAGATGGGGCATGCTGCTCTCCATTCAAACAAAACCCGGGATCCAGGTGACTGACTGCACTAGCTCCTCTGACAGGTCTAAATAGAAAGGGCTTACTTGTTCAGCAAGGGAAAATCATGCCTGGAAATAATGCCTGTATAAATGTCTTGAAACTCAGACTGCCGAGTCTGCATTTGTTTAATTTCAAGGTTCTGCAACTGTACAGTTGAATTTTTGTTGAATAGGTATGATGGCCTTTGAAAACTTACATATTTAGGAAATCACTGACTCCTTATTTTTTTAATACTGCCGTCCATTACATCCTATCAAGGCTCCCAGTGTTCTCTGCAAATTGTTCATGATCTCAGCAGACTGGTTGGAGTAGGTCAGCATTCCATACTAAAGTAGCTTGAAGGGTGTGTCATTCGTAGACTTATAGGAGACTTGGGGAAATTCTAGAAAGCGCTTTGTTTTGCCAGCTCACGAGTCCATATATTTTGCCACTGATATCCAGAGTAAATGAAAACACTATCAACCTCATCTTTCTTCCCTGTCAATTTTTATCCAAAGTGCTTAAGCAATACTCAAAACCATAACTCCTCTTATTTACTGTGGTAGGAAGTGAGGAGTGTCAAGGATTGAAGTTTAAAAATAAGGCATGGTAGACGTTGTCTAGTCCAATATCCCATCCAATTTGGAATCCTTTCACAATGATGACATCAGTGCTTCTTCGGTGTCTGCTGGAACACTTCCAGAAACGGAGCTCACCACCACTTCAGAGCGTAGAAATCCACCTCCCTTAAATTTTCATTGTGATATTATTTATGCCTTCTGGAATGGAAGAGAACAAATCTTATCTCATCTTTTCATGAGATCCCACTAGCTCTCTGAAGATAACTCTTAAGTGAGTTTAAATCTCCTTTTCTCAAGATTTAACATTTCTGGTTCCACACACCTCCTGAGACATAGATTCAGTGCTCATCATGATCCTTGTTGGTCAGGCCTGGCTCTTAAAATACAGGAGTTTCAATGTGATATGAACACTAAAGAATAGAGTGAAGATATGACCCCATTTCTACATAATGCCTCTATTTTTTTTTAGAGAGGGGAAGGGAGAGGGAGAGGGAGAAACATCAATGATGAGAGAGAATCATTGATCAGCTGCCTCCTGAATATCCCCTACTAGGGAGAGAGCCTACAACCCGGGCATGTGCCCTGACCAGGAATCAACCTCCTGATTCACAGGTCGACTCTCAACCACTGAGCCACACCAACTGGGCCATTATGCATCTCTTGGTGTAACCCAGGATTGTGTTAAATTTCCTGGCAGCCGTGTCACAGTACTGACTCACCTCATTAAACCAGGACTCTTCCATCCTGTCCCTGCAAAGTTGACATTTTAACTCCCGGTACAGGATTTGATGTCTATTTTTGTTAAATTGCATCCTATACATAATGTCAGCTTGTGGTCATCATTTAGGGTCTTGATTCTGTCTCCTAGAGCCGTGGTTGGCAAACCGCAGCAGGCGAGCCACATGCGGCTCTTTGGCCCCTTGATTGTGGCTCTTCCACAAAATACCACGTGCGGGCGTGCACGGTACAGTGCGATTGAAACTTCGTGGCCTATGCGCAGAAGTCGGTATTTTGTGGAAGAGCCGGTATTTTTGTGGAAGAGTCACAATCAAGGGGCCAAAGAGCCGCATGTGGCTCGCGAGCCACGGTTTGCCGAGCCGCAGTTTGCCAACCACTGTCCTAGAGTATCTTACCAGCTTGCCACTCAGATCCACTCCAAGTCAGAGATAGAAGTGAAGCATGACAGAGTATGGGTCTCATTACCAGACCCTGTTCGTCAGATTAAAGTTGACATTGATCCATCACCCAGCAACTGATTGCTTAATTTTACTATCTTCCAGACCCTATTTTTTTCATATTGTTCAAAGAGTGACCTAAGAGATCAGCTGCCTTGCTAAAATCCTGGGATGCTGTTTGCTCTGCATTCTCTGAGCGGTAATCCCATCAAAACCAGAAATGAAGTTATTTTAGCATGACTTGTTCCTAATGAAGCTTGAATCATCTGCTACTTTCCTGTCTAGGTTCTGAGTGGGTGATGGTTTGTTTGCCAAACCCAGAAATATAGAGTGTACAAGTCAGATGTAAGTGCCGTTTAAAGATGTAGTTTTACTCATTAAGAGCATCCAAACTCTCAGAGAGCGAGTGGGAATATTTAAAAGGGCCACATGCACACCTGGATTGAGTGACAGGGAAAATGTCAGGGGGGGAAATGCTGCAGTATGTGTAAAAATTATACAATAAAAAGAAAACAAAAAGTCTCTACAATTCTTGGGAAAATGGCTAATAAAATCGGGATATTATTTAAAAAACAAAAACAACAAGAAACTTTGGATCCCTGAAGCCCATAGTGCTACAGATTTCTATTAGAGAAAAAGCAAGTTGAGTAGAAACTCAATAGGAGGCAGCCCCATCCAGACAAGGGTATGAGTCGAGGGGGTGCGGGCTCCTGAGGAGAAAGGTCCCTAAAATGAAAGCTCCTACAATGTTCCAGCCCAGGCACTAACAGCCCATCCCCCTGCATGCAAGGGGCTGAGTTCACCGCCAGCACCCATCTCCCTTACCTTGTCTTCCCATTTTCCTGTGGACACCGGGTTTCTGAGACAGGTCATGTAAGTCCTGCTGTAACAGGGCTGGGGCGTGTGAGCAGCGCCCAGTGGCCCTCACCCTGCAGCCCCTTCACTGTTTCATAGAGTTCCTCAAGTTTCTTTTCGGCATCAGAAATGATTGAATCCTGGAAAATGCTGCTGTGGAGTTATTTCTGGCTCCCTTCCCTCCAGCCCTGGTGTCTGCGTGCTCACTGACAGCCATTAACAGCTGTTAGAAGGGGCTTTCAATTGCCTGGCTTCTCGCTGAAGTGCTGTAACACCAGTTTTCTAAGCGCTCAACTACACTGTAGAGGCGAGAAAGATGGCAGGAGAGTTACATAAAATCCCCTTCAGTTGGGGAGTCGGGTTCTTCTCCCCTTTTTGCAGGAAAACTAAGCCTCTGGCTGAGCTGTAGAGGTGCTGCCCGCTGAGTCCTTGCAGAGGCTAATTCAGGGGTCACCTCTGCCAGCCCAGACGTGGCCCTGTGTCATTCTCAAGAACACCATTAAGAGGTGCTGGACATTGGTGCATCCTTGATGTGTGAATTTTAGCATCCCACCCTCACAGAGCTGCTGCCACCTCCCTGCATCAGGGCCCAGACAGAGAGGCAATGGCCTGCACCACAGGCTGGAAGCTGCTGCCCAGCACCCCCTGAGGCCCCCACAAACCTGGACCGTCAGCGCCTCCAGAAGCCCAGTGCTGCCAGTGAGGCTCCCAGGTGGCCTCCTCCTCAGTTGTTACTTCCCCACAAAGGGCTGAGAACTACAGTAGACATTTGGAAAATTCTGTGCCTGTAGTTTGGGCAACACTCCATAATGCAGTTTTCTGTCCACTAGTCCTGTCTATTTTGTACAATTTCTACTCAAAGAAAGCCACAATGGCATTTTATTGGGAACACGGAGTCATGCCTATTTTCATAAGTTTCGTATAAAATATAGGAACAGGCTTTTTGCATTAAGTACATTGGTATGAAACCACGTGTGTGTGTGTGTGTGTGTGTGTGTGTGTGTGTGTGTGTGTTTCTTTCAGTCAACCATTCCTGGTTGTCTGGTGTGTGTATTCTTCCAAAATATCCTGGCCCTCCTGCTTGGGTCCCTAAGCAGCTATGCTGCTACCTCACCTGTGTCTGAAGCCCCCCTTATGGTGAGGTCAGAGAATGACGCTCTCCCTCACTACTGCTTTGTGTTGCAGAATTTCTTCAGGACTAACTTAGGTGATTTATTCTTCTATCTCAGTTCTCTGTGACCACACCTCTGCCTCTTTCCCTCCTTCTGATGTTTCAACAAAGAAGACCTATGTGTTTGGCTGATGTGGACATTCTTATCATTTTAGATGTTCTTCCAAAGAATGGATATGGAGGACAATGGGTTTGCTATAATAACCCCATTTTCTGTTGCTAAAGTGTAGGGTAGGGAGAGAACATGGCAGGAGATGAGGCAGGTTAGATCAGCTATAAACAGCCTTGAGGCTCAGCTGACGTGGCTCAATGGTTAAGCATCGACCTATGGACCAGGAGGTCATGGTTCAATTCTCTGTCAGGCCATATTCCCAGGTTGTGGGCTCAATCCCCAGTGTGAGGCATGCAGAAGGCAGCCGATCAATGATTCTCTCTCATCATTGATGTTTCTGTCTCTCTCTTCTTCTCTGAAATCAATAAAAATACTTTTTTAAAAGAGCCTTGAGTGCCATGCTGAGGGGTTGGGTTTTATTCTGTAGGAAACAGGGAGATAAAATGATTGGCATTACAAAGATGAATCAGGCAGCAATACAAAGAAGAGTTCAGGGAGGAAGCAACAATGGCCAGTTTGTTGCAAGGGTCTAAGCAAAAAGTAATAAAGCCACAGAATAAGGCATGTTTCTTGGAAAAGAGTTAGGTGACTTTTAAAGACTGAAGAAAAACAGAGAAAACCTAAATTGCATAATTTTTTGTTGTACATTTCTTAACTTATTTAGCTGTTTATTACCAGCGTCTTCCTCTAAGTCACAGTTGTCCAATAGCATTTTCTCTGATGAAGGAAAGGATCTGTGTTGCTCAGTATGGTACCCACTAGCCACATGTGGTATTGAGCACTTAGAATGTGGCTTCTGTGACTAAGGAACTGAATTTTTAGGTTTATTTAATGTTAATTAATTTAAATTTAAATAGTCACACATGGCTAGGGACCACCATCCTGGACAGTGCAGAACTAGAGACAAGTTCCAAGCATCGTGCCTGCCTGTCATTCTGTCCTTGGAGCCCAGAACAGTGGGCTTCTTCATGTTTTTCACCAACAAACTTCTTTATGGAGAATTTTCACCCCCATCTGAAACAGAAGAAGGAGGATGGAGATTTCCCATACACATGTAGGGTATCTCCCACACGTTTAAACTGAAGCTCTCAGCATGTACAGGTGGAGGAAAGTCACACCAAAGGGGACAGGTGAACATCGGCTGTGTGGTGGGAAAATCCAAGTTCAGGGACTGTGCTGTGGTTCCTGCCTTCTTGGTCTTCATTTCTGGCTCTTACAGTGCATAATGCCCACACTCTTTTCTCGAAATGTGTAAGGGTAGTAATCAAAATGGGAAAAGCATTTTTGGAGGAATGAGAAAAAGAAAATGTGTTCAAGTTGCTTTGTTAGAATGCTACAGTGATGTGGGGGAGATGGCACATGATCTGTGAGGAGCTCAGGATTCAAGCCCGTGACCTTGGCCATGTTGCCTAAGCTCTCCAAACCACAGTTTCATAGAAAATAAGAATAAGAGTAATGACACTTCATTTACCAAATTGTTGGGAGGAAGAAATGATGTAGTAGAAAAAATTGTGTTTCATAATCCATAAAGTTCCATTCAGATGTTGGTTATAATTTACACATACTGGAATTCTACCCAAATGCATGCCTGAAAGACACAATTATTGTTAAAACTAGAGGCTCAGTGCACAAAATTCGTGCACTGGTAGGGTCCCTAGCGGCTGCTGGTTGCCAGCGGGTACTTCCTCCCTTCCCCTGGCCGCCTGCTGCTGCTACTGCAGGCCAGGGCCTCCCTCCTTCTCCCAGCCAGCCCCGCCCCCTGGTCAAACTCCCGGATAACTCCCCATCGAGGGGACAATTTGCATACTACGCTTATATTATATAGGATACAATTCTGACATG
>NW_005871144.1:645874-689033 GCF_000147115.1 Myotis lucifugus | reverse complement strand
GGGGGGGGGGGAAACTATGAAAAAGCTGATACCACAGCCTCCTTCTTATAGCTTACTATGATTCAATAGTGCTGTTGCCAGGAAGTTCTTTGTGCATTTCCATTCTTTCTCTGCCCTTCTAGATTCATTGGCTACCTCTCCCTCTCTGTTTACCCAAGACCACCTCTCACTTGCCATTACAGCTCTTTATACCCTTCCCTCACCTTCCCTGCTCTGTAGTTCCATCACCTGTCTCTGGTCCTCTGTCTTAGCAGTAAATTTAGACTCTTTTCTCCATGAACTGACCTCCCCGAACACACATGTTCTGCAGCACCTGAAGCTTTCTATTAAGAAACCTCTCTAGCAACCTGAGTCCCACAGTGCACCACTCTCCCCTCACCCACCCCCCTTCGCCTGTCTTCAGTCTCCATGATTATAGCAAAGTTTGTGTCATCCCACTGGTACTCACCACCCACAGACATGGAACTCTGCATAACCCTGTCAGACAATATCATATTGACACCAGCGTATCAACTCACACGCTTTCTGTAAGTAACAACTACCTACAGGAAAGGCAAAACTTGGCCCATGTGTCAGGTTCTCATGCTGTGCCCCAGATCCAGGACTTTTTACAGGGATTTCTGCTGAAAATAGTTATTAAGTTGCCACTAGAATTATTTCCTCACAGTACAAAACCCATTTAATAAGACTTTCTTAAATATGACCTTCTTTCTGATCTTTTTGTCATTTTATTTCTCGGAGCGTAATGTACTTATTAAAATAAGAGGTCATAACTATAAGCAATTTAAATAAATGCTCAATTCAAGGAACCCGAACATTCGTTTTCAGGTTTCACCGTCATATTCCCCTTACTCTTCCTCACAGAGAACATGTTCTCTTTCTGACCGTATTTAAAGACAGGAATCACTCTAAACCCCTTGGCTTTCAGCATATATATACTTAAATAAATATTTTCTATCTTGCATTTCAGTTATATCTTTTTTCTTCCCAAAATATTTACATTAATTAAGCCCAACCAGAATTTAGACCATTTGTCATATTTAAATTTTAATTTTAATTCAAACATCTCTTTATGGTTTGTTTTTTTTTTTAATATATTTTATTGATTTTTTACAGAGAGGAAGGGAGAGAGATAGAGAGTTAGAAACATCGATGAGAGAGAAACATCGATCAGCTGCCTCCTGCATGCCCCTCAGTGGGAATGTGCCCACAACCAAGGTACATGCCCCCGACCGGAATCGAACCTGGGACCCTTGAGTCTGCAGGCCGACGCTCTATCCACTGAGCCAAACCGGTTCGGCGATCTCTTTATGGTTAACACACAAAAGATAAGGCCACACTAACACCAGTCATTGGTAAAAATACTGAAAATGAATGGGTCTGCAGACAGTCAACAGTATGATACCTGACTGTATTGATAACAAGAGGGTAAAATGGTAAATAATACCCTAAAATTATTTTTAAAAAAAACAAACAAAATGAAAATAATATATTTTAGAGCCCTATGATATAAGAAACAAAAGCTGTTGGACTTTACCAAAAAAAAGCAGCAGTGCAAGTCCAAGACCCAACACCTTCTAGTGGAGGCCAGCAGGGCTCTGCAGATGCACAGTTAGGCGATTCACACACATACACCCAAGATCTGGGTTCTCAGGCAGTGTCCTCAGGCTGAAAGGCAGTAAAGAAAAAACACATCTGACCCTTCTCCTCCCTCTGGAGGGTGGCCACTCAGACTTGGGACCTGGTAGTAAGGGTTAGCCCCCGTGGTCTAGCTGTGTTTCCAGATCCGCCACTGTGAACAGCCTAACCTGATGATTATAATCATAATAATACATCAACCCAGGGTACTTATAAAACACTTTCATACACGGTACTGTGTACAGCCAGACATCGCCCCATGTCCCTATACAAGACCAGGTGTGCTTTTCACTTTTCCTTTCACCAAGGCTGGGGTGAGGCAGGACTCTTCCCTGAAACAGATTTGTTTTTCATATGCAAGTTACATGACTGTAGAAGAATCTTCACTTCACATTTGCACTACTTGAAACATTTCCATTGTCTCATGCACTGGTCCATGCAAATGCGGGTTATATTTTCTGGTGCCCAGTGCCTAAGGAACAAAGCTAGAACTGACAGTTTGGATAAATTGCACTTTAAGAGTTTGTAAAGAAATTAGTTGTTTGAGTAAAAAATTATTTAAAAAAAAGAGAAATTAGTTGTTTGAACTCAGCGTGTATTTTTTCCTGGAAACAGGTTATGAATAGTGGTTAGTTTCCTAAACCGTCTTCCAAATCTCATCTCTCTATCGCCTTTCGTTGTTTTAAATGTATTCCATTAACAGATAGTTATCATTATGCAAAGAGAGAAGGAAGTTAATTCCACAGTCTGGGAATAATGAAGGGCCATGAAAGTAGAAAGGAGGAGATCATCCCAATGAGAGAAGACTTCCGTAGGAGAGAAGGTGTGGGTAGGGTTTCATTCCGTGGGAAAAGGCCATTTGAATGAAGTGTCCCTCGTTACATACATGTAGTGCCTTCTCTATATTTCTGCCATAGCAGCTTTTGCATTGTATTGTCATTGACTCATTGCTTGTCTTTTCCTCATTTGTACACTAAGATCCTTGTACAAGATTTCTGAGTGGTGGTGATGGTGCTGATGTTGTTTTCAATCTACAAATTGACCATCTAGATGAGAACAATGCCAACATGGGAGCCATTTGGTTAGCGTTTGTCAAATAAATGAAGGATATCCTTTACAAAAGTTCTAGAGGCAGGAAAGCGTGTAGTGTACATTAGATGAGAAGGAGGGGAAGGAATGGAAACAACTCATTGAGCGCCAGAGGCCAGCAAAGATGATATCACTGGGTTCCACTTCTGACGCACTTTTCAAGCCACACTTAACTACTATTGATGTCTTGTGTGTTTTTTAAATGAGAAAATTCTCTGGGGTTCCAGCCAGGGAACCCCTCTTCTCTCAGTATCAAGGGTGCACCAGCTTCTTCCAGAGAGGGATAGAGATCTTCGGGCAGCATTATTTGCCTCCATAGATTGGGGTAGATGAGCCCGTGGATCTGTCTCCACCAACCACCCTAGGAGTTCACAACAGAGAACAAAGGGCAGTTGCTCCCATGAGCCTTCATGAGGTCTTGCCTGCCGTTCACCTTCCGTACAGCTTATTCATAAAGTGGACGCTGTTCATAAGTCAGGGACAGCATGTGTTTTATAAAAATGCTTTCGGTATCTGATTCTCTTTATTTCCACAACTTGCACAAACATAGCTGGCGATTTTTGCTCATCTTTCCTTTGCATTATCAATTTATTTCTCTCTTTCCTCCCTTTAAAAGTCTTAAGTTAATGTTTTTATGTTTATTTTGCGTTTATTCTAGGTTAACACAACCAGGCCAGTAAATTTAGGTCGGAGTGGCACTGCCTCGGCTGATGGCAAATAACCTTGAATGAGGGCCTGGGCAGCCTTCTCTGGCTACCTGCAGAGTTGATTCTCCAGGCTTCAGTTCCAACACTATAATTATGAGCCAGAAGCCGATCATTAATTACGATTCATGAATGGGAGAAATTCCTGGACTTACTTGCATTGGTTACTTGCTGGTGGTTTCTCTGTCGAGGTTTCCATCCTTGTTTTTACAGAGCTTTTGGCGGGTTTCTGCAGTTGGTGTGTGAATTTTTATGATCTGTTGCGTGTTATTCATGCAATTTCCTGCCCCGTAATAGTATCAGTTTTCCAGACGCAGAGGAATACAGAGTAAAACCCAGGAGCCTGCATTAGCATAAAATGTCCTAGTTCTGTCAGTTTG
The DNA here is from genome assembly GCF_000147115.1 of Myotis lucifugus. NCBI lineage: Eukaryota > Metazoa > Chordata > Mammalia > Chiroptera > Vespertilionidae > Myotis > Myotis lucifugus. The sequence continues at coordinate 685,222 of NW_005871144.1, read as the reverse complement.
ATTAATTTGTCTCTTTGTCTCCACTCTATATGATAAGTGCTATTAATGGTTGCAACACTTCATATGTCAAAGTCTTTCTTCCTAATGACTTGAAAATGCGGTTTATTTCCCCCTTTTTGTATTATTTTTCTCATTTAGCATTCCACTCAAGTATAGATTTATGCCATGCTCTTTCATTATCTTACTGGTTGCAGCACTGGAGTGATTACATATGGTGTAGAGTATGCGTAAAGATGTGATCCCAGGGGCAGCAGCTGCTGATGCAAGCTGAAAATAGATCCAGCGTGCGCTCAGCACTTTTCCCAGAGGCCTTTTATTTATTAGTAACAGTCTTGGTACAGGACAGCTTGGATCCTCATTTAGCAAGATGACTTTTTGCCTTTCCGAACACAGCAGTGACTTTGCTCTATTTACTGACACTGCTGTGTAATTTTTTTTAACCGCCTTGTATCTCAGCAATGACTTAACCCAACAGAAATTGTAATATAATCTCGATATATAATGAACTCAAGAAGCGACAGGCTCCATTTGAAGTAATGGAGCTTGACAGATCTAAGGTTTAAATTAAATAATCCTATTTGTAAGACAGCATTTGTACATGGTACACTGCTTTAAAATGAATTTCTATTCTTCTCTCATGCTTCTTACACGTTTTTAGTATTCTCCCTTTCAAAGGGATTTTTTTTCCCAAAAAAAGAAATGCATTGTAAAGCCAATGGCTCATTCATAAGGAGAAATAAAATGAATTTTTTTTACCCATTTCAATCACTGAGCTGGAACCAGCAACATTAATGACTCGAGATGGGTGGTTATTAGTCCAAGCTGGCAAATCCAAGTAGCTCAGACTTTTCTATCAGCACAGAACATCTGTGATATAAATATAATAGTGGAATTTGAGATTAAGATAATAGCTCACCTTCTGCTCATATTTTAGGCTCAACTAGGTATTTTTTCACAAATTTCAAATGTCCTAGTAATGAATATATGAATTTATTTTCTGAATAAATCCAAGAGTGTTGTAATGTCATTCTGCTCTTTGAGAGGAGGCTTCAGACAGGACAGGGAGGAAGGGCTTTGTGTGTATGAGCAGAGGCATCAAGACAGCAGTTCCTCGCTGTGTGATAAAATTTTCCAAACTGCAAAAGTGAAAACATAGTAACATTGAAAGTTTATAGAGAAACAACAATGTGAGAGCATTGTTTATTGGCAAGACCTTGAAGAAAAATGAATTTATAGAGAGAGAGCAGGCCTCTTTCTGGTGAAGTTGGAAATAGACGAGGCAGGTTAGTAACTTTGTTTTTTGCTGTTTTGTCTGTGATTGTACCTGCTCCAGAGTCAAGAAGGCATCAGAGAAGAGGAGGGCAATTCCCTCCTTAAATCTGTCTTTGCCCTGAGATAGTTCCATGAGTCCTTCTGTTTGGTAACGGACATTTTATTAATTCCATGATTGAATATGAAAGTTATATGGGGTTAAACACATGATTTCCTGCTGGGCTAGGTTAAAAATTAAAACGGGATTCACGATAAAGAAGTAAAGTGTGATTGTTTCATTTTAGTGGGGATATGCCCCATAATGTTGTTGAAAGAGCAGTAATTCAAACCATTCCTGCAGTGAGCACACCAAGGGGCACTTCAGCAAACTAGAGGGGAAGCCCCCCTTTTCCTGCCCAGTGCACAGTCGCACGAGAAAGCATAAGACCACAGTATTTTATCAGCTGTGATCATTATAGTTCACATATTCTTTCCAGTTTGTTTAGGAGTTTAGACGGCTAATAGGCTGGGCTGCTGTCCTGAGAGCAGCAGCCTGTGCCCTGCCTATAAAGATGCCCTTGGCAGGAATAGGCTGATGTGCCCGCTTTCTCAGTCTTTTTATTTTGTCTTCCTTTCTTTCCCTCCGGCCCTGCTTCCCATTCTCACACACAAAGAGCACCCAAGCTTGTTCTCCAGGCTTATCCTTAATTCCCTCCGTTATGACAAAGTAACGTTATAGCCAATTTCATTCTCCGTCTAGTAGCCTCAGAACAGTGGGTGATCTGCTTGCTATGGGAGAAGTGATACTCAGGCATGACAGGATGAATTAAGGATGGGTTTAAGTATTAACTCTTCATTTCCTAGCCATTGTGGTTCTAAATTAGATTCGGTGTTGTTATAACTGGGAGAGTGTGAGCATTTATATGTATGTGTGTCTGTTGCGGAAACCGCGTTTGATCAATTGAATTGACCTTGTTTTTCTGGTGAAACACATCGACTGCATTGTGAAACAAGCAGACCAAATGAAGAAAAACATTTCACATACCTTGTCAAATATTTCCCTGGGACCTCTGCTAGCTGATACTTCCCTTCTGCCACCAGATCTGAAATGAGACAAAGGCACTTCATTTCAATAAGTGGGACTTTGTTTTTCTCTGAAACCTTTTCATTTCCAAGCTAATGAGAGTTACCTCAGTTTAAGCCAAGCTTCCCAGTGGTGTAGTCTGAAAGAGGCTCTCAGAGTCCGTTATGAGCAAGTGATTTGTAAACTAAAGACTGAAGGAAGACATGCATTACCAGTTAGGGGTCAAGCAGAGCAAGAAGAAGGAAGAAATTGCCTTTATTGAGCACCTATTGTATGCCAAGTGAATATGCAAATAATTTGAGCAAAATAAAGTTTTCCCATCAGAGGAACAAAAGAAGATCAGTAGACTTGCAGAGTTGGGATTTTTTTTAATGGAAAAGTATGTTTTATAGAAGTGTTTGAATAGAAGAGAGAAAAGACAAGGGCAGGGGAATGAAGTTGTTAAAACTATCGAAAAATGTAATAGTAAGGTGGAAGAATTTCAGCCACTGGGACAGAACTACTTCATTTGAGTTTAATGCCAAGATAATTGCTAACAAGTAGAAGCATAATATTCATTTTCGTTCCTGTATTCCATTAGTAAATTCTGCCTCTTCAGATTCTTTTGAAAATAAAGAAGTCTGCATCTGAAGCTTTGCTTGGCTCTCAGTCTAGTGTCTGCCTCACCCAGAAAACATCACCAGGAAGCCCAAAATCACCGGAATTTTTTTCAGTGGATAACTTAAGCCAATTCTGAGTCTGGTTTAAAATTCGCTGTATAAATCCACCCAGGCTTGCTACAGCTGTGAGTGTCCTCCCTTTCTATTGCCGACTCTCAGAAAAACATACATCCACTCCACTTCCCACACTTCACATTTCAAGTGGAAGAGAGCTATTGGAAAGCCCTTCTCTCAAAATGGACTTCTTGGACCTTGTAGAACTTGCCTTAAAAGCTACCACGAGTATAGATGTATATGTGCTTGCTGTTTGAAAATTATCTTCGACTCAAGAAAATTACAGCATTTGTATTTATGGGCATGCAATTATGCACTGAGCTTTCTTAAGATACTGCTGTAAACAAGCCAGAGCCCCATGTCCCTCTAGTTTGGGTTATATACCCTGTTCTACTAAAAAGAAACATACGCTTCATTGAGCTAAGATTTATTAGTGAGGCCAGCAGGTGATAATGGGACAGTAATTTTTACATCTCAGCTTTGACTTGGTACCCTTAATTGGCAGCAAGGAGAAATATTAAAAGATCTTGCTGACGCAGCATGATGCATGGGAAGTGAGAATGTCAAGGGAGTTTATTTCTTCTGTGACATACTGGGAATCATAAAACGTTGGTCTTAAAAATCATCTGACCCAGCACTAAGGAAAAGGGCTATATTTTACCTTCTGTATATCCCTTGTGTCCAGTACGGTGCTGTGATGATAAAAAATAATAATAATCTTTACTGAGCATTCACCACGTGCCAGGCTCTGCTCCATGCGCTTTACGTGTTTAACTCACTGACCCTGTGGGGTTGCTGTGTTATCTCCATGTGCCAAATGAGGAAGCCAAGGCAGGAGAGGTTCATTAACTTGCTCAACAGTCAGCTCCTAAATCAAGGAACATGGGTATAAGCCTGGCAGCCCGACTCCAGCGCCCAAGTTCTTAAGCCCTTGGCTCAATGATGACAGTAGTAACATTCACTAAACATGCACACGTCTGTGTTTTCATCAGGTGGGAAAATGCAAACCAGTGAACTGTAGATGTGGGGACAGCGAGTGTCTCCAGCTCTTGTTCAAGGTCTCTCTGTGCCATGCAGAAGTCACCATGAACCCAGTGCGAGGAATTTCTCTTTACAGAAGAAATAATGAAAAAAGACACTGAGAAGGTTGAAATGTACAGTGATAACAAAAAGAAAATGTCTGAAATAAATTTTCATTTTTTTTTCACTTTACCCATTGATGACTCTTCAGTTCATGCCCCATGTTCACCTAAGGACCTTACTATCTAGGTCACCTTGACTTACCTAAGGAGCTGCCTGCCTTTGTCTGGGGCCTCAATTTTGAGGCACAAAACGCATAAGACACATAATAACCCAGTGTAATGGGCAAAAAACAGCCCCCCCCAAGATATCCACATTTTAATCCCCCCAAAACCTGTAAATATGTTACATGGCAAGAGGAATTTTGCGGATGTGATCAATTTAAGGATCTTGAGGTGGAGATTACCCTGGATTATGCAGTCGGGTCCAGCGGAATTGCAAGAGTTCTCATAAGAGGGAGATAGGAGGGTCAGAGTCAGAAAGTTGAATTTGAAGTTGAATTTCACTCAAGCGATGATGGAAGAAGCTTCTAGGGACCCAAGTAGAGATCCTGGCCACAGAACTGGGCTGCTCCACAATTACGATCAAAATCGATGAACAAGGAGGAAAGCTGTCTTTTCCCATCTCTGACCATAGCTGTTTTCAACAAGTCATTTCATAGTGTACTAGTTTTCTATCTTCCATTCTTCTTTATTTTTTAAAAATAAAATAAAATAAAAGGACTCCTCACATTCTGTAAGAACTTTCACCTCTTACTGCAGACCAGAATGATTTATTGGGCAGGTTTGCTTTTTAAAAAATCCTGCATCATGCAGTAGCTAAAACAACTGACTAGCATTAATGGGGTTGCCTTCCCTTAAATAAAACTCTAGGCTACAGGATTCTGCACCATATCCTCCTCAGGAATATGACTCTGAGTCCCAAACTACCTTGGTGACTCCCGTGAACTTTTATCTAATTCCTACTGGAACAGTCATGCGGTAACGTGTCCCAAATGGCTTCCAACTGGAACCTTATTTTCGCTACGCTGGTATCCAGGTTATAGCTTTGGTTAATTAGTTAGAAGCAATGTGACCTTTTTAAACTTGTTCACATCACCAACTCCTCCTCCTAGTGGCCTCTCTAATCTGTCTACATCTTGCCACAGCGACTGCCTGTGTTCAGGCCACAGTTGGTGCTTGCCTGGACTTCTGTGACCGGCTTGCCCCCTGCCCAGCTTATTCTCCAAATGCGGCCAGAGTAATCTCCCAAGTCATCTCCTGCTTATAGACGCCATTGGCTCTCCATTGCTGGCCAGCCTCCTCTGCAGGACATAGAACGGCCTCCCTGGCCTTCGCCCTGCTCATCTCTCCAGGGTCACCTGTGGCCACCCCAATGCCACACCGCATCGTGTGCTGGTTCTCTCTTTTGTCTTTGCACACTCCTTTCCTTCCACATGCAACACCAGTTCCCACCCAGTACCTGGCTAGCCCTCATTCAGGCTCCAGTTTGTATGTCACTTCCTAAGTTAGATGTCCCTCTGTCAGCACTCATACTGCCCACCACCACCACCCCCATTACAGCTCTTATCAAGCTGTGTTACCTGTTGACTTGTCTTTGTCCCATCTGTCTAGAATCTCTCAGACCAGGTACCCTCCCTTCCTTGTTCACTGTTTTATCCCCCCCAGCACCTGAGACTCTGCAGAACCATGGGAGGAGATCAATATGTATTTGTGGAAGGAATAAAGTGATCTGTACCCTATATTGCAAAGGTAGTCACCAGCAGCATGCCATACAGTGAACACCTAGTGGGAAGAATGCCTGGTCTCACCGCCTCGTGCTGGATAACATGGATTCCTCAGCTACAAACCTAAGGCAGCTGAGTACTGTCATGTAGCTGAGATCCGCTAGGCTCCGCATCACGCTGGAAGCTTGCCATTTTGACGCATCTGCTTCCCTTATCACTGTGTGATGAAGGTGAGCTAAAAGGGGAGTGGCTAGCTATAGAGTGTTCTTCATTGCTGGCAGATTCAGCAATTCATAAAGTTATGTTATCATCCAGGACAAACTAAAAACAAGTAAAATGGCTTTTGGTCTCCAGTCAATGTAATCAGCTAACATTTTATTCTCTATGGTGAACAAACATGTCCTTTTTCCCCCTAGAAAGGACACCATTCAGATTCCACGTATATTTTTTGAGGCAATTTGCTTCTCTTGCCTTGCCCTCTTTCTATGACTTGCCCTGTGACCCAGATATAGAAACATCTTGTGTCCTTGTGCTCCCTCTCCTGGTCTTGTCTGCCCTTCAGCAAGACCATGCTTCTAGAATTGTGCCCCTTCCACTCCTCAGGTGGGGGCCTGGCATGTGAACAAAGAAGCCAGCCAGCCTGCAGGGGCGTTGTAAGATCCGTAGGGGACCAGAAACAGATCCGCTTTTTCCTTGTTGGCTGTCCAGCTTAACTAAGTGAAAAAGGGCCACTCTGGCGCGGAACAGAAACATGCCTGGCATCCTTTTGAGAAATGAAATGCTTTCCAGGAAAAAAAATTATAATAAAAAGCACTTGATAGTACATATTTTGAAATATGCCTTCCTGGAGATATACAGATTGTCGCAGGATGTGCCCTATCCGTTCACAGGGCTAATTACCTAATTATCTGGTCAGGTGCAGTAAAAACCCCTTTGCCATTCTGCTCCTTCCATATGCCAGACAAAGTGTTCTGGTGTTTGCTGTGTGCCTGTTGTGAGGAGCACACTAGATTCTCTTCCCGCCAAGAGGAAGAGTATGGCATGGTCTCCGGGGCTGGTGGGCAGTGCCTGCCTTCCGGGTGTGAGGCCGTGGGAGGCCCCATCACAGAGCTGGCAGGACGACCTGCCCTCAAGAGAGAGACCATATTTCAGAGGCCTTCTCGGCCCCCAGCAGCCCCGGACACGACCTTTGAGTTCTGACTCTGCCCGCCTTCTTTCTCCTGTTGCAATTGTTCTCAGACATTTCCTAATGTTACCTGTTTACCTTATTTTTTCCCCATTTGACTTTCTGAAATACCTTCCTGGATAACTATGTCATTTTTTTACTTTAGTGTAAAAGGGGATTCTGGTTTTGCTTTTTCTCAAGCTGATCTAGAAGAATCCCCTACTCTCTAGGTATCTTATATTCCCCCAAGCAGGCTATGGAAGAACCAGTTTTGCTCACCCACTGAACTCCCCCAGCTTTCATTTTCAAACCAGCCTGCAGTCCTGTTTGCTCGGTCCTGCAGCTCCCACGGCGAGGGGCTGTTTCTTCTGAAGTCCCGCCTGTCTTGCTCTGTGACTCTCCGTGCACTGTCAGGTTCTTCCCATGGATTGTTCCTTTTTCTGCCATGGCGATTCCTTTTACGAGGTCCAGGTGAGGTTTCACTTAGATGGGGGAGGGCACTGGTTCTCCCGGGTAGAGCAGGGTGTTCAATCCTAAGTGCTATGGAAGACCCTTTCCTAGAAAGACCCCAGGCTGTCTCGGCAGGAGCCCAGTATTTGGAGGGCAACGAACGACCGCATGGGTTTTGTGCCCCAGTCTTGCAGCCTGCTCAGATTCAAGCTTAGTGCTATCAGACAACCCATGCTCTCCTTCTTCCGTGTCTTCTGTTGCACCAGGAGTCTCGGCAATTTAATTATTCTCTGAGTATGGATAAGACATCATGAGTTCCTCCAAAGTAAAACTATATCTTTTTTTGCTTCTTTCAAATTCACCTCAGTACCCAACATAGTAAATGCTCAAGTAAGTATTTTTGGATTGGTTATTTAGTAGTGTCTTGTTTATGCAAGATACCTGGCATATACACAAAAGGACTCATGGCCCCAGCACTTCTCTATGACCTAATGATTTCCTATCGTTTAGTCTTTTTTTAGTACTACAATATTAGGTTGGCATGAAAATGTGACCTTTTGGTAATTCCTTTTATTTCTTAATATATTTTTTAAATTTATTTCAGAAAGGAAGGGAGAGGGAGAGAGAAATAGAAACATCAATGATGACAGAGAATCATTGATCGGCTGCCTCCTGCATACTCCCCACTGGGGATCGAGCCCACAACCAGGCATGTGCCCTGACAGGAAATGGAACTGTGACCTCCTGGTTCATAAGTCAACACTCAACCACTGAGCCACACTGGTCAGGCTGTTAATTATTTTTAAATTTGTAATATTAATTGCCTTCTAAAAATAACTAACAAACTCTTCTTCACAATGCAACTATTTAACAAATTTATTAAAATACATGTAGATAGCCCTAGCCGGTTTGGCTCAGTGGATAGAGCGTGGGCCTGCGGACTGAGGGTCCTGGGTTCCATTCTGGCCGGGGGCACGTGCCCGAGTTGCGGGCTCGATCCCCAGTGGGGGGCGTGTGGGAGGCAGTCTCTTCCTCTCTGAAATCAATAAAGATATATTTTTTAAAATACATGTAGATATCACGTGAAAGTATGTAAAACTTGGTCCTTAACTTGCAGGAATTTCTAATCAAGACAGGCACAACATTCAGATAACAAAGCAAAACAACAGTCCTGTGGTTAAAAGCTAATACTGGTGGTCTATGAGCAGCAGCTATTGTCCAGGGGGTGTGGGTGTCCAGTTTAGTTACCACCTCCTTTGCAAGGGTTTCCCTGGCTCTTGCATTTCACATTGTTGGGCACATATGCGACAGGTACAGTTTGAACCAGAGATGCAAAGTGAAGATTGCATCCCGGCATAAGCACGGCTTGAGCAAATGCTGGAAGGCAGGAGAGAGGCTGGCTGTCTGGCTCAAGAGGATCACTTAAGAAGAGACTAAAAAGGAGTGCATTGTGGGGAACTGGGGAGGTCAGACAGAAGAAAATTAAGTTTGCTCTCTGAAGCAGGGAATTGCTGCTTGAAACACAGCCCATGTCAGGAACATCCCCCAAAGACTCCCCAGCCTCCCTGTGATCAATGATCCGGAAAGATCATCAAGGTGCAGGAGGGAGGAGAGGTGGTGTCAACCGAGAGGAGAGGTCATGAGCAGAGAAGAGACAGTTTTCCCTTTTGCTTTGAGTCTTAGTACTTTTACCTCAAGGATGACTCTACCTAGAGATTCTTGGGCCCTGGCCGCCTACGCTTGTTCAAGAAAGAAATGACGATGGTGTTCTGACACCTGCTAGCTCAGCTGGGGTTTCAAAGCTACACCGTTCTGGAAAGTGGCTGTGGCTGAGTTCTGCGATCCTCCCTCCCACAAGCCAAATACGTCCCACTATAATGGTGCAAGGAAGCGGGAGGGCTGGCTTTCCATTTTGTTTGTTAGGTTTCTGACGTCCAACCTCAGTGACTAAGATTCCATCGACACTCTGGAACCCCCCTGGACATTGTCATTTCATCCTAAATGAGCACTCAGAAATAATCTGACTCATCCCAAACTGGAACACCTGGTGTCCTTAAGATTTGGTCTTTGTCAAACACCAAAGATTCACTTTCAGGATGTTTGGATGTCTTTATTTGCAGTGTTTTCTTAGTTAGGCACTGTAAGGAAAGAGGTCTTTTATAACAGTTCAAGCCACGTTCAAAATAGAGCCCAGAACAGCTTCCAGGGTGCAGCCTGGCTGCACCTGTGACTTGTATCCTTTTATCACTGTCTTCTGAGTTAGCGTGAAAAGTGTCTCCACTGCACAGAAAGTGGGCACAAAAACTCATTGTTAGGTGTTTCTGCCTCACCCGCTTCAGCAGCAATGCTGCCAAAGATGACATCGTGTTGAAAACAGAATGCTGCCTTCATCTCCAGCACTCTGAGGCCTTCTCAGCAAGGCCTGTCCCAGTCCGCAGTGATGTCATTTGCAAGCCTAGAGCCCTAATGTCGCAGGGAAGCATGTGGAAGGCTGTAGGACAAGAGAAAAACAGACCTGGGCACAAACAGTAGCCATGGCCATGCCGATGGATAGAATCGGCACTCTCTTCTTTCCCTCCCTTGACAATAGGAATCACAAATAGAAAAGATTAGGAGTCAAGGGGAGGGGAGGGGAGGGGCAGTGGCTGAGTGACAAAACAGGAGTGTGGGTATCGTATCATAACAATTTCTACAGCCCTGATGGCTACAGAGCCTAATGTCCTGTCTGCTAGTCCCCAGCTCAGGGCAGCCATTGTCCAATGCACATGTGGGGGTATTGTGTTGGCCGCTGTTTAAATTCTTACAGAGCACAGATGGTGCCTGCATTGTATCAGCAGTAACTCTTCCCCATGGGCAGAGCCCATTGTGGAAACAGGAGCAACGAGAAATCAGAGGTGTACGGTCCCTTTGGTCTGATTTCCATATATGCACTTACCCCAACTCATAGGACAGCCTTGGGTAACCAGTCTCAGCATCTGTTATGTGGTGGTTAGTGAAGGATTTCAGTGAAGGAGACTGTAGAAATATTGTTATTGCTGTTGTATAAACCATGCCTATGAGGTGAAACCTGAAGCTTGGTTCATGTGTAAGGGACAGGAACACCCACTTCCACTGCGGAGGAAAGCCTACTGCCAGAGGAGATGGTGCACATCTTAGGACCTTCAGTGCTTGTGTCTCGAAAGCCCTTCGAGTGTATTCTCTGCATTTCCTCAGCATGTCCCTACTTATTTCTGTTTTGCAAATGAAAGGGGGAAATAGCGGCAGAGTTTCTCAAGTAATCAGGGTCGGATTACCTTCCCCTCTACAGACCAGGGTCCTCTCCTGTGGCACCGAGCCCTCCTGGCTCCTGGAGTAATCATGGAGTGTAAACCCACTTGCTTCCAGAGGTCAAAAATAAAATAACATTTTTCATAAGAGATGTGCGATCTGTCAGTTCTTCAGTTTTGATTTCAATGGAAAATATAACTTAGGTTTTTGAAGAAGAAAAATTTCCCTAACCAGGCACAACAGATGTCTTCAAATATGTGATGGATTGTTGTGTGAAAGAGGGATTCAAATTGTCTGCTGCAGTGGGCATTGCTAGGGTTAGTGCAGTTCAGTTCAACTAATAGTTATGGAGAACCTATAGTGCACAAGGCCCATGATTTAAATAGAAGGGGGGTGGGGGAGATGAATATCCTGCTAAACTCATGGCACCAATTATTACAGAAGCAAGCAGGTTTGACAGTGATATGAAGATGTGAAATATTTGGTAAATAATTGGATAAACCAAGAAGGGGAATACAAAAGCAATTCTTCTAGTCTCCACTGTCAATCCAATAATGGGTGAAGCAGGAATAATAAAAAATTAAATTGGCCCCGTGGGCATGGTTGAGCATAGACCTATGAACCAGGAAGTTACGGTTTGATTCCTAGTCAAGGGCACATACCTGGGTTGCAGGCTCGATCCCTAGTGTGGGGTGTGCAGGAGGCAGCCGATCGATGATTCTCTTTCATCATTGATGTTTCTATCTCTCTCTCCCTCTCCCTTTCTCTCTGAAATCAATAAAAATATATTTTTAAAAATTAAATTGGAGATTATCACCAGAATAATAAGTAGAATTTCTGAGGTAACCCATGTAACCTGATGAGCAAAAGGATATCACGTTGAAATATGGCCGTGAGGAGGAATTTTATATCCACTGGGAAGAAATGCAGAGCGGCAATGTATGTCCACAAGCTCTATAAGCAAGTCCAGAAGCATAAGGTCAGGGGCCCTCAGAAGAGTAGCGGAGGAGAGGAGGAGAAAGAGGGGCAGCATTGCTGTTGGTGTAGGAGCTCATTTGGGGTAATATAGTGAGGGCAATTTCCATGTTCCTATTTCCATTTACAAAATTCGAGCAAAGGAGAGGCATGGTGCAGAACTTCAACTGTGTGAATAGCTACCAGAATTCTCTTCAACTAATATAAGAATACCTGAGTAGTTATCAATTTGCCTTACTGGTAATTTCACCTTCAAGAAAGTAGACAATTCAAGGGTAGAATTGCTATTTTGGTCCTAATAATAGTGACTAACTACAAGGAATTCACAAAAGTACATATGAGAATATCCTTAGCATTGTAAAAGAGATGCCATCCCTGGTAACCACCATTCCACTTTCTGGATCAGAAGGCTCTGATGAGGGACTGAACTTGTCATCACTAAAAACCTTAAAAAATGTTTTGTGTTTCTGGTTGAATTTGATTCGCATTTCTCTGGTGATTATTGATATTGAGCACCCTTTCATGTGTTTGTTGGATACTGTATATCTTCTTTAGAGAAGCATGTAAATCTATTAAAGTTATTTGATATTTTTGTCATTGAGTTGTAGGAGTTCTTTATATATTCTGGGTATTAACCTCTTATCAGATAAATGATTTGAAAATATTTTCTCCGATTCCCTAAGTTGCCTTTTCACTCTGTTGAGTCCTTTGATGCACAAAAGTTTTTAAGTTTGATGTAGTCCCACTTGTCTATTTTTGCTTTCGTTACCTGTGCTTTTGGTGCCACATCCAAGAAGTCATTGCCAAGTCCAGTCTCGTGAATCTATGTCCATTAGATGAAAAAGTGAGAAAAACTTGTAGAAAGAAAAGGAAACCCCAGGTAGATGAACAATATGAAAACATCTAAGTTCCCAGTCTGGATGAAATAAAGCTCCTAAACTACAGGAAAAAATTAGATATGATTATGGCACAATTTGTTATGGTCAATTTCTTTGAGGAATTGTGGAGTCCAGGAAGGCATCAGAAGTCTGCAGACCAGAAAAGAGTATTGTAGTTTTCAAACAAGGAAGGAAGTGAATCTTCAAAGTGTGACTGAAGAGCTTCTTGCATAATCTGAATATCTAGACAAGTATATACTCTTGGGTCAAAAAAATCAGTTTTGCAAGATTATGATGGACACATGGCTTATCAGTAGCACATGCTGGGGAAAAAAGCTCAGAGAAGTTAACTGACAACACCATAAGTAATAAGTGACAATTAATAAATCTTTATTGGTATTCATAGAAAATAGGATCTAAACTCAGGGAGGTGAAGGTTCTGTCCTTTATACCATACCAATGATGGAGCATTCACTCAGTCCAGATACCCTGCAGGGGGTGTAGTCAAACTCAGAATGGTTCAGAGGAGGGTACTTCGGTGTCAGGAGTGGGAATTTTTGGCTTGAGAGAAGAGCCATTAGAAGGCTTTGTTGAGAGATTGAACTTCTCATCACTAGAAACCTTAAAAAATGTTTTGTGTTTCTGGTTGAAGATCAAGTAGTTGATGGTGGGCTTGAAATGACTAGAGGGATCGAGGAGGTAAAGTCAAACCTTGACTCAAGGAAATTCTGGTCTAGGAAGATCACTGGTTTCCTAAATGGGGAGAGGGTCATTTAAAATGGAAATTAGGTAATTTTTTAAATAATTGTAAAAATAGTTTTTTGTTGGAGGCAGTTTTTCAAATGAAACTGTAAACTTAGATGCAGGTTTTACTACTTTCTGGCTAGTGAGTGGGATGCTTTTCACTTTCATTTTACACTGAAAAAGGTAAAAAGTTACTACCACCTTGTACCTATTTTAGGCTCTACACTTATACCGAAATTGAGTTTTCAAAAATTATTCCATGAAGTTCATTATATAATGTTTCAGAAGGGAGATTTTTCTATTTTATTATATGCTTTTAGAGTAAATGTGAATACAGTGCCTTATGTTTGTATCATGTATAACTTTTGCCTGTCACTTCCCTGGGAAATGTAACTATATATACATGAATGAGAAAGTAATGAAGGCCACAGATGAAGGAGTTGAGATGAAGGGGTAAAACCATGTAGGTGAAATGAAGGTTCCATGGGTCAAGGTGTTGCTAATTCTCAGGAAAGACAGTGAATGTTTGCTTCCCCTTCTCTGTTCTCATCCACCCTGTGACAACCAAATACATACCTGTGGGGCAGGCCCAGCTGTCCTGTAGCCCCCTGATGATTCTGAGCTGCCTGACACAGGTGGGGGACACATGCCGTTCCCTCTCAACATCAGCTTTATCAGGCTGCTTTTCTACTTTGGAACAAAGCTTTGGTGCCAAGGCTCCCATGGAGAAACGCATTTCTGCTTTCATGTCATCCAGAGTCTAAGGACTGGTGCTGAGCTGATCCTGCTAATCTACCAAATTTATATGTGATAAAAACGCTTCCTAGGGTTTACAGGGCAACAGAGGGACTTAGCAGTTATCTCCATTTTTCAAGATAAATTTAGGCACTGATTCTGAAGAATGTAAATAATTTTTTTAAATCTTTTAAAACAACAAAAGAATTTTTAAGTGTCTTTTTACTTTTTGATCACAATGCTCATACATTCCCAAGAGAAAGGACCAGGCATGAAACAATAGAGATTAATGTTTCTTTCAACAAGTCATTGTGGGAAATAAAATAAGTACCACTACCTCACAGACACAAAGTTTAACAAGGCACGAGAATCAAGTGTGAGATTCACCCTCCTTCATGGCCAGGGAAGGACCACTTCCAGTTGACCAGTCTCCTTTGAATGGAGCGATAGAAAACTGAATATTTGAAAGAAAGAAAAAACTGAATATTTTAGAGAGTGTCATAAAACTCACAGTAACGTCTTTCCATAGGAAATACATTTCTTTCCTTGTTCAGTTCAGAGAAGCAGCAACAGATGGGAAGGGGGCATGGCAGTTGAACTCTGCAGTCAGGAGACTTAAGTTGAGCCCTGGCTGACCAGCCGTGTGACTTTGGGAAAATCCCGTCACATTTCTGGGCTTTCTGGACTTCACCTTTTTTGGCTTCCTTGATTGAAAAATGGATGAGGATTGAGTCAGGGAAACAGAAACCATGCCAGGTGTTTCAAACCAAGGGGATATAAAACAGGGAATTGGTTACACAGGTGTTGGGAAACTGGAAGAACAGAAAGGGGAAGGAGAATTAACCCAGTGATTAATGACTGAAGGAAGCAGCTACTCCTGCTAGGGTAGGAGGGCACAAAAGGGACCTGTGAGCGTGGAGGAGGGGCCGATGCCTCAGGAGCTGCATCTGTGGAGGAAACGGCCCCTTCCAGGCACTCCAGCGGGAAGTCCGGACGCAGCCACTTCCACACACACCACTGAGGAAGGAAAGAAAGAAGGAAGGAAACAGAAGAAACCGTAGCATAGCTTCTGCTTTCCTCCCACCTTCTGATCTCCCACCAGTGCCCCCTATTGGCAGAATCCAGTAACAAGGAGCCAGGGAACCCCAGTTTATAAACTCCCAGCCTCAGCATTATAAGAGGGAACATGACAAGAATGGACATGAGGCAGAGAGACAATAAATAGTGAAGAAGCAGTTTATGAGTTTATTTTGTCAGATGTTAAAGTTAGTAGTTGGTCACAGCTACTTAGATTTTCCTGTTTGTATTGAAATAATGCTATTTTAGTACATAGATCAGATGGATGGATTTGGTTCTGACCTAAACAATTTTGGAATAATTTTAAAGTTTGGTTTTTTTAATTTTAAAAGAAGTTTGTATTTCCTGATTTAGGAGAACCTACAAGATGTAGAACTTATAGGGAAAGTGTGAGTTATTGTAGGGTCCATCCTGCAATAATCCCAGGAATTAATTTCAAGGAGTCTCAAATCATGCCTTTTAATAATGGGGACTCAGGTCAGGTCATTGTTTGCTTAACCTACCTGGTTAACTAATCAAAAAAAGAAATACCATGTATTCCAGTTCAAGATATCCATGATCCTGCTAGTCACCACCAACCTACCCTGTGATCACAATAGCATGCCAGCTAGCCTTTGGGGTTTAACTCAAATACTAGTAGAGTTCCACTGTTTGACCTCCACCCTAGGATGCCATCACCCCCACTGAAATCAGGGAACCGGTTTCAGCTGCAGGGGATAGGGTCTGTGTGTGTGTGTGTGTGTGTGTGTGTGTGTGTGTGTATGTGTGTATGTGTGTGTTGAAAGGGCCGGATTCATGAGCATATGACATGTGCAATTGCACAGGGACCTGTGTTCAGAAGGAACCTGTACTTTTAAGGTTCTGCTGTCATCGTCTTAAAATTCCTAATAGTCTCTGAACAGCACACATGTTCACTTCGTAGCCAGTTCACTTCGTAGCCAGTCTTGGTGTTAGGGCAGAGGAGGGCACTTGTGAACAGAGGCCCAGGAGAGGCCTCACTGAGAAAGCTGCATTTGAGGAAGAGCCTGAAGGAGGTGAAGGAGCAGCCATGACTTTCTTCAACTTTTTCTGATGAACTTCAACTCAGCCTTCAAGATTCAGGGCAAAGGTCACCTCCTCTAGGAAGACTTAACGCTGATACCTTTAGTAGTTACGCTGATACCCCCAGCGCGTTCTTCCTTAGTACCCTGCAAATACCTGTAACATACTTACGTTCCATTGTAGACATTTGTATTGAACATTTGTCTCCCTGGTCACCCTCTTAGCTCCTTGGAGAAAGAGACTATACTTCATTCTTCTTTGTAACAACAGCTGTAGTAATAGCTGTCACTCAATGCCAGACCCTGTTCCAAAGGTTTTACTACAAGGCAGGCACCGCTGGTATCGCTGTCTTACTGTTGGAGAACCTTAAGCACAGAAAGGTTAAGTAACCAGCCCAAGTTACACAACTGGTACACAGTAGGCCTGGAATTTGAATCTAAGAAAGCTGGTTCCCCAGACCTCACACAGTGCACAGTGAGTGCCTGATACATGGTTGATAAATGACTTGATGAGTAAGCGAAAAATAGTAACTAAATGACCAAGAGCTTTGTTGAGATAATTAAATTAATTTAACCAATATGTACTGAGCGTAGTATGCTTGTATAGCTTGCTGCTTTGGGGAGATAAGTGTGATAATATGTATATAAATTATAGGAAATTCAGATTAGAAGTGACAGCTCATTGCTAATTCAGTCTTCATCCTACAGAATGGGATGCAGTGCAGTGTGGGGGTGGGGAGGAAGAGTGAGTTGTCACCAGTGTCATTTTCTTTATTTCACAAGTGCCTTGCTGTGCAGAACTCAACCGAGAGGGGTGGTCAGTGGTCACAGTGTTTTCAAAAGCCCACCAGTACCCGTCTTGTGTGGCTCAGTGGTTGAACGTCGACCTATGAACCAGGGAGTCACGGTTCGATTCCTGATCAGAGCACATGGCCAGGTTTCAGGCTCAATCCCCAGTGGGGGAGGGGGGGTGCAGGAGACAGCCGATTGATGATTCTCTCTCATCATTGATGTTTCTATCTCTCCCTCCCCCTTCCTCTCTGAAATTAATAAAAATAATAATAATAAAAAGTCGGTGTAGGAGAGATCCAACTTCATCAGGGAATGCGCATGGTATTGCTGAGGGTAAAAGGTTCCCCGTCGTGTAAGGATGTAACTAAGGGACCTTGAGAAGTGTGCCTCCTCTCTCCTGGGAGCAGCCACCAGATCTCCTGATTTGTCGGATCAGCCATCTGCAGATGGCTCAGTGCTACAGCCGTGTGTTTACACTGCCGGAACCAACTGAGGAGATCTTAATCACATGGCTTAAGAAGGGAATGCTGTTCCAAGTCTCATAAAAATTCCCAATGCTTGATCCCTGAATAGTCCAGAAAGATGAGACTTAGAAGTTCCCTTTCATAAGCTCTGTCCAGCAGCAAACTGGGCACCTCCTGAGAATGAGTGCCCCAGCTCTGCCAACAGCACCCAAACGTGCCCCCTGCCAGTTCAGTTTTCATCAGTTCATCTTCCTTCCATCAACAGCATCGAGATGATACTTCACAGCCCAAGGGAATACAGGATTAGGGTCATCATTTCACTGGGTCAAATTTTCAACACATTAGCAGCATGTGGACTCCCGCCATCGTGCATGACTTTGGTAGTCTGACCTGATTTCTTGCAGGCCTGAAACCTGAAGGTCAGTGCCACTTGCCTTGCATGTGCCGACTCCCAGATGAGTTCATTGCCTCCTTGGGAGCAACCAAGACCTCTCCGAGGTCTTAGCCCCCCATGCACACTCCTTTCTAACTCTAGTGTGTGACTCAGCCTCATCTAGAGCATATTGTGGAACCAGGTAGTTATGTGTTTAAGAAAAAAATACTCTTCAACACGATCCATCCAAAATAGTTCATTCAAAATGCAAGACTGTTCTCCCAAGTTGTCACTAATACTGTATTTAGCATTTGTTTATCATGCCTGTAAGGCCATTCCTGACTAGTAAATTTTAGCCTAGATATGTCTGCTTCCCTTACAACAGTGGAACATAGTTCCATTAACATCAGTGAGATAAAACTAGTGTGCTATTTCTAGTCCACTTCATTCCACTTTAACTTCCTGATCATTACCTTTTTAAATAACATTTTCATGGGTCATTAGTTTTGTGGAAGATTCTCCACCACCCATCCCTTCTTATTTTTTCCCATTATCAGAGCCTTGCTTGTTAAAAAAAAAATAGAAAGTAAATAACAAGGCTGACTTGTAGTCACAGTTTCATAAACATATAGCTTATGGCTTCACATTTGCTTTATGAATATAATTGGTGAGTTTAATGAGTCCTAAAAATGTAACCTACTCAAGATGGAGCTAAACCAATATTTAGAAAGTCTCTGCCTGCAGGTATGATGGGAAATTGCATTCTGTTTTGTGCACTTGGAGGTGTTACAGCTGGCCTAGGTGCACCAGAGATGGGTTCCTAGGCGGGACACCTGTGGCAGTTCAGAAGATACCCGTTGTTTCAAAGCAACTGTGACCCAAAGCAGACATAGGCAGCGGGAATTCGTTGCACTCCAGTGTCCTGCTCACCAGTGTTCACGGGATTCCCCTAGACCTCAGCACTTTCCCTCTTCTCCTGAAGCTGCTCTGGATTTCTCAGTTGACAATTAATTATGTAATTTTGTGAGAACCCTTCCACCATTGACTTACATTGTGACTTAATAGTTAACTTTCATTGTTTAATACCTCTTCTACAAAGCTAAATTATAGGTTTCATGAGCATATGGCTGGGTCTTGTTCTTATCCATTCCTCACAGCTCTAGGATTGGAATCCCAGCTCTATGACCTCGAATGAATTCCCTCACCTCTTTCTCAGTTTCTTTGACTACAAAACAAGGCAGCCCAGCTAGTGTGGCTCACTTGGTTGATGTCATCCCATGCATCAGTAGGCTGCTTGTTTGATTCCTGGTCAGGGCACATGCCCGGGTTGCAGGATCGATCCCCAGTAGGGGGCATGCACGAGGCAGCAGATCGATGTTTCTCTCTCATGGACGTTTCTATATCTCTCCCTCTTCCTTTCTCTGAAATCAATAAAAACACATTTTTAAAAGGTTATCATGCCTGCCTTGCAGGGCGTAATAGGAACCAGCTAGCAAAGTGCTGGGCCCCAGGAGGTGCTTGGTGAATGAGTACTTTGACTCACTAAACAGAGGCTGCACACAGAAGCTGAGCAATTGAATATGACAAAGCAGGATTAAACCCTTGTGGGAGGAGAGCTAGTTATGGACTAACTCTTAAAATTTCATGGTGAGGGCACCATTTCCCCTGACCTTGGGCTTGGAGGACAGTTTATAGCCCTGTTTTTATTCATGACTCTTTCATGACCGTCTGACAATCACTTCAAGCTCATCATTCTCCTAAGTCCAAAAGCACTGGTGATTTGATTTGGGATGTGGAGACTGTGCTCATTAGCATCCCCGTCCAACTCATACATTGAAGCATCAGCTCTTCCCTGAGTGGGGAAGCTTTCTCCAGCTCCTTGCAGCCATGAGACAAGTGGTGACGCCCAGGACCGATCCAGCGATCCCTGTGGGTGTCTCTGACTTATTTAAGAATTATCTTTAAAAGCAACCACAGTGGTGGGTGGTGGTGGGGCCTACTGAGACTAAGAGCATCAAAATAAAAGAGAAATGGTGGTAAGAATGAGAGTATGAGGAGGTCTGTACAGAAAACATAAATAGCATTGAGATGAGTTTTCCCCATTTCCCGTATAGTGAGCACATCTGCCAAAACTAAAACTGTACATTATCCACTCAGCCTCTGGCAGATCGCCGAGGTACAGAGCAGAGATGCTTACTTACGGAGGGTCACCCCGCCTTGATTCTGCCATTCCTCTCTTTGTGGTGGAGCTATGTTACAATGAGGAACTGGCCGTGTGACATTCTCGTTGCCGTCTTTGGTTACTTATAAATACGCACTTCTTTGTCTTGCATCCCTTTTAAAGGTTCCTAAGAGAAATGGCAATAGGACAGTATGACATTTATTGAATCTATTATGTCAGCTTAGTAGACCACAAAACTGTAGGTTAGATGAGCTCCTTTTTAATAATAATTCTAGGGGACTGGACAAATAGGGACTCTAGCCTGCATGCATTGGTTAGGGTTGGAATGTTGGTTTACTCGATGCCTTGCCCCAAACATAATTTGAGACAACACTTACCAAGCAGTGTTGTCAGCTTCTGTAGTTGTATGTTACAGGCACACTTAGACTTATGACATACTCAGGAATATACAAGTTTTCTCAGGCGTTTATCGTGTTCGAGAGACCCTAGCTAGATGCAGAGTTACAATGAGAAATGAAACAATCCATGATCTGCAGAACCTTGCTGTCTTATGGTAGAAACAGACCCAATTAAGTATAACAGAACTGAGATGGCAATGATTGCCCTTGCAGAGCTCTAATGTGGGGCTAACAGTCACGGTTTTGGTTGTATTTCTTTTTTAACCAAATATCTCAGGACTCATTAATGACAGAGAATTTTTAATCTGGTATTTTATTTAAAGTCCTTCAAACTTCTTAACAATTAAAATCCCACTCAGTTATGTATCTAAGAAATTTCCCTTACGGGAAAGAATGCAGCGATATAAAACAAGTGCTGCCCTGGGGATCCACATGCCTCACTCTGGCTGTGGGGCTGAGAGGGTGTGTCAGTCCTTCTGTCTAGGAGGTTTGGAGAGGGCTCCCAGAGGAGCTGATGTCAGAGTCGAATTGTGAACAGCAGATATAAGTCCTCATAAGAGTTTGGCTCTGTGTGCTGTGGTGAATTTAATACATGTGGAAGTCGGTCACAAAGCTTGCCAGTTCCTCTTGCTCTACGCCTATTCCCCTAGCAGATATTTTTAAATCACTGGTACAATGGCTTCTTTTACCTGATTTGTACATCACAAGTTGTAGGCTGCCGCTCCTCCCAATGGGGTCAGCAGTGCTTGCAAGAACCTCGAGGATGCCTGGTTTTGCATAGAGGGTAAGGAAGCCTGCCCCAGATACCAGCAAGTTTAATCCACTTCCATCGGGGAGAAAAACAATTGGCCTTAGGCAGTGTATTTCTAATTATCTAAGTTATTTTCTGTGTGTGTGCATAAATAGCACCTTTTCAATCTGTGTAAAATACAATGGATGAGCAGCACACGACAGTTTACCAGGAGAGAAGACAGCTGCGCGGCAAAGCTGCTGCTTATAATGAGGGAAGGACTAGCCCAGGTCCTGTGCCACTCAGCAGCTTCCACCTTTCAAATGGCAGCCAGTTTGTTTAGCCCTGTAACCCCCATTCTTTACGGGCTGGGGGTTCATTTCTTGCTGAGAACACTGCTTTAGATTGTCATCATCTCCGGTATCATTGTAGGATCGGGTATGACGTGACGACTGAAAAGTCCCAACTAGAAGCCATGATGAATGAGCAAAATGGGAGTTTGCTTTTAATGTCTCCTGTGAACTTGTAAGTGAGGCAAAACTATTTTGAAACCCTACAGGCTTTCTGTTTTGAACAGGCCACACTGCCAGTTGCGCGGTTAACAAGCCACCTGGAATGCCGTCTTGGGCCCCAGGCAGCTGCAGCAAGTGTCCGCGCACTCCTGGTGCAGAAGGGCTCTCCGCAGGGCCGACTGGGAGGGAAATTAATAGGCATCCCATTGTTCCCGTGCATCCTCGCCGGGATATTTCATTAGTGCAAACACTGAACCCGTTGTCGTCCTGTGCAGCCACTTGACCCTGGTGATTTCCAATTCGGTTCGCCGCCGATGCGATCCAGCAGCCGCATGCGCGAGGCGGGCGCTAATTATCGGACGCAGAATCGCTGCTGACCCAGGACAGATTAACTGCTCCTTTGCAGTCTTTGTTGTGGGACATTAGCCCCGTCTGGTTATCTTGCTTCAGTTGAGGGATTCGGGACAATAGCGGTGCTGCCGGTGACTTCACGGCCCTTCTCCCTGTTTGTGTTGCAGGTCACGGCCAGGGGCTTCGGGCCGCTGTTGCAGTTCGCCTACACCGCCAAGCTGTTGCTCAGCAGGGAAAACATCCGCGAGGTCATCCGCTGCGCCGAGTTCCTGCGCATGCACAACCTGGAGGACTCCTGCTTCAGCTTCCTGCAGACCCAGCTGCTGAACAGCGAGGATGGCCTGTTCGTGTGCCGCAAGGACACGGCCTGCCCGCGCCCCCACGAGGACCATGAGAACTCGGCGGGGGAGGAGGAAGAGGAGGAGGAGGAGGAGACGATGGAGTCGGAGACGGCCAAGATGGCCTGCCCCAGGGACCAGCCGCTCCCACACCCCGGCAGCCTCGAGCCCACGGCCATCCCGGGAGCCCAGAAGGAAGAGGCTTTGCTGGCGCCCGAGGCCGACGGGCCCGCGGACACCAAGGAGAGCTCCGAGAAGGACGCGTTGACGCAGTACCCGCGGTACAAGAAGTACCAGCTCGCATGTACCAAGAATGTCTACAATGCATCCTCACACAGTACCTCAGGTTTCGCAAGCACATTCGGTGAGGACAGCTCCGGCCACAGCCTCAAGCCCGGGCTCGCCATGGGGCAGATCAAAAGCGAGCCGCCCAGTGAGGAGAACGAGGAGGAGAGCATCACGCTCTGCCTGTCCGGGGACGAGCCTGACGCCAAGGACCGAGCGGGGGACGTGGAAATGGACCGGAAGCAGCCCAGCCCCGCGCCCGCCCCTGCGCCCCCGTCGGGGGCCGCCTGCCTGGAGAGGTCCAGGACCCTGGCCTCCCCCTCCTGCCTGAGGTCTCTGTTCAGCGTAACAAAAAGTGCGGAGCTGTCTGGCCTGCCCGGCACATCTCAGCAGCACTTTGCCAGGAGTTCCGCGTGCCCTTTCGACAAGGGCATCACTCAGGGTGACCTTAAAACTGACTACGCCCCCTTCGCGGGGAATTATGGACAGGCCCACGGGGGCCAGAAGGATGCGTCCAGCCTCCCGATGGGGTCGCCCCTCAAGGGCCCTGGGGTGGAGGCTCTCTGTAAGCAGGAAGGAGAGCTGGACCGGAGAAGTGTCATCTTCTCCTCGAGCGCTTGTGACCAAGTGAGCACTTCGGTGCATTCGTATTCTGGGGTAAGCAGTCTGGACAAAGACCTCTCTGAGCCGGTGCCAAAGGGTCTGTGGGTGGGGGCTGGCCAGTCCCTCCCCAGCTCGCAGGCCTACCCCCACGGTGGGCTGATGGCCGACCACTTGCCAGGAAGGATGCGGCCCAACACTAGCTGCCCGGTGCCAATCAAGGTCTGCCCTCGCTCGCCCCCCTTGGAGACCAGGACCAGGACTTCCAGTTCGTGCTCCTCCTATTCCTACGCGGAGGATGGGAGCGGGGGCTCGCCCTGCAGCCTCCCTCTCTGTGAGTTCTCCTCCTCACCCTGTTCCCAGGGAGCCAGATTCCTTGCCACAGAACATCAGGAACCAGGCCTGATGGGAGATGGAATGTACAACCAAGTCCGACCCCAAATTAAATGTGAGCAGTCTTACGGAACCAACTCCAGTGACGAATCCGGATCGTTCTCGGAAGCAGACAGTGAGTCGTGTCCTGTGCAGGACAGGGGCCAGGAGGTAGGGAACCCGCCTAAATTCAAGCATGTCATCCACTCTCTCAGTCCTTTATCTGGACTCTCCCTGCCCCCCTCCCCACCACTCACAGAGTGTTCTTACTTGCCAAGATTAAAGGTTACGGTAAAGGGACTGCCTCCCCTGTTCATGGATGGTTCAAACTGATTCCAAATTATCACTTTTGTCCTAGAAAGCACTTGAAATTTACCTAGATTTAATAGTCAACCAGCAGATGCAAACTGCTTATTGAAAAAAAGCATGAAAGCATGCCCGGGTACTTCAGACCTCCCTTGCTCCTTCTCCATCCGCTCTGAACGGATGCTGTACCCATCACCTTCATCCTTGCTCCTCACCCCTTCAGTGTAAAGGGAAATATAGAAACACTTTCAAAACCCATTAAAACTAGATAGATCCACACTAAACAAGTGCTTTTCTAGCACCCTTTAAGTTTTCCTTATCAACAGAAGACCCTGGGGCCAACCCGTGCAGATGGACAGCTCACCATCCCTTCTGGGCTCAGGGTCATTGCAGAAGCACCGTAATCAGTCACACATAACTTAGTAACATACCACTTCCCAGGCTCCCCACAAATGGTGAGGAGTTATTTTGGGGCGCAGTGGGATTGAGTGCCCGTTTCGGTCCACCCCAAAAGCAAAGTACTTTATAGGTAAAAATTGCCAGGCTCCATCCATGTCTCACCAACGCTGGGAGAGGGAGCAGGAGCAATACCAGCCACATTGTCAACACGACTCACATGGCTCAGGAAACAGACACCCCGTATGTTTCCCCTCCCCACCACCACCTCAGAAGCGCCTGGAAAGAGATGAGAGAGTCTGTGCCACAATCTGGCACGGCCTAACCTGGTGACCAGGAACCAGCCTGAGACTGCCACCTGTGTCTCAGACCTGCCTCTGGACCTAGAGTAAGCGCATCCAGTGGGAAGTCCCTCTCCAGAGCTGCTTATTCAAAAGAGACAGAGGGAGACAAAGCGTGGTCCTCAGGAGGCCTGCGCTCCCTGGATCTCAGCCTCTAGTAGGGCAGGGATGCTAACCCCACCAGGCAGCGGAAATGCCACACGGGTGAGGTGGCTTTTCACAGAGCCACATGCTGTCTCTGCAAGCTTGGCGAGAAGTATCCGAGGCCTTAGTTCGGGCATGTTTTGAAAATAGATTCCAGACTGCAGAAATAACCTGTGGTCACTGCCTTGTTTTGCTGGATAGCCCTCTCTCCTTTTTGCCTGGCAAAAAATGGAGAAAGGCAGGCTTTAAGTGAGTTAAAAGAAATTGTAAAGGCAATTTGAATGGGAACTATTTCTACTCAACTACACCATATCCCCTCAGGTTGGGGTGGGAGCTTGTGCCAAGCCAGAGGCGCGTCTGTGTCTCTAGCCTCAGAGACCAGAAGTCTTGTGAGAACAGCCAGAGGTTGTGCTCTCCCCCCTCACTCACTCCTTTCCCTCCGATCACTTTTGTGAGGTTGTCTTCTTTTCCCCTGAAGCTTTCCATAAGCGCCCCCGATGCAGAGGCCTCGTCACTGGGTCTGGTTCGTCCACATAGTGATTTAATCTCGCCAAGGATTGGTGTCGCACACAAAAACAAAAAGCCTCCAAACCTTTGTTTTTTGTCTCTCCCTCAAGAGGAGCCCTGCCGTTACGCTAAAGGGGCTGTGTTTTTATGACATTTGCACATGCTTAAGGAACTGTCCGTTTCAGATAAAGCTCTGTGGTTTCTCTACTATCCCAAAAGAGAGCTGAAAGCCACTTCTTGGAACTAAATGCCACCAACAAGAGCCCATGGTTTTTCTTATGTTTGAGCCATCTTTCGTCTGCCTTAGAGCTTTTCACTTCTACATGAATCAGTTTAAAGGAGGATTCATTCAACCTATAAAAATAGTCAGGAACAGGACTAGTCTCCCCTTGAAAAATACCACTGCTTTAAAAAGTACTTTATTTTTACTTTTTTTTTATTAGGGTTTTTGCATATCTAAACAGTGGAAGAAGTGACATTTACCAAAGTTCTATGCTATTTCAGAAATCACACTTCGCCCCTCTTGGTAGTACATTTAGGACAGGATCGATACAGGAAAGCTAAGGTTTTTCCCAGTTTGACGTTTTAGTTTTCCTAGAGTAGAGGAGATTAGGTTTCCCAAGAACTGTTTCAGGGACTCATCATCACTGCTCATCTTTGAGTTCATCACTTGCTTACGGGAGTTCCTTTGACCCTGGTGGGAGTATGGTGCCCTGTAATAACACTGAAGGCAAATCCTTTACAACGTGACTCATAACTCATTTCCCTGCACTGCTCCAGAAGAATCCAACGTGTACTGGGCTGATTCTGCCCCAGTTTGCTCTTGTGTAAGGTCCAGGTAACTTCTCTTCCAAGTAACTTCTCTCCCAAGGAGAGATCAGAGTCAAAAGCCAGAAAGAGTTCTCACCGCCAGCCAGGCACCTGTCCCGTACTGCAGGTACTCTGTGAGGAGCCGAAATGTTCAATCAGAAGAGGTGTTAGCCTACTTTAAGATGTTCAAGTTCTGCCCTGTTAACTCTCTCATCTCATCAGTGTTGACCTCTCTCATCCTTTCTAATGATTCCCTAGTGCTGAAGAAAGCTTAAGTTAGCACAATACTGTCCTTTATCAACAATCAGCTTTTTAAACTTTATTTTTTTTTTTAATAATCAAACAGCATACCCAGTTCCTGACCCACCAAATTCTCTGTGCCTACAACAACATACAAACACATATCCACATCTCTAGAGGCTTGGGTTTTATTTTCATGGCATTTACAGAATAATTACTCAGTGACTTGCTTTTCCACACAGCTGTCTCCTGTGTACATGCCTCTAGGTCCATCACATGGGGCTTCTTTAACATCCATCAGTCCCATAAACCACAATTTACTCATCTATCATCTCTCAGCAACCATTCCAGTTTTTTCCAATTTTTCCCCTCTTATAAATGCTGCAATAAATATTTTTGTGAAGATACTTAGTAGTGGTGCTTTTATTTTTATGGGTTAGAGTTCCTTAAGTGGGTTAAAGGTTATGCTCATTCATTAAATACTGCCTAACTACTCTCCCCAAAGGCTGTAGCAATTCCCATATCCTTCAGCAATTTCCTCCTGTTCTTGCCAGTAGGAGTGATCCATCCTTTTAATTTTTGCCAATGTGATGGGCAAAAAAAGGATGACTGCTAATGAGGTTGACATCTTTGTCCATTTTTCTTTCGTGTTGTCTTTCAATCAGTGTACAGAATCCTTAATATAGGAATATTAACCCTTTCTGATAAATGTTTTCTATATTTTTCCAGGGGTTTTTAACTTATGGTATATTCTTCTATATAGAAAATTTTAAGTTTTATGTAGTTGTTATCCATTCTTTTCTTTATGACTTCTGGGTTTGCTATTTACATAAAAAGTCAGTTTGGAAATTTTTTTTTCTTCCAATGATGAAAAAATGAATAGGTCATAAGAAGTAACAAAAGTAACACTTTGCATAACAAAGTCTTAGTTTGACTGAAAATGGGAGGCAAAGTTGGGGAGAAGGAGTATAGGGGAAAGTTTCATTTCTATGTATTTCTATAATGTTTTAATTTTATTACATATATCTCACACAGGTTCATTTTTTAAATTGAGATGTAATTCACATACCATCAAATCCACCCTGTTAAAGTGAACAAGACAAGGGTTTTGAATGATTCACAAAATTCTATGACTATCACCACTCTAATTCCAAGACATTTTTATCACCCCTGAAAGAAACAACATACCCATCAGCAGCCACCCCTCGGTACTCTCCCTCAACTCAGGAAACCACTGCTCTGCTTTCTGCCCCTATAGCTATGCCTACGCTGGACATTTTATATCAATGAAATCTTACACTCTGTGGCCTTTTGTGTCTGGCTTCTTTCACTGAACATAATGTTTTCAAGGTTTATTCTTGCCATTGATATGCCCCCCATATGTCATGTATCAGTTACTTCATTTCTTTTTTGTTGCTGGATAATATTCCACGTGCATGTACCACACTTGGTGATCCATTCATCAGTTTGGTGACTTTTGGGTTGTTTACCCTTTTAGGCTATTGTCAGTAATGCTGCTGTGAGCTCTTGTGTGCAAGTTTTTTGTAGATGTGTTTTCAGTTCTCTTCGTTACATATCTAGGAGGGGAATTGCTGAATCACATGATAACTCTCTTCGACCTTTCCAGGAATTATCAGAGTGTTTCCCAAGGCAACTGCACCATTTTACATTCCCACCAGCAGTGTATGAGGGATCCAGTTGCTCCACATCCTTGCCAACATTCGTTATTGTCCATCTTTTTTATTATAGCCATTCTAGTGGATCTGAAGTAGTATCTTGTTTTGGTTTACAGGTTCATTTTTAACATTTGAAAGTTATAGAAAAGTCACAAGTATTTTCTAAGTAGGAAGCTTCTTAGTGACACGGTTTTATACCATACCAATTTCTAATCCTGAACTTTAGTCAGGAAGTACTGGAAAGACAGCCAAAAGTAGTGATTAGTTGGGTTTGCTTTATTAACATGGATCATGTCAAGAGGGATCAAGTATGTGAGTGTGTGTGTATCCTTGTGTGTTTCTATAGGAGCCAGGGGCAGGGAGAAATAAGGCCCAGCACCAACACTGACAAATAATCACCTCGATGAGCTTGTCTGCCTCTAACTCTCCCGCCCAAATGCTGACTTCCAGGCACATGTTACATGTAAAGTGTTTACAGTTGCTTTAGTGGTTGGTTGAATCGGGCATCTTTTTTCACGTGTCTGTAATTGGCCCACCTAATGAAAAGAAGGCCTTGCTGGGCAGCATAGACGTCAGCCGTATTTCTAACTAAAACAGTCCTTTTGTGATGTCTAGAAAGCTGTGCTTAGCATCTGTAATTTCAAAGCATACTGTATGTCTAGAATAAGGAACCATGTGACAAAGAAAAATAAATTATATTTATTAGAGCTAATAAATATAATGTTATTAACAATATGTCAGATCTATAAGGCAATTCCAACTTTTTAAAGCACTTTCTCCATCTCCTATCCAATTTTCGTCTTCGCAGCAGTCCTGTCAGATGAGCAGGGCAGATGTCTCTGACTCACAGACCCTCACAGAACTTCAGGACAGAGAGGAGGGAAGACTTGCCTGCAGTCACACAGCTAATTGATTGCAGTGTCACAACTGAATCCCAGGTGTCCTGCATTTGACCATGAGACTCTGGGGTAAAAGGACAATTGTTCAGGAAACATTTCTTAGTCTGGGAGGGAGATGTTGTCATTGGCATCTGCCCAGCGCTGAGCTGGCTGTCCCCATGCCAGCAGCACTGGAGTCATTAGCCCCAGTGGGCATCTTGCTTCCTCCCCCGACAGCTCCCAGAGATCTGGGGTCTTGTAAGAGCATAGGTGGTAGAAGCTTTGGAGAGCTGGATACAGTTAGTAGGATCGATTCCCGTGGCTTCTACTCAACTTCTGGTACTGAAACCGAAAAAGGAGATAGCAAAGAAGATTCACACACCAGCTTCCACTGGGATTTCTAGAGGAAATAGATGCTTGTTCTTGGCTTTTTCTACAACGTTTTATCTCGGTCCTTCTCCAGTAGCCCCCATCGAGCCGCCCAGAGACACCAGGCACATGAGATGTGTTAAGAGACACAGGAGGTGATGACAACCCGTCTCATTAAAACCCCGTAAAATATTCAGAGGAAACAAGATCACAGGGAGGTCCACCAAAGCAAGAGTGTTATTGTTTGGGGAGGGGAATCTTTCCCCTCTCTTTTGTCTCATATTTGAACTTTCTGCAAGAAGTTATATATAATATAATTTCTTAAATGACACTTTTGTTTATCTGGGAGAGAGGGGTGTATCGGCTGCAGAAGCTGGGCAGCTGTTCGCAGAGGTGGGTTGTGGAGCCGCTGATTAGTGTTTGGTGAGAAGGACGCACTGGCACCCCCTGGCCAGGCCCACAAGGAGGAATATTTAGATTTCATTCACCCTCCAGAAGTCACACAGCATTCTCCCACCTTTCGTCAGCCTCTGGGGCCAGAGGACCCTCGGCACACGGCAGGGCCACTCATTCCCCTGACTGATCAGGAGCTGGGGCCCCCAGAGGGTCTCGCCTCCTCTGGCCACTGCTGAGCCAGCCAGTGCAGGTGCTGGGCTGAAACACCTGTGTCCTGTTCCTCCCATTGTGCTAAGAAGGAAGAGAAGCCTGGGCACTCTGCTGGGCCGGGTCGAGTCAACGGGGGCAGACCATGCACGCTGAGGCACCGGCTGGCTCCGGTGTCACAGGCCCTGGGCTTGCTGACTCTCAGAGTCTCTTCTGAGAAGCAAAGCTTGGGTGCACCTGCACGGCGGCCCCGAGCCTGAAGAGAAATCAGGGCCCTCGATCCCATGGAAAAGCCACAGCAGGGCCCTTCCCCTCCTATGCAGCCTGCTCAGCCTCCTGTGCTTAGTCTCATATGCCCGTGGTTGACTGTATAGCTCAGTGATGGCGAACCTTTTGAGCTCGGCGTGTCAGCATTTTGAAAAACCCTAACTTAACTCTGGTGCCATGTCACATATAGAAATTTTTGATATTTGCAGCCATAGTAAAACAAAGACATATTTTTGATATTTATTTTATATATTTAAATGCCATTTAACAAAGAAAAATCAACCGAAAAAATGAGTTCGCGTGTCACCTCTGATACGCGTGTCATAGGTTCGCCATCACTGGTATAGCTGCAGGCTGGCCATTCGGACGGGGGCTGGTTGTAGTTGGCAGGATCTTCGTCTTATCTGGTTGGGTGTTTTGCACTATCTGTGAGAGTCCAGTGAATGAAAACCAAGCCACTGCTGAGAAGTTAAATCTTGGAAGAATAAGTGTGTGGAAGGACAATAAATAAGATGGGAAGTCCTATTAGGCCATTCTTACCATTTGGTAAGAATTCTCTGGAAGAAAGGGAGAAGGACCTCAGCCTTCTTGATGTGTTTCAACGTATCCAAAGGCCAACTAGCATTAGCGGACTTCACAGCCCCGTTTGAAGAGTGCTGGGGTGCCTGCGAGCCTGAGAATGGAACATTTCCCCTGCTCCATGAGGGGTCTGTGCCCGCTCTTTATCTCTGGGGACCATGCCCGTTGGCTTGGAGCTCACATCTCTCACCATAGCAAGCAGCCGCGGTGAGTGACCACTGAGCCTCTCCAAGAACACCTCTGGGACTACCCTCCGATGTCAGTGGAAATTCTCCCTTGCCAGAGGGGAAACAGAGCCTTTTAAAGAGAAACAAGAGTGTTAGGGTTTTGCTTTGTTGCTTTTTCCCCCCCTCACATTGAAGAAAGTCTATGGCTGACAATTTTCTTTTCCTTTGACCTCTTTAAAAAGCAACTGGAGTTGCAACAGCTCTGCTGAAATTTTATATGGCCTTTTGCTTCAAGGACTTTGAAACGAGCATTGTTGATTTTTCTTCTTTCCTGTCAACCTCTGTCCTATTTCCCTAGTGTTTTATATTCACTGCCTGGATGCTTTTGAATATAGTAACTCTCACTACAGAAGGCCTTCTGACTTCCCTGTGGCCTGAACTATAGGTATGTTTTCTTTCTGAAAATCGGTAAACACGATTGCGAGCGGGAGCAGAACGGCTTTGTGATCAGCAGAAGGGGAGATACCAGTCCCAGAACTGCTGCCACCTCCGCTGTGCAAACAAGGCTTCTGCCTGGTGTGGAAACATCCGTGTCCCCGCACACAGACCTCTGTGTTATTTAGGCACCGTCCAGGATCTGAGTGTCTGTTTGTCATCCAAAGGGTATGAAAGGGAAATCAAACATTCTTTCATATCAGTATAAGCCTTGTGCAAACACAGCCCCATGGACAAAGCCCTTTCCCGGGCCCATAACAAGGAGCTGTTTGTCCTGGCTGCCCGTCTTTAGCAGACGGAGCAGGGCTGAGCTGACAGTGGTGTAATGTGTGTTGTTGTGATTTTGTTCTCTTGGGCCAAAAAGTTTCATAGGTGTCATGGGGCAGCGTTCACCATGCGCAAGTAGAATCACAGCGCCCACTGGCAGCCTTCGGCTAAGGCCGCGTCCAGTGGGCTCAGAGCTACAGAGAACCTGACAGAGCAGGTGCACCCGGCCGTGGAAAAGCCACATGGTCGTTTGTGATTGCCTTTGTGCACGGGGATTCACTAGTCACAGAAGCCAGGATCTGGGCTCCTGTCCGCCTGCATCTGATGTCAGCAAAGAAAAGGCCTGAGCTCAGGATAAAATTTCTCCATCACCCTCCCCTCAGCCAGGCAGACATAATGCTGCACCTTCGGAGTATTAGCGAGGACTTGGTTTCCTCACCCAGAAATACTCTGATCAATGAAACTCAGGTTTAATTGACCTATTTTTCTGATTCCTCAGTTTCATTGAGTCCAGTACAATAGCCACACGTGGCTGGTGAGCCCCAGAATTGTGGCTGGTTTATGACATGTTGTAGGTGTCATATACGCCTCGGATTTTGAAAATTTAGTGCCTCCCATCCAAAAAAGTAAAATATCACAGTAATTTTCTATTCATTACATGTTGAAAATATTTTGGATCTATAGGGTTCGAGTCAATATTTTATTAGAATTAATTTCACCTGTTTTCATTTCTTTGAATTATTTTAATCAGTGGCTACTAGGAAATGTAGAATCACAGATGCAGCCGGCATTGTTTGCATTGGACAGCGCTGGGCAGGCGCTTGAAGGAAGTGTAGGTGCATAGCGCCATCTGCTGGTCCGTCTACGGCAAACTCTATCTAGCGTAAGCAAGCATGAAGCAGCCTGTGCTGGGAAACTCAGCAGAACAATGTGCTACCTTCCTTTTCTAGGAGCTTCTGAAACAGAAGCAGAACTGAACGCCGAAGTCCCTAGGGCAGCCGTGGGCAAACTACGGCCCGCGGGCCGGATCCGGCCCGTTTGAAATGAATAAAACTAAAAAAAAAAAGACGGTACCCTTTTTTTTTTTTTAATATATTTTATTGATTTTCCACAGAGGAAGGGAGAGAGATAGAGAGCCAGAAACATCGATGAGAGAGAAACATCAATCAGCTGCCTCCTGCACATCTCCCACTGGGGATGCGCCCGCAACCCAGGTACATGCCCTTGACCGGAATCGAACCTGGGACCCTTCAGTCCGCAGGCCGATGCTCTATCCACTGAGCCAAACCGGTTTCGGCAAGACCGTACCCTTTTATGTAATGATGTTTACTTTGAATTTATATTAGTTCACACAAACACTCCATCCATGCTTTTGTTCCGGCCCTCCGGTCCAGTTTAAGAACCCATTGTGGCCCTCGAGTCAAAAAGTTTGCCCACCCCTGCCCTAGGGTCTTCAGTAAGGATCCTGAAAAGGGTGGTGTCCAACTGCTGGAAGCTGCAGGCCTGTGTTTACCTCATGAGTGCTGAGGAGACTCTAGAAGGCTGTGGTTCTTAAATGTTGCAAACCGCCACAGACAAGGTTGTCACCAAGCATTTAACAATAGGAGGAGGACACAGATCCATCCCTCAAGAGACGGGAGTCCTCTCTTTGAATAATGCTGATTGGCTTTGATTTGTCAAGAGTTTGAAAGTGAGACTCTTGCTGATAATAATATCTGCACCAGTTATCTATTGCTGCTTTGAACAGACTACCCCAAACTTTGTGGCTTAAGACAACAAAAATCGTTTTAACGCCTCCCACTGTTTTATGGGTCAGGAATTCAGACGTGGCCCATCTGAGCACTTCTGGCTGGGGAACCTCATGAGGTGGAAGTCAGATCCAGGTGGCCTCACTCCCGACTAGCTTTGCAGGCAACCAGTGCAACCTCATTCTGCTCAGTCTTTCTGCTGGCCAAATCCTGGAAACTCAACTCAGGTGCCGAGTCCATGTCAGGGAGGGAGAAGGAGGCCACACGTCAGAAAATCCACGTCCTGGGTGGCTCATTCATGTGACTGGCAAGGTGATGCCGGTAGTTGACTGGAGGCCTCAGGTCTTCTCCACAGGGGCCTCTCCACAGGGCATAGCTGGTTTCCTCCACAAAGAGCGACGAGGAGGCCTCAGGGGAAACGGCAACACCTTTGATGACCGAACCTCCAAAGTTACACCATCGCTCCTGCTGCGCTGTATTGGTCGAGGCAGGAATGTGCATCCTCTCGATAGAAGAAGGTCAAGAAGGTTTCTTGTAAAAGAAAATGTGAGATGGGACGGCCGTTGCATTTTGGAAAACACAATCTGCCAAAGCGCCTACCACTGGAAGACTAAAAGCACGGCCTGTTTTCCAGATGAGCACACTAGGGTTTAGAGAAGTGAAGTAACTTGCCTGAGGTCTCACATCTGGTAGGAATGACAAAAGTCCAGTCTGACTCCTTGTCCATGCTGGAGCAGCCTGTCCAAGTCACCGCCCTGCCTCCCTCATGCCGTGGTACCTAAGCATCACGCTGGCTGTTCCATCTTTCCGGCATCTTCGGGGTGTGTGATGCTCTCTTCACTCGAGTGTTTCAGACCGTTCTCTAGGTGGTCTCTTTCTATACGTAGTCGTTTTGTTGTGTTGTGGCTCAATGGAAGCAGGTTTCAACCAGCTAGAGAATCCTTCTTACTAAAGTGCTGTAGCAATGAAAAAGTTCCCATTTCCCAGTGTTTTCCATGCTGCTTGCTTCAAAAATCTCAGGGATGATAAGCACCATGTAATTTGTGTGATCACATTCTGTTTGATTATCTGAATATTACATCGGATTTATACTTGAAACAGGAAAGGATTAATCACAGCTTGCTCTCAGTAGTTCCCACATTACTCGGTCATCTTCAAAAGGAGGTTTTTTACCATGCTTTGATGTTCTACCTGCCAGAATGAAAACTAAAAATCCAGCTGCCGTAATCATCTGTTATTCTTGGTTCCAGGTCAAACTTCCCTTTCCTGTAGATCAAATCACAGATCTTCCGAGGAACGACTTCCAGATGATGATTAAGATGCACAAGCTGACCTCAGAACAGTTAGAGTTCATTCACGACGTCCGGCGGCGCAGCAAGAACCGCATCGCGGCCCAGCGCTGCCGCAAGAGGAAACTGGACTGCATTCAGAATTTAGAATGTGAAATCCGCAAATTGGTGAGTTGGCCCTCCCATTGCTATCTGCACCCTGGAGTGACAGGACTGATGCAAAGGTACAGCAGTGAAGGCTGAAGAAGTCAAGGGAAGGGTCACCATTCAGGGAAGTTTGGGTTCATTTGTAAACAAGTTTCTCAGCAAAAATAATAGCTTTATATCCACAATGGGTGTGTCTGTGAGGGTGAGTAATCACGTGTCGATATTTTATATAGAGGTAGTTCTTTCCTATTTTCCATTCAGTGTGTTCTAATAGTTAACATTTATCACATGCATATGTGGACCAGGTATTATTCTGAAGTATTTTTGTAGGTTAATCCTCACATCAATAGACTTAGATACTATTTTATCTCCATTCACAGAGGCAGAAACAAGAGTGCAGAGGGGTTAGGTAACTCCCCGCCATGTGGCATAACTTGGCTGCCAACCCAATTGTCTGATTCCAAACCTTGTGTTTTCTCCTGCCTCCCACAGAGGAGTGGGTTAGAGGTAGGACGCCTGCCTACTGTGAGGCAGCTCAGCTCCTGAAGCCCTTCCCTGTCCCAGGGTCCTTGATGTTGCAATTCTGCCTCGACGTGATTATCACGTCCTCCCTATGCCTGAGAGTATTTTGTGTCAGGGAACAAGCTCCCATCCCCCAAGCTTCCTGTCCCTCAGAGCTGTGTGCCCCTTCTTCTTGAAATGCAACCTTAAGCTACAGGAATAAACCCAGGTGGCCTCACTCCTGACCAGCTTTGCAGGCAACCAGTGCAACCTCATTCAGCTGGACCTTTCTGCTGGCCAAATCCTGACACTCAGCTCAGGTGCTGAGTGTATGTCAGGGAGGGAGAGGGAGGCCACACAGTGTGGTCATGATCTCCGCTTGGGTCCTCAGACTGCACGCAGCAATCCTTTGCCTCCTGGTAAGCCACCGACCTAAAGCAAACCTAAGAGCCAGGCGTTTGAAAAGCATGAATAAATGTTACGAGTTATTTTTTAAGACTTTATTTTTTATATATATTTTTATTGATTTCAGAGAGAGGAGAGGAGAGGGGGAGATAGAAATATCAATGCTGAGAGAGAATCATTGATCGGCTGCCTCTTGCATGCCCCACGCTGGGGATCGAGCCTGCAACCCGGGCATATGCCCTGACAGGGAATCGAACCATGACCTCCTGGTTCATAGGTCAATGCTCAACCATTGAGCCACACTGGTGAGGCAATGTTATGGGTTATTAAGATAGTCCTGGACCTCAGAGTCCTTTTTGTTATTTAATTAACACCACCAAGCAGGGAAAACCTGCCCATCTTCAGTGGCTCCTGTCATGTACAAATAAAGCCCACACTCCTCAGTGAGACAGCTGGTGCTCTCCAGGAGTCAGTCTGTCTTGCTCTCCAGCACCCTTCCACTCTCTCCCTACAACTTGCCCCCGAATAAAATCAAACTGTCTCACCCTCCAACATCTCCTACTCTTTACACCTCTGTGCTTGTGCCTCTGTTGTTTCCCCTCTACCTCGGACATCTCCGTTTATCTTCTCTAACTCTACTGTGCTCTTTAAGACACAGGTAACTGTCCCCTCTCCGGAAGCCCCTTCCTGAGCCCCTGTGAGGCTGGCACCTGCCCTGGAGCCAGTCTGACCTCTGGCTTCATGCTTGTCACATTATTAGTCTTGCATTGTCTGTGTCTGCCGCCCCAGCCCCTTGCCCAAGACTATAGGTTTGTTGATCATCTCTGGATTTCCAGTGCAGACCCATTGAAACCTCTCAGGAAATGTCCGTTGACCTAAAATTGCAACTGGGTCGTGGAATTATGAATGACTTCTTTGTTTCAGATTTTTCTTCAATGTTGTTTTAAGAACAACAAAACGTTTTTAATTTAAGCCAAGCACCACATTGCTGCTGGTGAGTGTGGGTCTTCTGAAAGCCTGCTGGGCTTAGGTGGGGAACCAGGCCAGGCTGGGCCCACAGGTACCAGTCGGCAAGGTCTTAGGCCCAAGTCTGTAGGAATGCCGGGCCGACACTCTTCTTCAGGCGATAGGATAACCCTAACCACCCATATTTGAGAAATGCCCAATTTTTGTTTAGCATTCCTCTCCGTGCAACTGTGTGATATAAACAAATAATAAGTCTGCGCCATACACCAGGCAGACATCTAAAGCTCTTGCTAATATTGTTCAGTTGGGAAGCCAAGAGGGCATCTGGTTCGCGCCTCCCACCACCACCACCACCACCACCACTTTTTTGGAAACCCCTTAAGTAACATGCGGCATTTCACCACCAAATGAGTTTCACATGCTCGTCAGTGTACAGCTAGCTGTGCCCTAGAGCTTCCCGCTTTCAACCAAGTCTTGATGTGTGCAGTGAGCCAAAACACCGCACACATAGCATTTCATCCTCTTCACCCCAGAAAGTGACCCAGGACATTTTGCAGGTCAGTAGGTGTGGAGGGGTCACTGGCCTGGCCAAGATGATGTGGCAGAATTAAGATTGAGATTCCCTCAGAGTCCCCTCCCAGGCTGTGTGGTGTTGCCTCTTTACAGCCTTCCAGGTTGCAGCACAGAAGGTCCAGGTTGCACAGCCTGGATGGTTTTGGCTTCTTACCCACCACCCTCTAGCTGGGGAGCTGCGCCCACTCGCCTGGCCTGAGTGGCAGGTGGCTCTGGCAGGGCCAACTCCGATCCCGCCCACAAGTCCCCAGCACGACACTCTCACTCCCCACTCCCACGCTGTCTCCGGCATGCCACTCAGCTTCTACAAACTTGCATAATGTATTTCTCTCGAGTTGCACTTGTACATCTGTTTATTTTTCATTTTTAAAACATGTTTTCTTGGAAAATTTATAAATATTTTAGCAGGTGCCCTTTCCCCATATAAATCTCTGTCTCTGACAGACTTGCACACGCTGCCTGCCGGGCTGCATTGGAGATGGGCACGTGCAGCTTGTGAGGAGCCCCCACGTGCCCGCCGGGCTGCGTTCGAGATGGGCACGTGCAGCTTGTGAGGAGCCCCCACGTGCCTGCCGGGCTGCATTTGATTTAAGGCATCTGCAGCTTGTGTAGGAGCCCTCACATCAGATGTGTGCCCCCCACCCTCTCACTCTGTCCCCCGCTTCATTTTCTCTCCCATCCTCACTCCACGCTGCCCTCGATGTGTAGTTTCTCCATGTCACTGTGTGCCCTCTCTGGGGCCTCCTGATCCTCTCTCCTCACACAAGTAGTTGTGGTAAAACTTAAACCCCTCTCCCCTCTGGTGCTAAATTCCTCTCTCTGAGGGGCTGATGGACTGGAGAAGCACAAGAGCTTGTGTGGAATTTTCCTGAAGGAAAACACCTGAGAACCTCGGTCTCCACAGCCCTGTGTGCCCTCTTGCTGTCCAGGGAGAGTCAGCCTCACTACCCGGTCCCCAGCCGTCCTAACCAGAGTCCGTGTGCTCAGTCTGCAACAAAGGCCAGCGAGCCTGCTGAGGTTGGATGGAACCATCTGAAATGGCCAGTAATCACATTTTTTAAATTTTCATAGCTTAAACATTTTCAAGAAGTTGTAGGTTCATAGCCAAATTGAATAGCAAACACACAATTCCCACATGCCCCCTGCTCCTGCACACTCCCAGCCTCCCCCATTATCAACATGCCCCACCAGTCACATTTGTTACAATTGGTGAACCTACACTGGCGCATCAGAATCGCCCAGTTGCCCTGACTGGTTTCGCTCCTTGGATAGAGCATCTGCCCATGGACTGAGGGGCCCCAGGTTTGATTCTGGTCTAGAACACATACCTCAGCTGAAGGCTCCATCCCTGGCCCTGGCCGGGGCCCACCGATCGATGTGTCTCACTCACATCAATGTTTCTCTCTGTCTCTCCCTCTCCCTTCCACTCTCTCTAAAAATAAATGGAAAACTATCCTCGGGTGAGGAGTAACACACAAAAAAATCACCCAAGTCCACAGTTCATATGAGGGCTCACTCTTGGGGTACAGTCCATGGGTTTGGACAAATGTATAATAAACAACATAATACCATGTATCTATCACACAGAGTAGTTTCACTGCCCTAAAAATTCTCTATGCCCTGCCTATTCGTCCTTTCCACCCCACCCCAACCCCCTGGCAACCACTGGTCGCCATACCTCTGCCTTGCTCAGTTATTTTTGACCTTCAGAAATGGCAATCTAATGCATCTAGGGGAGATTGTCAGCTCTTGGTTTGAGACCAAGAGTTTTCCAGTTGATCCCCTGCACAAATTCCAAGAAACAGGAACCTTGACTCCCGGAAGTGCTCTGAGCCCCAGCCAGTTTGGCTCAGTGGATAGAGCGTTGGCCTGAGGACCAAAGGGTCCCAGGTTCAATTCCTGTCAAGGGCATGTACCTCGGTTGCAGACTCCTGGCCCTGGTCCACGGCGTGTGTGGGGCAACCAATAAATGTGTCTCTCTCACATCTGTGTTCCTCTCTGTCTCTCCCTCTCCCTTCCACTCTCTCTAAAAAAAAATCAACGGAAAAATGTCTTCGGGTAATGATTAAAAATATAATTTAAAAAAATAAAA